>NW_022990412.1:0-119627 GCF_902827175.1 Gymnodraco acuticeps
AATCATCAACCCATTCAACTCGTACAACACTGAATGAACCATCAAACTAAACTGCATTCAACGACCCAAAATCATCTGTTATGTTCTGTGTAAAGATCACTCTAACCTCACCTGTATCTACCGAACCTATGTACTTTTATGCACATTTTTGTTTCTCATACATATGTAATAAAAGAAAAATATATTTTGGTCATATTTTTTTTATATTTTATTGTCAAATAGTACGCATGAAGTTAATTTGATCCCAATGTTTGATGTAAGTAGAATGATAAAGACACCATCATACAATTTAACAAGCGACAGAAACAACAGAGCTGACGTTGACAAACAGTGATTTAATACTTTTCCACTTATTGCTTGTTCTTTTTACATTGAGTTACTATAAAGTAGCTGCAGTAGTTGTAGTAGTTGTTGAGTTAACATATTGGGGTCAACAGTTGTGGGCACCCCATCCTGGGTAGTCACCATACTCATTTGAATCAAAACAATGTTGAATAATAACATTTAACTTGTGATAATTAGAAACAAGTTGCCATCAACACATCAACATTGATTTACAGATTTTATGAGGACCAAAATATATTTTCAATTGTATATATACAGCTAGTTTCAACATTATAAGACGAACGAAAATCTGAAGACACAGAAGCCTTCATTTAAGTTGTTACTGGTGTAACGGTTCACAGAATTCACGGTTCGGTACGTACCTCGGTTTGGGGGTCACGGTTGGGTACGGGTTCGGTACAACAAGAAAAAGCAACAAAAAAAAGTCCCAAATCCATAATTCCAGGTTTGTTTTTTATTTATTTTGAACAGTAGTGCAAGTTTCAGTTTAAAAATAAGGCACTTTAACATTTTGAATAATTAACTTTCAATAAAAGCTGGGGTTAGACAAAACGCTTTGGATCACGTGATGACACCGGCGAGCTGAGCGGAGTAGTCGGGTGCAGGTGTTCCGGATTAACTTGTTTCCCGATCAACTTGTTTCCCGATCAACTCGTTTCCGTGGGGTGCGTGGCTTTCGACTGAAATACACATTTCCATCACTTTCTTCTGTCGTTTGGTATATTTGGCTTCTTAGGAACACGTTGATGCACATCCAGTACCAGTGTGTGAGGTTGTGATTACGATGGCGATATCCGGACGCGAACAGCGAGGACTACAACAAGACAAACGAGTTTCTCGAATAAATCATTTAAACCAGCTATTGTTGCCAGACTTATTACGGAATACCGTTGTTAATGTCCAAGTCCATCTGTGTATACCTTCAGACAGCCTCCAAGTGAAGCACACGGTGTTTACTCACAGTTTGAAAGCAGCGTGGAGAAGTCTTCATCTGTGTTAAACTGTGATCCTCCCAGGGAACTGGGACTCGCCCAGGTTAAAATGTGACCCGCCCAGGTTAAAATGTGACCCGCCCAGGTTAAATTGTGTTACGATTTCTGTGGCTATCTACCAGCGATCATGTTTAATATGAAAGACTACCCACACATGTATCCCTTATAAAAACGGTATTGTGCAGCACTCATCCAGATAAGATGTGACTGTTACCTCGTTTTGCAAAGATAGCAGCAGAAATGTCATTGGGGATATTTAGACTTTAAAATGCTGCTTGGTCGTGAATGTTGGTGTCGGCAAACAATATTACGAATCCTCTATTCAAACATAATATTCAATGTGCATCGACATGAAAATAACAAAAAAGTTCATGCTGGACCCAAACCCGAGTCCCAACAGTAAAAATCAATCATGCCCTGCGCGTTATGAGTGCGCCACGAAACATCACGTCCTAACAGATCACCACAGCTCATTTTGTTACATTAACATTGTCAACAAGTTCTAGAAAAATGCAACCCGACATCATATTGATAATAATATATGATACAAATGTAAGACTGACAACAATAATAGTTTGTAAAGGATTTATTGACGTGAATGTTTTGAACAGTGAACACTTAACACAGAAATCGTAACAGTTTGACCTGGGCGGGTCACAGTTTAACCTGGGCAGGTCCCAGTTCCCTGGGAGGATCGGTTTAACACAGATGAAGACTTCTCCATTCAACACGTCCTAACTGATCACCAGAGAACAATAAATCAAGTCGCTGTGTTGATGCCTGTTACATCACATTACATTGCATTTAGCTGACGCTTTTATCCAAAGTGATTTACAATAAGTATTCACTGTTCCAAACATTCACATCAATAAATCCTTTACTAACTATTATTGTTGTCAGTCTTACATTTGTATCATATATTATTATCAATATGATGTCGGGTTGCATTTTTCTAGAACTTGTTGACAATGTTAATGTAACAAAATGAGCTGTGGTGATCTGTTAGGACGTGATGTTTCGTGGCGCACTCATAAAGCGCAGGGCATGATTGATTTTTACTGTTGGGACTCGGGTTTGAGTCCAGCATGAACTTTTTTGTTATTTTCATGTCGATGCACATTGAAAATTATGTTTGAATAGAGGATTCGTAATATTGTTTGCCGACACCAACATTCATGACCAAGCAGCATTTTAAAGTCTAAATATCCCCAATGACATTTCTGCTGCTATCTTTGCAAAACGAGGTAACAGTCACATCTTATCTGGATGAGTGCTGCACAATACCGTTTTTATAAGGGATACATATGTGGGTAGTCTTTCATATTAAACATGATCGCTGGTAGATAGCCACAGAAATCGTAACACAATTTAACCTGGGCGGGTCACATTTTAACCTGGGCGGGTCCCAGTTCCCTGGGAGGATCACAGTTTAACACAGATGAAGACTTCTCCACGCTGCTTTCAAACTGTGAGTAAACACCATGTGCTTCACTTGGAGGCTGTCTGAAGGTATACACAGATGGACTTGGACATTAACAACGATATTCCGTAATAAGTCTGGCAACAATAGCTGGTTTAAATGATTTATTCGAGCAACTCGTTTGTCTTGTTGTAGTCCTCGCTGTTCGCGTCCGGATATCGCCATCGTAATCACAACCTCACACACTGGTACTGGATGTGCATCAACGTGTTCCTAAGAAGCCAAATATACCAAAAGATGTATGTAAACGACAGAAGAAAGTGATGGAAATGTGTATTTCAGTCGAAAGCCACGCACCGCACGGAAACGAGTTGATCGGGAAACAAGTTGATCGGGAAACAAGTTAATCCGGAACACCGGCGGTAATCAGACTTATATGATTTAACCAAAACTGAAAGTCTCAAAGTGTAATGCGCAGTCAGTTCTATTAGTGTGTAAAAACATCTGCGTCTAAAAGTAGTTTGACCAGAGCTAGAGCAAAGAAAGACAGCGGCCTCGTGGCGGAAATGTTTGGTGAAGAGGAACACGTCCCCAAGTGGGCTAGTCAATTGCTTTCTGAAATACAAAGCGTTAAAGAAACCTGTAACGTAAGGTTTGACAATCTGGACAAGGCTATTGTTCAGTTGAAGAAAGACTCTAAGGCCACTTATCAAGGAATAAACAACGCAGGGAAGCGTATTAGCGAGATAGAGGATCATCAAGCCAATTCCCAAGGGAAGACAATGATTGATCTGTCCAAAGAAGTCAAAGCCCTCCAGGGTAAAATGCTGGATCTGGAAGCTAGAAGTCGGAGAAATAATCTCATCCTAGCCGGCATCCCCGAGGGTAAAGAAGCCGGTGGCATCTCCCCACTACTGGATAAAATTCTCCGACACTTCCTGAAGCTGAGTGACACAATCCCCGCACCTGAGATAGAGCGTGCCCACCGCGCTCTGCGTCCCATCCCGGACCCTGGGCACCCTCCGCGGCATATCATCATACGTTTTCTCAGATGGAGCGATAAGAACGAGGTGTTTAAGACGCTGGCGTCTGCTAAAGGAAAGCTGACATGGGACGGACATGATCTTCGCATGTTTCAGGATTTCCCAATGGAGATACAGCGCCAGCGGGATTCATACAGAGAGCTCCGTAGCATACTGCGCAAAGAAAACTTACGGCACGGCATCCTGTACCCTGCCAGACTGATCGTAACCATCAACGAGTAGACTTTCATATTCAAAGAAGCTGAGAAAGTTCTAAAAGAAAAGAGACCTGATTTATTTGGGATGTGACATTACCACAAGACTGTGAGTTGGCCTACGCCCCCACCGCACGCGCACACGCGCACATACACACACAATCATTTACACTGACACACACGCATGCCCGCACATACACTGACTCATAGTCGCACACACCCTCATTAGGATTTTGATGCAGGCTATACTGTAATGTAAGTTAACCCCCAACTAGTTAGCAAAGTTGTGGTTAATGGCAGACAAATGAATAGGCCAATAGGCTATTGAAGGACTGGATTAACTCTCCGCACCTGAGCTCCGCGGCTCTTCTTTTTCTTCACGGATAGAGATGGACTTTCCTCCATCTCAATTTATTTTCCGTCGTATTGCCTTTTGGCAATATATTTTTTGTTTTTGTGTGTATGTGTGTATTGTTAGGGGGAAGGGTGGTAGGATCTCTATGTTTTTATGTAATCTTGTGTTGTATTTTCTACGGTCTTGTGTTGTTGTTTATATATTTCCCCTCCCCTATTTAGAGAGAATGGACGTCCATTCTCAGGAGACGTCTGACAGTGGTGCGATTACCCAAAGTGACAGACCTAATTTTACCTCTATCTAGAGGCAATGGACTTCCACTCTCGGGAGAGGGACCTCCAGCATGTGTTCCTGAAATGGGGACTCAGAGGACAGGCTGCTTCACAGCACTATGTAACCCAGGAAAGAAGCTTGAAACCTGTCCATTTCATCCACATTTGACTCATGAAATGTAGAGCAGAGTCACTGCTGTAAGCAGGGGTCCCACGCACACAGGCAGAGATCCAGTGGTCATGCACATGGCTTTCTTACCCAAGCAATAAGTGTGTTGAAAGCTGGGTAAAAGTTATGTGAATACAGGGAGGGAGAGACCAGCAGCAGCAGCAGCAGCAGCAGGCTGTGACCCAGACAGGAGAGCTCCTTCCAGCACCTCACTCTCCCACCCCAGAGGACAGGCTGCTTCACAGCACTATGTAACCCAGGAAAGAAGCTTGAATCCTGGGTATGTCAGTGTTAAAAAGTGCATAAACTAGTTTAATTACCCAGCAATAAGTGTGTGAAAGCTGGGTAAAAGTGATGTGAACAGAGGGAGAGAGCAGCATTTCACAGGCATTTCACAGGCACATAGGCAGAGATCCAGGGTGATGCACATGGTCAGAAAAAGTCTAAGTTAACTTTTGGAAGAACCAGAGAAAAGGGTGAAAATTGATCAATGTATCACAAAATAGTGTCTCTTAAGGCGGATATAGTCCCCTGACAACTGCCGTTACATTCCTCCAGAGTCAGAAAAGTCTAAGTTAACTTTTGGAAGAACCAGAGAAAAGGGGTGAAAATGAATAAATTGTACCCCAAAATAGTGTCTCTTAAGGCGGGTAAAAGTTATGTGAATATGGGGTGACGTATATGGACACTTGAGCACCCAGCAAGACCCCCACCTCCATAACCTTGTGCACCAGGCGAAACCTGGAAAAAAAACAATGGACCGAGTTCCCCCGGGCGCTCGCAGAGACCCACGCGGGGCAGGCGGGTCTTTTCCTCAGAGTTTGCCTTGCACGACCACGTCACCACGTCTCCTACGTGCCCAAGAAGGGCAGGAACGTGGTTCTCTTGAGCACGCGGGCACACAGGGCCCCCCGAGATCAGCGAGCGCGCTGACGAGAAAGCCGCGCGTCGTCCTCGACTACAACCGCAACAAGGGAGGCGTGGACAACCTGGACAAGGTGATCGGCGCCTACAGGTGCAGGAGGATGACCGCGCATCGCTGGCCCCTGATGGTCTTCCACAACATCCTGGACGTGTCCTGTGTTTAGAGTCGGAGAGGTCCTGATAATTTATTCCGGTAAATTACTCTGACCTACTAATTGACCTTTCCGAAGTTATTGAGTCTATGTAAGTTTGCTGCTTGGCTCAGATCCACCAACGTCAGCAAGATCTCACCTCTATAACCCCCCCGAAGAACCAGGTTCAATTAACTGCTGTTCTCAATTCAGACAACTCTTTTTTAATCTGTTTAAGGGATCCCGAAGGATTTTGATATCAGTAAATGGAGTGTGCTCCTACCTAAGTGTGTGTGGCAGGGTGGCAATCTTACCTTGAGAAGCAGGAGAGGAGGGCACAGGTGTCTTTTAAATTATCCCAATCCAACTGGTGGGATTCAGTTTATTTGAAGAAAAATAGGTCCAAACTAATACAGGGTTTTTATAACCTTCTCTCTTTACAACATTATAATCATACTAAAACCTGGTGCTGTGATCATGTTCAAATGAAACTTTAATTCACAGTCTTACATTTATTACCAAAATGTTTTAATTCCAACTGCCCATTTCAGTTGTGACATTTTAAAATTCTCCAGATAGAATTTAGAGGTATTTCCTCGTAAAAAGACCGGTGACCATAAAAAGCGCTTTCAACTTTCCATTCACCAATCAATTCACATCAGTTTCATACAGTTTTTTTTTCCGACACAGAGCGGCGGGTATAACATTCAAAAACACTTCCTATCCGCCAAGGTTTCGGAGGAAGATTTCCTCACAGGTCGCGGGTTATAATATTCAATAACACTTTTTCCGACACAGACGGCGGATTAACCTTTCAAAAACACATTCCTATCCGCCAAGGTTTCGGAGGAAGAATGTCCTCACAGGTCCGCGGGTTATAATATTCACAACACATCTCAAAAATCATCAAATCATTCCACTCAGCCAACAACCAAGAAATTCGAGAGATATTTACCACGTCTGGGAGAACCTTACCGAGAAGCTAGTTACCCAGTTTGAGAGCACACAGCCATACCGGGAGAGAGTCTACCAGGGGAAAAACCCCCCCCTCTCTCTCCTCTCCTCTAAAAGAAAACCAGTCTCTTATATGCTAAAAAAACTGGATCGAAAACCCAAAAAACAAACTCCTCCTCTACAAAACCCAATTCAGTTGAAAACTGCGCATGCCCATAATGTACAAGGCTGAAAAAAGAGGGTAACCACAAAGCGATATTTAACTGAAAACACTAGGAAATGTTTACTCAGAATTTTTTCTTCCACACTTGCCCCTGCCAACATCTCAGTAAATGAGCTAGTAGATCATTTTAATTCAAAAATTAAAATGTTATAGATGCCATTGCTCCAACTAAGGTAAAGGAAGTGTCTGGCAAGAAAATATCTCCATGGAGAAAGGCCCATGAGCGTGAAAAACAGAAAAAAGAGAATGTCGAAAAGCTGAACGCAGGTGGCGAAAAACAAATCTCCAGGTTCACTTTGAAATCTATAAAGAGAGACTTGGCCCTTTATAATTTGGAATTGAAAAACCGCACGACAATCGTTCTTCTCTGACATCATTACCAAAAACAAAAACAACGCACGTGCCTTGTTTGCTACCGTCGACAGACTAACTAACCCCCCCAGTGTCAGTAGCCTCTGAATTTTCTATCCACCAGGGCGTTGCAATGATTTTGCCTCCTTTTTCACACTGACAAAATTCAGAAATCAGACAAGCAGTCAGTGCCTCTGCATCAGGAACAGCAAATGTGTTGTCCCTATCTCCACTTAACACCAATTCAGACATCATGACACAATTCCATCAGATTAATGATAAAAAACCTAGAGGACATTATTCAACTTCTGAAATCCTCCTCCTGCTGCCTTGAATATTATTCCAACAGGATTTTTTTTCAAAGATGTTTTTCCTTGCATGGCCTCAGATCTACTTCATATAGTAAACAAATCTCTTCACTCAGGTATTTTTCCACAGGCCCTGAAAACTGCAGTAATTAAACCGCTCTTAAAAAGAATAATCTAGATGCTTCAGTAATGAACAATTACAGGCCCATATCAAACCTCCCATTTCTAGGTAAAATCATTGAAAAGTTGGTTTTTTCAACAGTTGAGTAATTTCTTGCATTTAAATGACTGTTTTTGATGTGTTCCAGTCAGGCTTTCGTCCAAACCACAGCACTGAGACTGCTCTTGTAAAGGTCTTCAATGACATCCACTTAAACACAGACAGTGGCAGAACTTCAGTGTTAGTATTATTAGATCTCAGTGCTGCGTTTGACACTGTTGACCACAGCATATTACTAGACCGGACTGGAAAACTGGGTGGGACTTTCGGAAACAGTTCTGAATTGGTTTGAATCCTACTTAAAGGACAGAAACAACTTTGTTTCTATAGGTAATACACATCTGAGTTGACAAATATGACATGTGGGGTTCCTCAAGGCTCCATCTTGGGGCCTCTTCTCTTTAACATCTACATGCTACCACTGGCTCAGATAATGAAGAACAACAAAATAAGTTACCATAGCTATGCAGATGACACACAAATGTACGTAACAATTTCACCAGGAGACTATGCTCCAATTCAAACACTGAGTAAGTGCATTGAACAAATCAATGACTGGATGTATCAGAACTTTCTCCAATTAAACAAAGATAAAACTGAGGTAATGGTTTTTGGAGCCAAGTCAGAACGTATAAAAGTTAGCGCTGAGCTTCAGTCTGCAATGTTCAAAACAACAGATAAAGCCAGAAATCTAGGTGTAGTCATGGACTCTGACCTGAGTTTCAACAGTCACATTAAAACAGTTACTAAATCAGCCTACTATCACCTAAAGAATATATCTAGGATTAAAAGACTAATGTCACAGCAGGATTTGGAAAAACTTGTCCATGCTTTTATCTTCAGTAGACTGGACTACTGTAATGGTGTCTTCACAGGTCTCACTAAAAAATCTATTAGAAAGCTGCAGCTAATTCAGAACGCTGCTGCTCGAGTCCTCACTAACACTAAGAAAGTGGATCACATCACTCCTGTTCTGAAGTCTTTACACTGGCTTCCTGTGTGTCAAAGAATAGATTTCAAAATACTGCTGCTGGTTTTATAAAGCACTGAATGGTTTAGGCCCAAAATACATTTCTGACCTCCTGCTAAATTATGAACCATCCAGATCTCTCAGGTCTTCAGGGACTGGTCAGCTTTCTGTCCCCAGAGTCAGAACTAAACATGGAGAAGCAGCGTTCAGTTATTATGCTCCAAATCTCTGGAACAAACTCCCAGAACCTGCAGGTCCGCTGCAACTCTGACTACTTTTAAATCCAGGCTGAAGACTTTTCTTGTTGTCGCTGCTTTTAATTAAACTATTCATATCTTAGACTGCACTGTAACTTTTATCCATGTACTTTTTTTTTTTTTTTCTTTTTCTTTTTTTTTTATAATGTTTAATTGCACTGTAACTTTTATCCATGTATTTTTTCTTTTAATGTTTATTTTATTAGCTTTTCTTTTTAATGACTGATTTTAAATGCCATTTTCTTAATCTCTTTCATTTTTTGTAAAGCACTTTGAATTGCCTTGTGTTGAAAAGTGCTATATAAATAAACTTGCCTTGCCTTGCCTTGAAACATGTCTCAACATGTTCCATAGCTTTATGACATGAGACACACCTTCTTATGTTAGGGTGAAAAGGACATGAACTCTTTTTGGCCTCTAATGTTTCTCCTTTAGCCTGGAGTCCCCCCTCCCTGTGGACTGCTGCCAGAGGAGAGGAAGAAAAACGGCCTACTACTGTTTTGTTATACTATAACTATAGAAAAAACCTAAAATATGAAGCATTTTCATCGTGGGTTATACAAGAATATAATTGATTATATTTGATTATAACTAACTTTCGTTTTTAAGTATTAAACATACTATGAAAACTCACAACACCCTCTTTTCAAAACGCAAAGTTATCAAAATAGCAACAGAAAAAATTGTAAGCACATACATATTCAAAAACCGTCAAGAAGCATTCTCATTATGGGTTTATACAAGAATATGATTGATCATGTATGATTTATTAATTAACTTTCGTTTTTAAGTATTCACTTCATACCATGATCTCAATTAACTTTCGTTTTAAGTATTCACTTCATATGAAGATCTCAACACCCTCTTTTCAAACGCAAAGTTATCAAATATCAACAGATAAAATCGTAAACACACATACATATTACATCCGTAAAACTCCAAGCATCAATATCATGAAAAGTTCTTCAGTATGTGTAATCAGACGACCCTTGGATGAACCTGGTGTGAAAAAACACCGAAAACATAGTACCGTACAGGAATGTCCTTGGGCGAGGGGCCCATCTGTTGTAGACTCCTAAATCCATGTTGCTATCTGATGTAAATCCTTGACCCTGACCATGGAGGGGTTGCAGTTTTTCGCTGGACGACATCTCCAAACGAAAACCAGATAAATCGGTCGACAGTTGTTATGGGTTTTTAGACCTCGTCAATAATCGCTCATGACTTTGTGACAAGGGTCAATGAGTCCCCACACAATGATAGCACAAACGAGGGAACCAGAGGCATATGAAACAGCTTAGCTGGCACTCGCTCATGACAATTCTGTGTGTGCAGTGTGAGATTAGGTGTATGCGGTGCCAGTGTGGTGCTGGGGGTACTTGTTGTCGTCTTTCGTTGGTGACTAGGACACATCACTTGTTGTCGTCTTTCGTTGGTGACTAGGACACATCACTTGTTGTCGTCTGTTTCTAACCGTCTCTCCTGGCCTGTGACTACGACCTTGCAGTGGCTGGCGTGGACCCACGTGGCTCTCTCTGTGACCTTGACCGCTGTCTGGGTGATGAGGAGCACCTGGTAGGGACCTTGCCCACGGTTGGATTTCCAGCTCTTTCTCCGGAAGTCCTTGGACCAGCACGAAGTCGCCGGGTTGGAGATGATGAAGTGGACCAGTGGCAGGGGGTAGGTTAGGGTTGCTGCTACCTGGCGTCTGATATCTGACCATGCAGTTATCAGGTAGTCGTCATCCTTTTCTGGGAAATCCACTGCGATCTGAGTGGCTCAGCGGGGGTAGAGATGCAGCCTGTCCCACAGAGCTGGAAGAATCATCCTCCTCCTCTGGCGGGGTCATAGGTGACTCAGCCGCTGATCCATTCTGCACCAGTTTTTCTGGTTTCAGGCCTTAAGCCTGGAGTAGTTTCCGCTTGGCAGGTTCAATTCCTCTTGGTAGATTCCAGAGGTACTAATATCATCCATATAGTTATGATCATACACGTATGCGACCTCTGATTCATTAATAATTGTTTCATTTGAAACAATTTTCCCCCAGGAATCCTTCCAAGGGGTCTGGTACTCCAGGTTCCTCTGGAATTTCTATTGACAGCAAGGACATCTTTTTGGCTTGGGCACCGAGGAGACCTCTGAATCAGATCGCTTTTTTCTCTTACGAGTCTCCTCCTTTTCACCGCTTGCCCCTTCCGGTCCTTCTGCACAGGTTTCCTGGGTCCAGGAGTCTACTTGGCTTCACTTGAGGCACTGTGACTGAAGTTTCCCCCGCTAGGCAGGTTCAAATCCTCTTGGTAGATTGCTGAGGTATTAATCTCAACAATATAGCTAAAATCAAGTTTAAATAATTTCTCTGATTCATAAAAAGTTGTTTCAGTTAAAATAAAAACTTCCCCAAGGGTTTCTCAAGAGAGTCGTGTATTCCATTTTGCTCTGGAATTTCTATATACAGCAAGGTGATTGTTTCTCCTCTTACTCAGTTGGCCTCTAATGGCAGAAAGCACTGGGCCATAATTTACTCTTATCAGTTTAACGACCATGACAGCCCTACACCTTCATGCTGTGTGAGAACCAGCAAAAAAGAAGGAGAGATGTGCTCAAAAAAATCGAATTTTAATGAATACTCTTTTAGGGTGTAAAGCGTATAACAATTAAAAATAACTGAAAAGAAAACTAATAGTGTAAAGTTAAAAAACAATGAGAAAAATAATATAAAGGTTATTTTCCATTTCCTCTTTGATACTGTGGTATTCTCCATTCAAGCTCTAATGATCCATATGCTAATAGACAGAGTTCGTCTTGCCATTTTTCTGCATAATTCACTATAGATTCTAACAGTTTCTACTGCTAAATCCTTTGCATTGGAGCTATTGCTTGTTACTCAGATTTAAATTCCCTCTTTTGCTCTATCCGAATATCCCCTTGTTACAGAATTTACCAAGACAAATTCTAACTTATTGCGGGAAGATCCCACAAAAAGCCATCCTCTCCTGTGGAAGAAAGCACATTAACTGCCACGTGTGTGTGCAAAACATGTCATGGTGATGTGAGACTGATAGCATCACAGTGGATGGGTAAGGCCGCAGTCATATTCCTATCTGGATTCTAAACTCAAGTTGGCTTGGGTGAACCGGTCCTCTCCTCTGGAGTGAAACTACTTTCCCCAGAAATTGACTTCACTGTATCCAAACGTTCTGATTTAGTTTTAAGCTAACCCTTCTCTGGACTTTGCCCCTTTCTGGTCACCCATACACGATTTGCTGAATTTAAACGGAAAAGGTGTGATAGTTAGATATGACCTGACCTTTGCCCTATAGGTAGCTTTTCCATACTTATAGGAATATATTCAGCCTTGTCAAATTGATTGGAATGTCCCAATTTGTTTTACAGTTTTTTATACTCCACTCTTTGGCTGCTCTAATGCCTGATACTTATATGGTAAAGACCAGATAGGTGTGATTCCCTTTATCCTGCAAGGGTGACAAAAACTTTCTCATTTTAAAGTGAGTGACATTATCCATTCCTACTTTCTCAGTTTTTAGAAAAATACTTATATGTTCCACCATTTTTAGCAGACACTGTGTTCCAGTTACTCTGGTCAGAGGATAGACATGTTTATGACTCCCTCCATTTATCAAAGGTCACAAGGAAATACTTATTCCCACTGGGAGTGCGGGTCAGAAAAGGACCCTGCTATGTCAGCACTAAAAATGGTTAGTGGTTCTTCCTCTATTATTTTAAGATGCTCAGGATGAACTTTCTTAAACCCATCCACCTCTACACATTGAAGACATGTTGACCATGGGTGTTGTAGGTGCAATCGCAGTTTTGGTAAGAGGATTTTATTGTGGAGACAATATTTCCTCATCTGAAATAGGCCCACATGGCCTAAACTGCTGTGTAATTCACGCACAACCTAAGGAGCTTCTTCAGGTGGTACGTGAATGCTTCCACCTTTTTCCATATTCTAGGGAATATGGCAGTCCGGTGGTTAACTCGTCCCGTGCTTTAAGCAAGGTAAAACTTCTCTATTACCCTGATAGTTAAATTATATCTTATCTGTATGACTACGGACATGATTCCATTCTACATGCCTGCCTTTAACTCTGCAATAAGACCCTCAATAGATGGGCATGTGTCAGCGTTTCACCTTTCACATTTCTGAACTGCCTTTGTTCCCAATTATTAAGCTCTTCTTTACCCGCTTTTTAATAATAATCACTATCAGTAATAATACGGAGTGTGTGCTATTTTTCCTTTTTTAGCAAAAGGAAGTCCCTCAACAAATGGCCTTTTCTCAGCAGGCTGTACCTGGTATTGCCACCCTTTTGCTTGCAAAGTACTTCACCTGATTTAGTTTTCATTATAAAGGCCCAAGTGGCTGCTTGGTCACCTTTTCGCAAACTCCCATCTGTAAACAATGTTATCTGTGGAGTAGCGGTTTTCTGTAAGGGTTTCAATGTTTCCCTTTGTGGCATACTTCCTGTGGTCCTCTGCACCCCACATCTGGATCAGACATTATCATCTTCCATTTTCTTCATCTACTCATCATTGTTTTTGCTCCCTGAACAGTTTGTTTAGTAGCTTCAGATATTGAAAAATAAAGAGTGTATATGCACATTTTGGTACCTTGAGACATTTCCCTCAGGGCTGGATACATTTTTAATGCAAGTGCAAGATGCTTCTCTTCAGGTGATAATTTTTTCCTCTGTTCCCTGATCAAGTCATGGACATGAATAACACAGATTTTCTATCACCCTGGTTCCTTATCTCCACATTGTTAGTTTCTCTGAGAATGGGTCTCAACATACTATTTTGGTTTTTTGATATTTGATATTATTGTTCTGGTGTTAAAATAATTTTTTGAATCTCCCTCTTTTCTTAACAAACTGGAGCTATGTTTATTTTAGATTCGACTTGGTTAAGAGTTGATTTATTCATTGGTGAGAGGAACACTATTCCCTTGTGCTGGGTGGGGGATGGGTAGCTTGCTTTTGGGAGAGTTCCTTAAAATCTCCAGATCTTCCTCTGTGCTAAGGCCATAAACTTTTAATGGTCTTTCGTGGTCTGCTCAAATGTTCTTCCCCTCCAGAGGTCACGCCTGTCTTTGACCCTGTGTGCTGCGTGTTTCTGCAGCACCTCGGGAGCAGAGAAAAGAGGAGACCTTTTTTCCAAAAGTGCAAGCTCCATTCATGAGCAAAATAGCACCACATTTAACTCTCATTGACTTGTTTTTAAAGCGTTCTTTAAGGCTTGAATTGAGTCTTCTGTTGTGTAACGGAAAATCCCATTCCCAAAAAGGGGTCAAAAACAAATAGTTTAGTTGATTTTGGTAAAGTATTTGAGCTTTAGCTTCGCAAAAAACTTTCTCATACTAGTTTTGAAGATATTGTTGCGGCTTGATATCTGCTGTTAGTTCCCACATAGGTTTTTTCTTAAAAGTACATTCAAAACAACCGGTATTTGTGGGTCATCTGATCACCACATTGCCCTTCTGACAGTTTAATAGTCTTTATCATATTATCACACTGTGCTTGCATGCTAGGACCTATTCTCTTTGCCAGAGCTACTGCTATTTCTCCTGCATGTTTTAGCTTCCTATTAGCAGGGTTCATTAACATGGTTTGTTGATCCAGTTTTTAGGATTTTTCCATATTTGACATTATTTATTTCCAACATTCCTTTTCCTAAATATCATGTCTAACAATGTGTTTCTTCTAGTCGTAGATGAGATACTCCTAAATGGCATTTTTGAGCTTTTATCCCTGTATGGTGGAGATAGGGTCTCAGACATTATACCACCTGCTTGTTGCTCTCTATCCAAACGGTAGTCTGACAGGAAACGTATTTTGGTCGAGGTACGCCCGTGGGTCTGGGCTAAGCTGACCAGGGCGGGCAGAAGCTCCGGATTTTGCTTCTGTGTATCCCCCCTGTGTGGTTGGCTCCGAGTCATTAAAAACTGCGTTCTAACCTCGTCTGCCATTTATTTATTTTTGTTTGTTTGTTTTAAAAAACAACACAAAAATGTATTTAAGGATTTACGTTCACTCTTTTATACACATGCAAGTTCCTAGGCTTTACTCCCGACGGGTGATCAGTCCGACTATACCGTCACTTGGTTCTAGGTTCTCTTTCTGGATTCAGCTAGTACATGCGGGTACCTCAGCTAAGAGTGTTATGTACCGAACTTCGAGTTTTTTTCAACAGCATAGGGACCTTTAGACCTATGTTTATCTTTATTAAATCTCCCATTAACTCTTCCCCACGTTATGTTTTAACGCAAAAGTTCAAACCGCAGCTCTTTGTCAAGTCCTACCTATAAGTTTCAAAGTAATTGGACAGGTACCGAGCAGTGCTCCTACGGCTGACTTCACTATAGCCACCTAAACCTGTGTTAAAGGGACCACAGGGGCTTCTCAATTTGGCTAGGGGAAGATGAACCTACTTTAGCTTCTTTATCAGACAGCAATATCCGATATAATATAACCCTCAGTCCGGTGCAATAGTATCAACTTAAATTACTACACTTTTAGGTTTAATTATATATTCTAGGATTTGGGGTAGGTATTTTAACAAGACTTTCAGCCTGTATTTCGCTGATTTGTACTCATCGACTTTTTTCACTAGGTCGTTTTGGTTCTTGTATTTTGACTCTGTAAAAATATTACTTTTCACAGAGCCCCACGTTGGGCGCCATGTTTAGAGTCGGAGAGGTCCTGATAATTTATTCCGGTAAATTACTCTGACCTACTAATTGACCTTTCCGAAGTTATTGAGTCTATGTAAGGTTGCTGCTTGGCTCAGATCCACCAACGTCAGCAAGATCTCACCTCTATTAACCCCCCGAAGAACCAGGTTCAATTAACTGCTGTTTCAATTCAGACAACTCTTTTTTAATCTGTTTAAGCGATCCCGAAGGATTTTGATATCAGTAAATGGAGTGTGCTCCTACCTAAGTGTGTGTGGCAGGGTGCAGTCTTACCTTTTAAGCAGGAGAGGAGAGCACAGGTGTCTTTTAAAGTATCCCAATCCAACTGGTGGGATTCAGTTTATTTGAAGAAAAATAGGTCCAACTAATACAGGGTTTTTACCTTCTCTCTTTACAACATTATAATCATACTAAAAAAAAAACGTGCTGTGATCATGTTCAAATGAAACTTTAATTCACAGTCTTACATTTATTACCAAAATGTTTTAATTTCAACTGCCCATTTCAGTTGTGACATTTTAAAATTCTCCCGATAGAATTTAGAGGTATTTCCTCGTAAAAAGACCGGTGACAATAAAAGTGCATTCAACTCTTTCATTCATCAATCAATTCACATCAGTTTCATACCGTTTTTTCCGACACAGACGGCGGATTAACATTCAAAAACCCATTCCTATCCGCCAAGATTTCGGAGGAAGAAGGTCCTCACAGGTCGCGGGTTATAAAATTCATACACTTTTTCCGACACAGACGGCGGATTAACCTGTCAAAAACACATTCCTATCCGCCAAGATTTTGGAGGAAGAAGGTCCTCACAGGTCGCGGGTTATAAAATTCACAAACACATCTCTCATCAAATCATTCCACTCAGCCAACAACCAAGAAATTCGAGAGATATTTACCCCCGTCTGACAGAACCTTTACCGAGAGCTAGTTACCCAGCTCTCAAGCACACAGCCTACCGGGAGAGAGTCTACCAGGGGTTTCCCCCCCTCTCTCTCTCTCTCTCAAAAAACCAGTCTCTTTATGCTAAAAAAAACTGGATCGAAAACCCAAAAAAACAAACTCCTCCTCTACACCCAATTCAGTTGAAAACTGCGCATGCCCATAATGTACAAGGCTGAAACATGTCTCAACATGTTCCATAGCTTTATGACATGAGACACACCTTCTTATGTTAGGGTGAAAAGGACATGAACTCTTTTTGGCCTCTAATGTTTCTCCTTTAGCCTGGAGTCCCCCCTCCCTGTGGACTGCTGCCAGAGGAGAGGAAGAAAACGGCCTACTGTTTTGTTTATACTATAACTATAGAAAAACTTAAAATATGAAGCATTTTCATTGTGGGTTATACAAGAATATAATTGATTATAACTAACTTTCGTTTTTAAGTATTAAACATACTATGAAAACTCACAACACCTGCTACAACGCCTTTGTCGTGTGGCGAGAGCTCAACCCCGGGTGGATGCCCGGCAAAGCGCAACAAGAGGAGGGTGTTCCTGGAGCGGCTGGTGGCTCCGTTCATCGAGAGGAGGAAGCTTCTCCCTCGCACCGCGGCCTCGGTCGTGAAAGCCGTCCGCGCGGAAGGAGCTGGCGAACGGGCCCGCTGTGGCGGCGACGACGACGACGACGATGGTAACGGTGACGCGGGCCGCGATTGCCCCCGCCGCTGCTGCTGCCTCCGCGCGCACGGACTCCCTGTTCTCCTCCTCCTCCTGCGCGTCCCGGCCCCGTGCCGAGGCCGAGCAAGGGGAAAGATGGTGTCAGATCTGCCCGTCCAAAAAGGACCGTAAGACGCACGCGGTGTGCTGCGGATGCGGCAGATACGTCTGCAAAAGCTGCGCGCGTCGCCTCCTGCCCCGCGTGCGACGGGGGTTGCCCCTCGCGCGGCGATCCGTGAGCGCGGTGCGGTTTCGCAGTTTGACCCGGTAGAGGGGAGGACACGGGGGCGTGTAGGGGATCGGAGGACAACGCGAGGGTTAAGGATCGAGGAGCGGACAGTGGAGCTGTATTACTCAAGGGCGCCGGAAGCGGGAGGGGCCACGGGGCCATTGGCCCCCCCACTTTTCAGCCCTGCCCCACATTTTCGCAGCGGCAGTTGCCGCGGAACACTGAACAAATCCCGTTTGAATAATTCCCCTCTACTCCAAAGTCGCATCTAAAATGCGATCTGATCTAGCTGTGTATATTTTGTTATTTTTGATTGTTATATTCAATCTCATTAGCTACAGGCATTTTTGAAGCTTGTAAAGGGAAGATGAAATTATGAATGTAAGGCATATAGTAATCATAGATAACACGGCAGGGTCCGTTACAGTTTGTTTTTATCTGATTTAAAATAAACAACGTCTTGGCTTTCAGAATATTAAACTTGTTTCGGCAAATTCAGATGATAAATACAACTTTGAAGCTTGTTACGGCATAATTACAAGCAGAGAACGGAGTAACTTTACGTCACTGCAGGCATAACAACAGCCGGTGTTTCTCGTGAGTGTTTTCCCCGGGAAACAAACACAATTCACACAAACGCAAAAATACACAAACACACACGTATACACGCGGCACGGAACACTGTACAAATCCCGTTTCAATAATTCCCCTCTACTCTAAAGTCGCATCTAAAACGCGATCTGATCTAGCTGTGTATATTTTGGGTTATTTTGTATTGTTATTAGGGCTGTCAAGTTAACGCGTTAATAACGCGTTAACGCAACAAAAAAAATGAACGCCACTAATTATTTTAACGCGATTAACGCATGTGTATTTTTTGTCCTCGGCCGGCCCCGTAGTTTCAGAGCGCATCGAGTTTAAAATACCATCTACAAGCTGATGCTGACAGCCCCGCTCCTGCCGCCCGCTTGTGGCAGACCACACTTCCACGCTCACCGGCAGGCACCGACTGGCTGTTGGGAGGACCGGGAGGGTGTGTGTATGTGTGGCCCGAGCAAGCGAGAGAGAGACCTACGTGCATTGTTGTTGTTAGCATCTGGTGCTAGCTAGCTGCGCTAACGGATATGGAGCTGTTTAAATGAAAACAGAGGAGCGACATTTCGCCACAACTGCGCCGAGCACTTGACTTTATGCAGGAAGCCAGACAGTGGGACATTGTACGAAAAGTCAGCACACTCAGCACGGATAGTGCGCAACATGATTGCAGCGTCCAGGCAGCTCCCGTTCGAGCATATGCCTTGAGTTGCACATAGCTCCAACGATCCAACACACACACACACACACACACACGCACACACGCACACACGCGCAACACACACACACACACACACACACACACACACACACACACACACACACACACACACACACACACACACACACACACACACACACACACACACACACACCATTTGTATATTATTATTGTATGAGAGAGGTTCCAGGTTGAATTGAGGCGAATATTTGTAATGTTCAGAGGTTGTTGTGTTTAATATTCATGAGAATATTTGTCATTGTTCAAATGATAATATACATTAGCATAAAGCATATTTGTCCACTCATAGGTTGATAAGAGTATTAAAAACTTGAAAAATATTCCTCTAAGGTACATTTCGAACAGATAAAAAATGTGCGATTAATTTGCGATTAATCGCGATTAACTATGGACAATCATGCGATTAATCGCGATTAAATATTTTAATCGACTGACAGCCCTAATTGTTATATATATTCAATCTCACTAGCTACACACATTTTTTAAGCTTGTAAAGGGAAGATGACAGCTCGCCTCTCACTGGCCACTCTGCTCTTCCACAGCGCCTATACACACGCACACTCGCGGGCTCGCACGCACACTCGCGGGCTTCCCCCAGACCACTAATCCAAACGAAAATATCTTCCCTCCGTAGTATTTTGATCATTTGCTCCGCTAATAATAACTTTAAAGGCCTTTTTCTCAAAATGATGTCTCTGTGACAGTCATCATATGTGACATATTTTGCTTAATATTTGGAGTACAACAACAATCCTGATATCATCAGAAAGCTAGGAATCAAAATGTGTCTTCGGGTCAATGCGACTGATTTCGATGGAGCAGGTCACTTTGCATTAAGTAAAATAAAGCAGGCAGACATAACAGGAAGAATATGTACATTTTAACCCAATCAAATAGGACATTGTCACACCATTCAAATGTATCCATGTACATTACAACCAATAAAAAAGCTTAGATTTGTTTATTTGTTACGTTGTTTACTTTATTTGTTACGTTGTTCTGTGTGTGTCAGCCGTTAACCTAGATAGAAAGAATATATACACTTGCAAACATGTCAGAAGAACCAGCGCAGAATAAAACTAAATACAGTCAATCTAAACTTAAATGTAACAACTGGAAGGTCACATACATCCCTTACATCCACAACTCCGGAGCCTGGACCTTCTTCAATCATAGAAACAGCGAAGCCAAAAGCAGCAGCTCTGCGGCCGCAGAGACTGTCAAAACCCCAACCTCATGATAACCTCATATTTTTTTAACTTAGGATCATACCTGTGTTTAGTCTAAAAAAAGGTAAATGTGTGCATTTTATTATAAAGTTGTGTATATTTACAGATTGTTGCAAAAACTAAGAAGCTTATAAACATCAGGTTTAAAACTAAAAGAGCTTTACAAAAAAGTAACACAATGAAAGATGTTTTCAAAGCTTGCTGCTGTCTTTACGAAATATCTGTTATCTGTCTTCACAAACCTCATCAAGGTACTGTATGAAAAGAGCCTTTCAGAGTCCCAAAAAGGAGTTTGTGCAGTTCTGTAAATGAGTAATGTATCATGTTAAGTTAAATTCACAGGTATTTTTGATTTGATGATCGGACTTACATTTAAGTTGAAATGTTTTTACAATGGTATATACCATGTAACCAAACTTTTTGTGAATTTTAAAAGATGTATATTATATAGATTTTTTAAATATGTATATATATTTGCAGCTAGGCCTACCTATACTCAATGATTCCTCTAATGACTTTCTTTTATGATTTAAATGGAGGTCACCAAGCGTTTGCAGTGGTTCTCCATCAGCAGGTCCACCTTTTATCCTCCTGTCATCCAATTAACTGGCTGGGTCAGACAGATACTCAGAGGTGCGAACAGTGAAGGTGTTATAACTGTGTTTATGGCACTTTAAACAACACGATCTTCTTACATTTTATGTTGCTGAAAGATCCCTAAGGTCCTCCACAGCTTCCATCTCCCCAAAAAACTGTGAGTAACAATCTATCCATCTATAATTATGTTTATGATGCACACATACACAGTTAATCATACACATTATGTTTTAAGAAAAGCGAATATGTCTGGTATATTGTTTACGTTGAAGTTATTTTGTAGAAACTACAGAGAATAAATGCAATTCAAGGAAGTAGGGAAATTGTGTAAACAAACATTTTCATCGCACATTTACACAACAAATGACATGGTTTTCCATCCAACTCAGTGTTCTTATGGAACAGTGGTCACTACCGGAGGGTAGTGACCACTACCGGAGGGGTACTGCCGGAGGGGTAGTGACCACTACCGGAGGGGTAGTGACCACTGGGGCAGGGGCGGACTGGCCATCTGTAGAATCTGGAGAACCACAGAACGGCCGGTCGTGAAGAGCCGTTGACGGCCGGCCGGCCCTTTAAAGAAAAATTGTTTAACGTCATCTATTAAGTTGCGCTGACGGCCGACAGAGGGCGACAGCGGCCGCTAATGCAGTTGTGTGGTTCTTATCTGTCAAATAATAACACACGAAGAAGAAAAAAGACCGGCCACACTAAGGCCCAATCCCAAACCACTCCCTCGACACTACCCCTCCGTGATGGAGTGAACTCTGTCTGTAGCCACACTCGCAGCTCAACGAGGCTCCCTCCTGTCAGACGGAGGGAGTAAATACAGCAGCAAGCTTTGGGACGGCCTCCCCTCTCTCCGGCAGAAACAGGAAATGCCGTAACTGTATGTAACAACGGTTTCAAATCAGCATCTCTTTGACAAAAAGTTTAAATGAATAACTCAAATAAAACTCCAAACATCTTTCATTGTGTTTCAAAGCTCTTTTAGTTTTAAACCTGATGTTTATAAGCTTCTTAGTTTTTGCAACGGTCTGTAAATATACACAACTTTATAATAAAATGCACACATTTACCTTTTTCTAGACTAAACACAGGTATGATCCTAAATTAAAAACATATGAGGTTATCATGAGGTTGTTAACATCGCAGTTTATCAGTGGATGTTTGCTGGAACTACTTGTAAACAGCGTGTTTCCTGACGGACACACACAGCGTGACTCCGGTCAGGTAGAGACCGGTCTCAAGTCAGCACCGCTGCAGACTCGCTGTTTGAGGGCTTGATAGCCCACTCCCCCTCCACACTCGTTGCTTTGGAACAGCCCTCAATATGGCGGACCCTCCGCGTGAACGCGCAAACGGAGGGGTAGGGTGTAGGGGTAGGGTGTAGGGGGCGGTTTGGGAATGGGCCGAAGAGAAGGGATTAGACGCTGCGGCAGACAGGGAGAATGAAAAAACATGGATACAAATCAAAGAAAACGAAAAGAAAAAGGTGGGCCGAGAAGGCAAGAGAAAAAAAAGGTGAAGTCACTCGCAGGTGAAGCATATAAATGTCGCAAATTGACAGACCTTTTTGGCAGCTACAAGCACTATCAGCAGCAGCTTAGAACAAATGCAAGATGATGAAGAGAATGATGAGGGTGCGAGTTCAGATATACAGCCAGCCTCCTGCGTTCATGATGAGGGACAGAGTTGAGCTGGTGGAAGAACCAGCTCAACTGGCACACGTGCAGGGCAAGAGCAAGAGGTGGGTGAGAATTATCCCCTGAACTCAGTGGCGTTTTCTCCTGGAGGCCAAGGGAAGCCAGGCTTCCCCTGTTTTTTGGATTATAGTTATAATATTAATAAATAAATAAAAACACTTAGTTTAGTTTCGGTAATTATTCTGCCGGCCCGTCTCTCCCCCATTCTCATTGAGTATTTTACAAAGAGTGAAACAGCGCCCCTCTAGATGTTATGGTGAAACAGTATATTGCACTCTCTGTTGCCAGAGGAGGCCAGCCGAAATGGGCTTCCCTTGGTGAAAAAAATTGAGGGATTGACCAATCAGATGAGGCTCACGTCATGCCTCACAATCCAATCAAATCGCATCAACTTCAGTTCGTACTGTATCACCGCCCTTAAAAAGTAGCAAGCAACTGAAGCAAGTGCAATTGTGGAGGGTGGAGATTTGGAGTATTTCATCAAAAATAATTGTACTAAACTTCCGCTACAGCAGCAACTAAAAATGAAATCTGATGACAGGCCAATGCCCAAACTGGAGCTGTGTACAGAGAGGAACAAAGGAGCGTATCGGACGTAAAACTTTAAATAATAAACAGCGGATTTCTAACATTTGACATTTCATGTGGCCGGACTGGGTCAGTTTCCAGGGCTGAATTGTAGTCCCAGTCCGCCCCTGCACTGGGGTAGTAGGAGCAGCAATAGTTGTAGCTGCAGTGGTCGCTAGCCGGTTTAACAGCTCAAGGATCATCTGAATCAACTGGGTGTTAATGGCCTGCTGGTTGTTGTTGTTGTTGTTGTTGTTCTGCAAGAAAATCAGAGAGTCATTGTCAAATAAAGCAGAGGAGTAGCTAGGGAATTGTATATCATTTCACAATCAAGTGTTTGTTGAACTTCAGAGGATAGAGAAAACAGTCACCTCATTTGAATTTGAGTCAGAGTCAGAGTCAGAGTCAGAGCCAGAGCTTGAGCGAGCAAGTATTTTGTGCTCGGTGTCCATCTGTAGGGAAAGCCACAATTATGATACTGCCTTCATTTTTCTATAACAATTCAAATACTTTTATCACGGTATGAGAAGAAAAGTACTGATATTAAGTTTGAAAATGTTACACTTACAGGCTGAGCCAGAGCCAGGCTCAGGAGGCATCCAAGAACAAGAGCTAGCTTCAGCATGGTTACAGTGATGATCTGTTAGAAGGAAGAAATAAAGAGTGATGCAGGTTTTCTAAAATATGAGCAAATTCCCACTTAGAAGAATAGAAGGAAAATATATAATTACCTTCAATTCTTCACAACTTCAGAAGATTGTCTCGTAGAGAGTCGAGGAGGTTTTTGAGTTTCTCTGAGTGTTGAGCTTTGCATATATACAGGTACAGGAGTGGGTGTCCTCTCATTAGCAAGGTAACAACAATGTTGGAAAACTGCAAATATTAGGAAATCTCCCTCCTCCACATTTCAAGGTGTGGATCAGAGATGGAAACCAAACACCGTATGATGGTGTGTTGCATTCATGTAATACCTCATATCATAAATGATTATAGTTAATCTAATTAGTCTAGTGTTGAAAAATTAAGAAAACAAATGCAATGAAATCTGTAAATGTAATCTCCTGCGTTGAATCCCTTCTGCATATGTTTCGGCAAGACACGGCTGAAAAGAACATTAATAATAAAAATTGAATTATCTTTTCTTTTTTTTTTACATTGGGCAAAACCCCAGCCTTTTTGTGACTCAGGATGAATGTCTGTTTATAATAAAAACACATTTGAAAAGCTGTCACACTGAAATAGCTGCAGCAAAATGATATATAAGTGAATGATACCCAGTAATTATTACAGATGTTTGATCAGCTCTGTTTTTTTCAGTGTGTGATGTTGTACTCAGAATCATCTCCTACAGTAAATGATACAGTCCTAATCATTCCAGGTCAATCAAACATGTGGGTCATTTCACTTTATTTTCTGGTGTAACTACTCAATAAACTTTATGAATTGAAAACATGGATCTAGCATGTGACTTTCTTAAAATGTATAATGACATCTATCTATCTATCTATCTAGTTATTCCACTCATGGCAATTATTATATAACGAAGCAGAAATGCAATACTTGTTGTTTTGCATTGGGCACAACCCCAGCCTTTTCGTGACTCAGGATGAATATCTTTTTACAATAAATGACATTTGACAAGCTTTCACACTGAAATAGCTGCAGCAAAACACTTACAAAAAAGGATTGAATGCAATTGTTAATAAAACAAATTGCTTGCAGAAATGTCCCTTAACACAATATTATATTACCCATTACACGTGTCTTTGAAAGACCCTGAAAAAAAGTGTCATGTTGCCAATGAGAACTCCTTTTGACTGTTCATTCAAAGCTACACATGAGTGACGACTTGAGTACAGACCCGGGGGGCATTAGGAAACACGCCACGCCTGATCTTCAAACATACTTACTACAAATTACAATAATGAGATGTAAATATAGATTAACATGTGTCAAATAACCCCAAACCAAGGTGTTGCCATGGGCACAAAAGGGGTTATTCAAAGAGTATGTAATAGAATCCATCATATTATAATGTGAAGGTAAAATTCCACATGCAGTTCATTTAGTTAACAATTGCAGTCCAGTCATCCTTTGTTGGAGAGTTTCTCTGAAGTCATTCATGGATTTAGATGGATAGACTGTATCTATGTGATGAAATGTGTTTTGCAAGAAAGCTGTCACAAGTCAGCTGGGGTTTAGCCCAATAACAAAAAGAGAGCAATGCAATTCTGTTCGAAATATGTTTAATATTTGTAACCTATCTCTTGCCAACAAATATCAAAATAGTCAGCAATTCATCTAATTTATCCCATTGCCTCCAGTGTTCTTCCACTCTCTGATAAGCCTTTGAATTAAATTCATTTTTAGAGTCACAAAACAATGTATCCTATTATGTTTTCCAACCAAACTGTCTCCAGGAATACACGCTGTTGTCTTAGCATTCACACATATCATTCTCATCCTCTTCAGATACCTCCAGAAATGTTTTACATGCTGTAGACAGTGGTGAAATGTTTGTATTATATGATGTACAAAGCTGGCTCAGGTAGTCTCACAAGTAGAGAGTCCATGCATGACATTTACTTGATTACATCTCTGTCTGATTGGCCAACACAGAAGGGTGTAGTGTAAACCTACTAAACCTAGATAACAGTGTTAATATACAATGTTTGCTGATTATGAAAACAAATCCATTTGATATATGTATGTTCATTCAGATCTGAGCTATTAAATTAATGCAACTTATCATAAATCTAGGAGTGTTTTCAATCTTTGATCATTAGCAACACCTTCAAATGTGGTGGTAGAAATAACAATTTCCCAACCTTGCTGTTTGGTAATGGGATGACATGCACTCCTGTTACTGTACTGTATATAAGGAAAGCTCAACATTCATAGCAACTCAAAAACCTCCTCGACTCTCTGTGAGATAAACTGCTGAAGGTGCAAAGATTTGAAGGTAAATATATCTTATCTTTCTGTACTTTATATGTGAGGCTGGTGGTGATTTTGCCAATTTTGTAGTAAATGCATCAGTCTTGATTTGTTCCATTTGACAGTGTGATCACTGTAACCATGCTGAAGCTAGCTCTTGTGCTTGGATGCCTCCTGAGCCTGGCTCTGGCTCGTCCTGTGAGTTTAATATGTCCATTCTCAATATCATTTATGATTCGTATCCGATAACAGTCAGTTTCAAATTTGCAACTTGTAAATTTATTTTCCAGAATGACATGGAGCATAAACGACTTGCTCGTTCAAGCTCATCTGAGTCAAATTCAGGAGAGGTGAGTGCTTTCTTTAACTTCTCTAATTCAACATTCAACACACCTATATGTCAAATACTGAAGAATTCCTACACATTTGAATCTGAATGTTTCTGATTTTCTTGCAGAGCACCACCAGCGCAATCACAACCCCCAATATTGCCTCACTCATACAACTACTGCTGCGGCTACTTAGTGGGAACTGAAATGTCACCTATATATAAGTGAATAATACCCAGTAATTATTAGATGTTTGATCAGCTCTGTTTTTTTCAGTGTGTGATGTTGTACTCAGAATCATCTCCTACAGTAAATGATACAGTCCTAATCATTCCAGGTCAATCAAACATGTGGGTCATTTCACTTATTTTCTGGAGTAACTACTCAATAAACTTCATGGATTGAAAACATGGATCTAGAATGTGTGTCTTTCTTAAAATGTATAATGATATGAGATATAAATATATCTATCTATCTATCTATCTATCTATCTATCCATCTATTTATTTATTAGTTAATTCCACTCATGGCAATTATTATAAAACAAAACATGTACACATTTTGTGTAGCCCATAATGGAAAGGAGCAGGGATAAGCCAATCTTATTGAACCTATACCTTATTTAAAAGAACATTTAAAAAAGGTAATACAAATTATAGGAGCCGTTTAAGTTTATTGTTGGCATGTTATATTATTTTGTTTAGTTTTATAATGCTATATTATTTTTGAACACTTGGTGGTGTGGGTTAGCTGCACAGGGGTATAAATAAGGTCATAGGTGACCAGAAAGGCAACAGAACACAGGTAGAGGAAGAGCACACTATTCTAACCACACACAGCAGATGCTCACAGCTACTGAAAACAATCATCAACCCATTCAACTCGTACAACACTGAATGAACATCAAACTAAACTGCATTCAACGACCCAAAATCATCTGTTATGTTCTGTGTAAAGATCACTCTTAACCTCACCTGTATCTACCGAACCTATGTACTTTTATGCACATTTTTGTTTCTCATACATATGTAATAAAAGAAAAATATATATTTGGTCATATTTTTTTTATATTTTATTTGTCAAATAGTACGCATGAAGTTAATTTGATCCCAATGTTTGATGTAAGTAGAATGATAAAGACACCATCATACAATTTAACAAGCGACAGAAACAACAGAGCTGACGTTGACAAACAGTGATTTAATACTTTTATTCACTTATTGCTTGTTCTTTTTACATTGAGTTACTATAAAGTAGCTGCAGTAGTTGTAGTAGTTGTTGAGTTAACATATTGGGGTCAACAGTTGTGGGCACCCCATCCTGGGTAGTCACCATACTCATTTGAATCAAAACAATGTTGAATAATAACATTTAACTTGTGATAATTAGAAACAAGTTGCCATCAACACATCAACATTGATTTACAGATTTTATGAGGACCAAAATATATTTTCAATTGTATATATACAGCTAGTTTCAACATTATAAGACGAACGAAAATCTGAAGACACAGAAGCCTTCATTTAAGTTGTTACTGGGGTGTAACGGTTCACAGAATTCACGGTTCGGTACGTACCTCGGTTTGGGGGTCACGGTTGGGTACGGGTTCGGTACAACAAGAAAAAGCAACAAAAAAAAGTCCCAAATCCATAATTCCAGGTTTGTTTTTTATTTATTTTGAACAGTAGTGCAAGTTTCAGTTTAAAAATAAGGCACTTTAACATTTTGAATAATTAACTTTCAATAAAAGCTGGGGTTAGACAAAACGCTTTGGATCACGTGATGACACCGGCGAGCTGAGCGGAGTAGTCGGGTGCAGGTGTTCCGGATTAACTTGTTTCCCGATCAACTTGTTTCCCGATCAACTCGTTTCCGTGGGGTGCGTGGCTTTCGACTGAAATACACATTTCCATCACTTTCTTCTGTCGTTTGGTATATTTGGCTTCTAGGAACACGTTGATGCACATCCAGTACCAGTGTGTGAGGTTGTGATTACGATGGCGATATCCGGACGCGAACAGCGAGGACTACAACAAGACAAACGAGTTTCTCGAATAAATCATTTAAACCAGCTATTGTTGCCAGACTTATTACGGAATACCGTTGTTAATGTCCAAGTCCATCTGTGTATACCTTCAGACAGCCTCCAAGTGAAGCACACGGTGTTTACTCACAGTTTGAAAGCAGCGTGGAGAAGTCTTCATCTGTGTTAAACTGTGATCCTCCCAGGGAACTGGGACTCGCCCAGGTTAAAATGTGACCCGCCCAGGTTAAAATGTGACCCGCCCAGGTTAAATTGTGTTACGATTTCTGTGGCTATCTACCAGCGATCATGTTTAATATGAAAGACTACCCACACATGTATCCCTTATAAAAACGGTATTGTGCAGCACTCATCCAGATAAGATGTGACTGTTACCTCGTTTTGCAAAGATAGCAGCAGAAATGTCATTGGGGATATTTAGACTTTAAAATGCTGCTTGGTCGTGAATGTTGGTGTCGGCAAACAATATTACGAATCCTCTATTCAAACATAATATTCAATGTGCATCGACATGAAAATAACAAAAAAGTTCATGCTGGACCCAAACCCGAGTCCCAACAGTAAAAATCAATCATGCCCTGCGCGTTATGAGTGCGCCACGAAACATCACGTCCTAACAGATCACCACAGCTCATTTTGTTACATTAACATTGTCAACAAGTTCTAGAAAAATGCAACCCGACATCATATTGATAATAATATATGATACAAATGTAAGACTGACAACAATAATAGTTTGTAAAGGATTTATTGACGTGAATGTTTTGAACAGTGAACACTTAACACAGAAATCGTAACAGTTTGACCTGGGCGGGTCACAGTTTAACCTGGGCAGGTCCCAGTTCCCTGGGAGGATCGGTTTAACACAGATGAAGACTTCTCCATTCAACACGTCCTAACTGATCACCAGAGAACAATAAATCAAGTCGCTGTGTTGATGCCTGTTACATCACATTACATTGCATTTAGCTGACGCTTTTATCCAAAGTGATTTACAATAAGTATTCACTGTTCCAAACATTCACATCAATAAATCCTTTACTAACTATTATTGTTGTCAGTCTTACATTTGTATCATATATTATTATCAATATGATGTCGGGTTGCATTTTTCTAGAACTTGTTGACAATGTTAATGTAACAAAATGAGCTGTGGTGATCTGTTAGGACGTGATGTTTCGTGGCGCACTCATAAAGCGCAGGGCATGATTGATTTTTACTGTTGGGACTCGGGTTTGAGTCCAGCATGAACTTTTTTGTTATTTCATGTCGATGCACATTGAAATTATGTTTGAATAGAGGATTCGTAATATTGTTTGCCGACACCAACATTCATGACCAAGCAGCATTTTAAAGTCTAAATATCCCCAATGACATTTCTGCTGCTATCTTTGCAAAACGAGGTAACAGTCACATCTTATCTGGATGAGTGCTGCACAATACCGTTTTTATAAGGGATACATATGTGGGTAGTCTTTCATATTAAACATGATCGCTGGTAGATAGCCACAGAAATCGTAACACAATTTAACCTGGGCGGGTCACATTTTAACCTGGGCGGGTCCCAGTTCCCTGGGAGGATCACAGTTTAACACAGATGAAGACTTCTCCACGCTGCTTTCAAACTGTGAGTAAACACCATGGGCTTCACTTGGAGGCTGTCTGAAGGTATACACAGATGGACTTGGACATTAACAACGATATTCCGTAATAAGTCTGGCAACAATAGCTGGTTTAAATGATTTATTCGAGCAACTCGTTTGTCTTGTTGTAGTCCTCGCTGTTCGCGTCCGGATATCGCCATCGTAATCACAACCTCACACACTGGTACTGGATGTGCATCAACGTGTTCCTAAGAAGCCAAATATACCAAAAGATGTATGTAAACGACAGAAGAAAGTGATGGAAATGTGTATTTCAGTCGAAAGCCACGCACCGCACGGAAACGAGTTGATCGGGAAACAAGTTGATCGGGAAACAAGTTAATCCGGAACACCTGCGGTAATCAGACTTATATGATTTAACCAAAACTGGAGGTCTCAAAGTGTAATGCGCAGTCAGTTCTATTAGTGTGTAAAAACATCTGCGTCTAAAAGTAGTTTGACCAGAGCTAGAGCAAAGAAAGACAGCGGCCTCATGGCGGAAATGTTTGGTGAAGAGGAACACGTCCCCAAGTGGGCTAGTCAATTGCTTTCTGAAATACAAAGCGTTAAAGAAACCTGTAACGTAAGGTTTGACAATCTAGACAAGGCTATTGTTCAGTTGAAGAAAGACTCTAAGGCCACTTATCAAGGAATAAACAACGCAGAAAAGCGTATTAGTGAGATAGAGGATCATCAAGCCAATTCCCAAGGGAAGACAATGATTGATCTGTCCAAAGAAGTCAAAGCCCTCCAGGGTAAAATGCTGGATCTGGAAGCTAGAAGTCGGAGAAATAATCTCATCCTAGCCGGCATCCCCGAGGGTAAAGAAGCCGGTGGCATCTCCCCACTACTGGATACAATTCTCCGACACTTCCTGAAGCTGAGTGACACAATCCCCGCACCTGAGATAGAGCGTGCCCACCGCACTCTGCGTCCCATCCCGGACCCTGGGCACCCTCCGCGGCATATCATCATACGTTTTCTCAGATGGAGCGATAAGAACGAGGTGTTTAAGACGCTGGCGTCTGCTAAAGGAAAGCTGACATGGGACGGACATCATCTTCGCATGTTTCAGGATTTCCCAATGGAGATACAGCGCCAGCGGGATTCATACAGAGAGCTCCGTAGCATACTGCGCAAAGAAAACTTATGGCACGGCATCCTGTACCCTGCCAGACTCATCGTAACCATCAACGAGGAGACTTTCATATTCAAAGAAGCTGAGAATGTTCCAAAAGAAAAGAGACCTGATTTATTTGGGATGTGACATTACCACAAGACTGTGAGTTGGCCTACGCCCCCACCGCACGCGCACACGCGCACATACACACACAATCATTTACACTGACACACGCATGCCCGCACATACACTGACTCATAGTCGCACACACCCTCATTAGGATTTTGATGCAGGCTATACTGTAATGTAAGTTAACCCCCAACTAGTTAGCAAAGTTGTGGTTAATGGCAGACAAATGAATAGGCCAATAGGCTATTGAAGGACTGGATTAACTCTCCGCACCTGAGCTCCGCAGCTCTTCTTTTTCTTCACGGATAGAGATGGACTTTCCTCCATCTCAATTTATTTTCCGTCGTATTGCCTTTTGGCAATATATTTTTTGTTTTTGTGTGTATGTGTGTATTGTTAGGGGGAAGGGTGGTAGGATCTCTATGTTTTTATGTAATCTTGTGTTGTATTTTCTACGGTCTTGTGTTGTTGTTTATATATTTCCCCTCCCCTATTTAGAGAGAATGGACGTCCATTCTCAGGAGACGTCTGACAGTGGTGCGGTTACCCAAAGTGACAGACCTAATTTTACCTCTATCTAGAGGCAATGGACTTCCACTCTCGGGAGAGGGACCTCCAGCATGTGTCCCTGAAATGGGGACTCAGAGGACAGGCTGCTTCACAGCACTATGTAACCCAGGAAAGAAGCTTGAAACCTGTCCATTTCATCCACATTTGACTCATGAAATGTACAGGAATCTGTCCATTTCATCCACATTTGACTCATGAAATGTACATGAAATGTACAGGAATGTGTCCATTTCATCCACATTTGACTCATGAAATGTACAGCAGAGTCACTGCTGTAAGCAGGGTCCCACGCACACAGGCAGAGATCCAGGGTCATGCACATGGCTTTCTTACCCAGCAATAAGTGTGTGAAAGCTGGGTAAAAGTTATGTGAATACAGGGAGGGAGAGACCAGCAGCAGCAGCAGCAGCAGGCTGTGACCCAGACAGAGAGCTCCTTCCAGCACCTCGCTCTCCCACCCAGAGGACAGGCTGCTTCACAGCACTATGTAACCCAGGAAAAAAGCTTGAAACCTGTCCATTTCATCCACATTTGACTCATGAAATGTACAGCAGAGTCACTGCTGTAAGCAGGGTCCCACGCACACAGGCAGAGATCCAGGGTCATGCACATGGCTTTCTTACCCAGCAATAAGTGTGTGAAAGCTGGGTAAAAGTTATGTGAATACAGGGAGGGAGAGACCAGCAGCAGCAGCAGCAGCAGCAGGCTGTGACCCAGACAGAGAGCTCCTTCCAGCACCTCGCTCTCCCACCCAGAGGACAGGCTGCTTCACAGCACTATGTAACCCAGGAAAGAAGCTTGAATCCTGGGTATGTCAGTGTTAAAAAGTGCATTAAACTGGTTTAATTACCCAGCAATAAGTGTGTGAAAGCTGGGCAAAAGTGATGTGAACAGAGGGAGAGAGCAGCATTTCACAGGCATTTCACAGGCACATAGGCAGAGATCCAGGGTGATGCACATGGGTCAGAAAAAGTCTAAGTTAACTTTTGGAAGAACCAGAGAAAAGGGTGAAAATTGATCAAATGTACCCCAAAAATAGTGTCTCTTAAGGTGGATATAGTCCCCTGACAACTCCCGTTACATTCCTCCAGAGTCAGAAAAAGTCTAAGTTAACTTTTGGAAGAACCAGAGAAAAGGGGTGAAAATGAATAAATTGTACCCCAAAATAGTGTCTCTTAAGGCGGGTAAAAGTTATGTGAATATGGGGTGACGTATATGGACACTTGAGCACCAGCAAGACCTCCACCTACATAACCTTGTGCACCAGGCGAACCTGTGTACCCACACTTAAGCACTCCCCCACGGACTAGACCAAGAGGGAACACCGGTCAGAAGTTCGTGCCCCTGGTAAAACTGAATAACAAAAACGCCATTAAAACTGCTATGCATTGAGGATTTTAGTCCGAGATGAGTGCTTATCTGCGGGTATCTTGTGTCAGCTTCATGGACCCCAATTTAAAAGGAAATGTCCATGATATTGACAAACATATTTATATACAGAATGATATAAAAGTTTTCTGGAAAAGTCGAACCTAAAATGGCGGCAGGCGGCGCGTTTTCTTTCTTCTTATTTTACCGCATTTCTGGGCATGTTTTATTAATTTAGAGGCATAGAGGATTAATTTGATCCACTAATATATACCATAACCGTGCGTTCTGCATGTTTGTAAAAGCAAGCTAACTTGAAACACTAGACTATTCATTTTACAAGGTAATTTATACCCCCCAGCGTTTTCAAATACATGTAACTCAGCAAAGGTAATGATCGTGCAGTGATGATACTAATACTTCTAGAATCTGTGGAATCTCAGCTTTAATCTGATATCTTGTATGCGCAGTTACGATAAGTAGCCTATAATAAAGTATTTATACCGTGAGTTCTGTGCGCTAATTTAGACTAATTTAATAGTGAGACTTGTGTTTTGTTTCGGTAAAAATGGTTCATATCTTCAGTTAGCTGAGTTTCGTTAAGTGGGTATGACACATTAATAGGTTTTTAAATGTTAAGAAGCCCCTGAGACAAAGTTTCGTGAACAAGAAGCCCTCGGTACCGGGGGCTGCCGGATTTAACAGATGAATAGTCTAGTGTTTCAAGTTAGCTTGCTTTTAAAAACATGCAGAACGCACGGTTATGGTACAACGTTAGTGGATTAAAATGAACGTAAATCCTCGTTGTATTAACTTATATGCCTCTAAGTTAATAAAACATGCACAGACATGCATGCTGTAACAAAAAAGAAGAAAAGCGCGTCGCCTGCCGCCATTTTAGTTTAGAAAATAGTGTTTCTCATTTTATGAAAACTTTGCAACCCAGCTAACCTTTAATGTTTTTTCTCTTAAGGAAACTGACGCAACTGGCAGATATATGGCTTCTTCAATCTGGTAAGCCTCACAGTGGAGAAACTGTGATGCGCTGGGGGGGGGGTGCGAGTGGAGCCTCGCAGCGGCGCAACTGTGGCATGCTTACGGCCCCTACACACACGGCGGCGGGCTTGTCTGAAGCTCGACCAACAACCAATTACATGAATATCCCGCCCCGGACACACAAGCACGCGGTTTGATTGGCTAGAGCTTGTACTGGCATATGATTTGATTGTCACAATGCAGTTTGGCAAAGCGTGAAGTCACTCCATTCAAAGTGAATGGAGTGATGTTACGGCCCCTACACATGGCGGCGTGCGTTGACGCTTCTGCCCATTCACTTTGAATGGGGTGACATCACGTTTAGCCGAACTGCATTGTGGGAGCAAAGCGTAGCTTTCATGTGATTGGTTGTTGGTCTAGCTTCAGACATGCCCGCAGGCAAGCGTCAACGTACGCCGCCGTTTGTAGGGTGCCTGTGAATATTGTTACGTTTTCCAATGGCTTGGAGATGCAAACTTTGTGCTGCTGTCTTTGATACAAGGGCAGAGTTACTTGAACATTATAACATTATTATTCCCTTGATTGAAAAGTTAATGCAGACTACCTTTGCCCTGCGGCGCAATGAGATCATCAATGATGAGGTACCTGTTGGAGAGATCCTGGAATGCTGGCCTGCCTTGAAAATGGAGTCACAGGTGAAAATATTTTATTTATTACAACTATATAATTATTTTGTGTCCCTTTGACATGTTTACTCAGATTTAGCATGTTATGTTTCTGTTTATCTCTGCTGCCTTCAGTCCACATATACATTGTACTGTGAATTAAATAGTCATTTTATATTTTGGCAGAGTTTCACAGGATAACGAACCTCAACCTGAAGAACCACTTCTATGCGGAGTTGGATAGACATGTCCTCCATCTTCAGAGCCTGTTCAGGAAGAAGGCGGCAAGCAAGGAAAGGAAACTGAACTTCTGGATCAGCTATTCGCCTCCTATGACCTCCAGGTGAGTCGGTTATGCCTCTTGGTGTTTTATTCTCATACTAGAGTGGATTATCTTTGTCAAAATGTTAATCTCTTCAGTCATGGAAGAGCCCTTTCTTGTGATATCAATTGTTGTGTGGTTATACTGTTTAGCATCCAAAGTAAAACAAAGATATGTTCTCACACTCAAGGAGCAAGGTGACGTCCATGTCCTCTGTGCTCTGCCTGCATATCTGCATGAAGATGACTCCACGTTTCTGAGGCTGTGGCAGGTAGACAATTATTTGAATTTTTATAGTGAAAAAATTATAATAAATTATAGATTTAGTTTGAAAAAGTATGAACTGTCCTGGTGTCATCAAAGCTTGATTCTGTCACTCAGGTGTTGTTAATCAAACATTATCTCTTGTGTTGCTCACATCCCATTCAGGTTCTAGTTCGAAGATTTGAATATTGCCATAAGAATTGTAATTATTGTAAGGTACACAATGGACATGTTGAACATAATCTCCCTTTACTTCAACGCTTCAGAAGTGTTGAATGTGATTTCTACTTAAGGATTTATTTGAAATTAAGCGTGTATAAAATGGGCTCAGGTGATTTAATAAAATACACAATCAAGAGAGGGCTTTCTTTCCTGCAGCATCAGTGTTCAATACAAAATAATCTCTCGTGTTCCCCATATATTTTTGTATGTGTAGTAGGGAGAGATTATACTGTAAATATATATTCAGTTGCCAGTTTATTAGGTACAACTAGCTAATAGTAACAGTCTAATACAGTGATCAAATAAATCCTACCCTTATGAAGGTTATACATGTTTTTTTGTTGAAAGCATTTATGTCAACTGATTGGTTATTTTGGAGGCTGACGTTTCTGGTGCTGTAACATTATGTTGTGCAATGCTAATAGGCGTTTCCTTAAACCCACATTATGCACAAAACATACGGTTATTTGATGTGATATGTCACTGATGTATTTTTCAGAAAACACATTTCTGAGAGAGGCAAGGCAATTTGGGTAACGTTTATCTGTTCTTGTCATCAGGTGGAGCAGTCTGATGATCCAGACACAGAGGGCATCGCGGTCGGACTTCTCATGATCAGTGCCAGGTCAACAGACACCACGCTCTTCTGCCCAGAGAGGATCGCTGTTGTCATTGAGGGTAACGGAGTTATGGAACTCCCCACACTGGCTGACGCATTCATCCTGCTTTTTGCACTGACCTTTGCCCTGCATCTGAGCTACCCAAAAGACTTGGCCAACACTTTCGACTTCACCCAGAAAGTGTTGATGAGGGGAACTTGAAGCCCAGGGTGTTGAGCCTGTAAAAGCTTTTGGCAGTTTAATCCAACCAACAAAGTTGCACTTTAACAATCACACACACACACACACACACTGTTCTCCTCTGTTTACATCCTGCTGCTTTACATCTGTGTTCTGTTGTGTGCATTGACAGATTTGTTACTGTTCAGCTTCAAGTTGAAGGACTGTTCGTAGATGTTGTTTTATACTTTTATATGTATTGGGTCTTTATGGTCCATGTGTTAAATTAATACGCAGAACTGTTCCTGAAAATTGTGTTCACTCATAAGTGATGGTTAAAATACACACAGATATTTCTCAAGGCCCTAGCACTGTTTTTAAGGTGTTTTTATTTATTTAAGAGTTAAATATATTGAATTTGTATTGTGCTAAAATGCATTGTTCTTTTATAGTGGAAATGGAATGTTGGCGATTTGCCAAAGCTGTTCAAATTATCAATAAATGCAATTGTATATATATATATACGGTGTGTTTGGAGATAATTCATTACACTATTATACATTATTATTATATTCTATTTAGCCCAACAATATAGTTAATTTCAATCACTAGCTTGGGTCAAATAAACAACCCAATGTATGGTTTATATTTATATAACCCAGTGATATAGTTAATTTCAATCACTAGCTTGGGTCAAATAAACAACCCAATGTATGGTTTATATTTATATAACCCAGTGATATAGTTAATTTCAATCACTAGCTTGGGTCAAATAAACAACCCAATGTATGGTTTATATTTATTTAACCCAGTGATGTAGTTAATTTCAATCACTAGCTTGGGTCAAATAAACAACCCCGCACATGGGTTAAAATGATCCAGCCCAGCATATGGGTTAAGACAACCCAGCGTGTGTTCTGTCCTATAGTGACTCAGCAGCTGGGTTATGATCAGAGTTGGGTGTAACGCGTGTGACAGGGTTCAATTCGTCCATTCGATACATGGCTTAGTCGGTTGTTTAAGCTCCAAACAAACTTTATTTATATCAGCAACAACAACAAAATAGCGAACCAGCACAAGTTAGACAACAAAATAAAATCCACAAACAGGCCGTCCATCACTCATTAGAGTAAACATGCTCTGGTTTGCCTTCTCTGCAACCAACTCCCAAACATGTCCCAACTGTTGCCTTCATTGCAACATTCTTCCGAGTGACACAGTCCGAAAAAAAAACAAGGAACCAACACCGTCCCTTTTGAACCCATGGCCCCTCCCACAGGCTCACCGTCAACAGGTGACACAATCAACTCAAAACCACATTTCAACATAAAAACCCGACCCAAACATAAACAGGTTAACCACCTCTTAATACAATCATTCCCCATAATTAACAAAAGTAAAAATAAATAAGAAATTGCATGGTTCATTTGACGGAAGAGAGCAGGAAATGTTTGGTGTGTCGGCTGTCAGTGGCGGAGTCAGTCACTCTGTGACCCGCTCCGTCACAACGCGTTACAAAGTAACGGGTTACTGTAATCATATTACTTTTGTCGGTAACGGAGTAGTGTAACGCGTTACTTTTATAATTCAGTAATCACACTACAGTTACTAACATTGCCCCGACACGCGTTACTTCGTTACTTTTATAAAATAATCACACTCACTGACAGACAAGAGGGGTTTCCGCCGCAGGTTTATATCGGTTTATATACATGTAGGTAATCTGCGCGATTTACGAGACCACATCTCCACGTGCGGTGCTGCATAAACATGGCTGAGTCTTTTCATCTGTAAACTCCCTCAACGGGGCCGCTCGCTCTCTTTTGTTGATCGCCCTCTCACGGGTGAACAGTTCAATGTCCCGCTTCATTGTAGGAATTCTGTCTCTACCACTTTAGTTTGACCATCTCTGTTACTAAGTTATGGAATACTAAATAAATAAGTAATTAGATACCTTACCGTTATGCGCTCATAAAGAATGATAAGAATAATGCGTCTTGAACTGGTTTAATTAATTAGTGTATTTACGTTTCACAGACTGTTAGCTTGTTGTGGTAGGCTGGTAGCCTATTTTAGAGCATATAAAAAAGAAAGACTTGTGTTATGTCTTCCTTAATGCAATAGTAATTGGGGGTGCAAGTGGAGTCTCGCAGAGGCAAAACTGTGGCGCGCTTACACTGTAGATGCGCCGCAGTCTGCGTGATCTGCCTGTAGGGAGGGGCGGGCCGGCCCTGCGAGTAAAGTAACGAGTAAAGTAACGAGCAAAGTAACGAGTTACTTTATCTAGAGAGTAACGAAGTAGTGTAATATATTACTTTTTTTTAAAGTAATATGTAATATGTAATATATTGCTTTTTTTTAGTAACGACCCCATCTCTGGTTATGATTGGGTTATTTTTTAACCCAGTAGTTTTAAGAGTGTATTCTGGCCATGCCACCACCACCCCCACCAGTGGTGGTGGAGGACGAGGACCTGTCATTCTTCAAGAGTCTCTTGCCCACCATGAGAGTAGGGCTGGGCGATTTGGCCTAAAAATCAAATCGCGATTTTTTTTTCTAACTAATGGACAATTTTCGATTTAAACCTCGATTTTGTTCTGTTTTTTTCTAAACAAACCAGACCAAGGCTCTTTTAAGTGAACGACGGGAGCCGGCTCTCGCCCGCGAACGAGCCGTTTTTTTGTTTTTTTTTGCGGAGGGATCTAGATCGGCATGAAGGCACATTATGCAATGTGCACATCATCAGTTTATTACCAGTGTTGTGCTAGTTACTGAAAACCAGTAACTAGTTACCATTACTAGTTACTTCATTGCAAAAGTAACTCAGTTACTTTACTAGTTACTTACACCAAAAAGTAATGCGTTACTGTGAAATGTAACGTTTTAGTTACTTAAACAAAGGTCTCCCATTTATTATTCTCCAATGCAATAACAGTACTGAAATGAAGGCTATAAGGATAGCCTTCATTTCAATACTGTTATTGCATTAGAGAATAATACAATCTGTTGATCAACTTGACATGCATTATATGCAATCTGGATTGCATCGATATTAGCTGGCTTTCCATTTTTGTATATTCTTTCTCCAGGTAGTTGGAAAAAGTTTTCCGTCCCATATGCCGCCCGGACATGGTATCATGCTACAACCCTGTCTCCTAAAAATTACGTTCCCACAGAACTAAACTGCATTCTCAATTACGTTTAGCTAGAAACGTATTTTCTCCCACGTTACGTTCGTTATGAACGTATCTCAAATACGTTTATTTTCTACATATCTTCTAGAAACATATTTTCTCCCACGTTACGTTTCTTATGAACGTATCTTAAATACGTTTATTTTCTACATATCTTTGCCATTTATTGTCTTGCTATAATGATAATAGTCATTTATAAATATAATTTTAGAGCACACATTTGAAATCAGTAGGCGAGGCTGTAATTTCGCCAGCTGTTACTCTCATGAGCGAGGCAGAAAATAATAGTTTTAACATGCCAAAAAGCTGCTGTGTCGTTTATTGCACCTCAAACATTAAAACAAATCCAGAGTTACGGGTTTCTGTACTTCCTCTAAGAAGAAAGGACAGTAACAGAAGATCTCTGTGACGCCAGATGTGGTGTTGTTAATGCGATATGATATCCGAAAAAAAATTCAGTTTAGGATGGCCGAAGACACTACACTACCCATAATCCACAGCTATCGTTTGGGACTACAGTCCCGTTGACAAACCCCGTGATTCATTTTCAAACTCTGGGATTGGATGTTGGAGTGGCAGTGCGCCAAGGTTACGCCGAGCGTCAAGCTCTTTGAAATGGAACGAAACCACGGCAGACTATTCAAAACTGGACTCGAACGCCCCCCCAGAAATACACATGCTGGCTCTGATGCTGGCTATTGTGTTTCGCAACATGTTCTCTATGGCACGTCTCTACTGGGAATTCTAGTTTTAAAAGACGTTTTCGTTTTTCCCAAAATTAGAAGTTGACAGTATTAAACTGTGTACAGCCCTGGAGGTTTAGGCGATAGGAAACAAATTGGTGTGTACAAATTTAAAACATGTAATTACTAAATGGGGGGAAATCGCTTGTATCCATAATGGGCAGCATTAATATCCACATGACAGCTCATTGTTACTTTGTTATTCTACTCCACTACAATTTAGAGGTTAACCTGGTATTTTTACTCCACTACATTTATTTTAGTTACTTTGTAGATTCTGATTAATGATGTGAAATATAAACAACCCTTAAATCAGACTTTAGTTACACTTGAGTAAAATTCAGGGAAAGTGTCAACAATCAGGAGAGATATTTGATTGTTGGTGCTTGAGAAGACTACACATTTATCTGCAGATCTCTATAAAGTATATTCATTACTCGTTATTCTCTACTAATAGTTAATTAAAAACTGTATATAATTGCTATTTTGCACATCCCTTTCAAGATTTCAAGATTTTCAAAGGTTTATTGACATATCATATACACAACTACGGTGTAGTTATGCAATGAATGAAAAACTTGGGTCACAGGTTCCTCAACAGTGCATTACAAGAAATCTATCAATATGTGTGTATACCTCCACCATTAAACTGTCATATTCTGCACATTTCTTATACTATCTATACATAAGAGTATAATTAATGTGTATAATATCAGTTAAAATAAGTGCTTCAACATAGTTAACATTGCAGGAAAGCAATATATTAGACGTTAAGTACTTTGTCAGGCTTAATATTTATCTGTAGATAGATACCCCCAAAGCTTTTTTTCTTATTTGAAAGAAGACCTTAACCTAAAGTATTCTTTAATGTGTTAATAAAGGTTAATTAGTTTGTCTGTTTTGCACATCCTCATATTAATATCTTTGTACATCCAGCACTAAACTGTTTTATTGTAGAGATCACTTACACAGGGTGTCCGCGGGGTCTTAAAAAGTATTAAAAGTTGATCAATCAATTTAGCAAAAATTAAGGCTATTAAAAAGTATTAAAAAGTATTAAACGGCATTTTCCAAGGTATTGTTTATCTGCTGGTGGACTACCTGAGAGATATACAGCAGGAGAACACGCCGTCCACCGTGGAGAATAAACAGAAGGGCAACCATGACAACCATGCTCCAGGGTCTTCTTCGCTGCTTTTGGTGTATTTTGTGGTGCCAGCAGCACCACTTACAGGCCTGGCATATGTACTACAGCGTTTCCAGCATTTCCAGCGGTCTAGTGTGAACAGACAAGTTAATGAATCGAATGCGTGTGAACCGTGTGAACGGAAGACTTTTTTGAGTTTGCGTTTTACTGTATGCGTCCTCGTGGGGCCGGGGTCTAAGCCAAACTATATCCGGTCACAGAGATCTGCTATTTTAAAGTAAGGTCAACACATATCGACCCTAAATATAGTCTACAGTATATTAAGAACGAGAAAAGTCTTAACATATATATCGTTTTTTGTAAACATATGACAAATGTGTGAGGGTGATGACGTCAGAGCATCGTCCTATAGAATAGAATAGAATAGAATTCCTTTATTGTCATCGCACCAGGTACAACGAAATTTAAAAAAGCAATCCTCGCAGTGCATTTCCACATAAAACGAATAAATATATATCTATATAAACATATACACATTAAACATATGCTCACACATCCATACCAACATGCATACATGCCCGCACATTATTTAAATACAGTTTACAATATAAAAAACACAGGGATGATATTTTGCATCTCTGATGTCGATCAGTTAATAAGTTAATACAACTATTAAAGAGCCGGGCTTAGCCCCGGACAGCCCCAGCCCAATTTAACCCCTGGGTATTTGTGAGGGAGCTCCTATATGGCATTACCCCGCTGAAGCTCACCAAAGTTTAATATATTTCATAGTTCAAAGTTTTGTCAATTGTTTTGTTTATTGGTCAAATACTGGTTTCTAATGGTTTCTGAGGAGTTTTACTGGAATGAAAGAGCACAGAGTACAGAAGCAACAAAGCAGCATACTGCATTAAACCTGACCTGCACAGAGAGGTTGAAGTTCATGTGGAGAGGAGGCTTCAGTAGTCTGTCTGCACTCTGTTTAGTTGTGCTATCTTACAATCAATATAGTAAATGTGAGGTAAAGTGTGTCGCCAATGTAACCGGTTAGAACTCAAAGTTGCGATGAGGTCTTAAAATATATGGAAAGGGTCTTAAAAAAGGTCTTAAAAGGTATTACATTTCAGGATTCCTGCATATTACAGTATCTTCTTGATTTTTTATATTCTATATTTCTATCAATGACCTTCTACTTTCCCCCTATGAAAGTTTGTACTCTTAATATTGTTTTCATTTATTCATGTTTTTACATAATTTTACAGGATATTGCTATACTATTTCTCATGTTTTACTTCTACACATTAATATAGATTTGTAAAACATCACCGACAGAAAGGTGTGTCCGTCATTTAATGGTAAGCTATTGAAATTGTGATTCCATAGATGTGTCTCCCATCACCCAAATCCCCTGACTATTCTCTCAACTCAGTATTTACATTCTTATATTCAAAGAAAATCAGTAATATCTTTAAAAACGTGCATTGCGGCTAAAACATCCAATCAGCGAGCTGAGGATCTTTCCTACGTCTGTTTCCGGTATTGTTCCTGTAATGAGAGTTCACATGTATGCTACATTGAAGGGTGGAATTGACTACACATCTTCAGAAACACAATTTGCTTCAGATATAACTCATAGCAAATAAAGTATAACAATATAAGTAATAAAAAGATAAAACACTGGCATGTAATTTACGTTAGAATAAATAGAATGGTTTTGAATAATAGATACTCACTTTACAGCCCCGCCCACTTTTGTGGAAACCAACGCTGTCATTTGAACGGCGATCAAGCCTGAAGCCACAGAAATCTTCTGTTACTGTCCTTTCTTCTTAGAGGAAGTACATAAACACGTAACTCTGGCTTTGTTTTAATGTTTGAGGTGCAATAAACGACACAGCAGCTTTTTGGCATGTTAAAACTATTATTTTCTGCCTCGCTCATGAGAGTAACAGCTGGCGAAATTACAGCCTCGCCTACTGATTTCAAATGTGTGCTCTAAAATGATATTTATAAATGACTATTATCATTATTATAAGCAAGACAATAAATGGCAAAGATATGTAGAAAATAAACGTATTTAAGATACGTTCATAAGAAACGTAACGTGGGAGAAAATATATTTCTAGAAGATATGTAGAAAATAAACGTATTTGAGATGCGTTCATAACGAACGTAACGTGGGAGAAAATACGTTTCTAACTAAACGTAATTGAGAATGCAGTTTAGTTCTGTGGGAACGTAATTTTTAGGAGACAGGGTTGCATGCTAACTAGCTCCCTGAAAGCGGGTGACTCCACTGTAGCAATAGCCTGCATGTGTTCCACAACATACCGTGCAATGGCTTTATCGACTTTTCCCTGGCGAGCAGTGCCTTGGTTAAAATCCAGCCGCTGTTGCTTAGGTGGAGGTGGAGTGGCGTCGGCTGAGTCTCTGTGGTCTTAGCTACTAGCTTCGTCCCAGCATGTTGTTTTTGCAGATGTTTTAAGAGATTTTAATTACTGGTTTGAGCAGTAGATAGGCTCTTTGACCCGCCAAGACACAACTTACATTTAACAGAAACTTTATTTTCTTTGTGCTCGACAAAAGTGAAATAGTGAGAATATCTCCAGGTGGAGAAACTAGACTTGAGCTCCGCCGCCGCCATGATAGTCTTGTTAGTAAACAACACAAACACGCTGTGATGCCCCTGTGGGTTCATCAGTGGAGAGGGTGTGGCTGTCCTGTCTTGGCTGCATTGATTGCAGTGATTGCATTAACTCAGGGCACCTGGGTCTGGTGCTCTGCAGCTATTTTAAAGCCTCTCTGCTCCTGTCTGCTCTCGCTCTGTTTTCCTGCAGGCACCCGGCTCTGATGAGTATAACCAATGTGTTGAATTGACCAGTGTTGTGCAAATAAACACCTTTACCTACCCGTTGACATGTTGTGTCTCCTTTTTGTTGTGGCATTTTGAGCCAGGTCGCAACAAATGGGGGCTCGTCCAACGGGTTATTTATTTTAAAAGTTTGTGTAGTGCTCATTGAGCAGCTGATTCATTGTTGTGGTCCAGCTGTGTGCTGGCTCTGCGCTGCTATTTGGGGGACACATCATGTCTTTTGGGTTTCAGGATGCTTTAGTGTTTGACATGGCATCAGGTTTTGTGTGCCAATCAGAAGGTAAGATATTGCTGTTTGTTACGCTTTTGTAAAAGAGATTTTCCCCGCTAGGCTTAAGTGGCGTTTCCCCTTGGGTTCCGTCTGTTTGTTTTTTTTCATAGTGTTGTGGCGACGTGGTTGGTGTCAGCTGTTTTCGGACAGCTGTCTCGGGGGCACATCCGCGTGATTTCTTGGTGTTACTTGCGTGCAGGTCGCTCCATAAATCCGCCGGGTTCCAGTGCGTAATTACCCGCCGCAAGCCACATGAAGACTAGGTGAGATTAGGAAGATTTTGGTAAGGCAGTTAGGGGGGAATTCTCTGTTGGGTTTTGTCTTTTCGCCCAGGCGTGTTGACAGTTGAGTACTTTGCTTTCTGGTTGGGTATAGGCAATATATTATGGCTTCTTTGTCAGCGTTTGTGGATGCGCCCTCAGTATCTTTCTTGGATGGTTGCCAGAAGGCGCAGTTGATCGAAATAGCAGAGCATTATGAAATTGCTGTTGTAGGGAGCAAGCGGAAACATGACATTAAAGCTGTCATCGTGTCATCTTTGTTTGAGCGGGGAGTGTTACAGAAGAGTGAGTCTGGTGTGGCAGGGGTCGGGCCAGTAGTGGTTCAGACAGCTGGTTTGACATTCGAACAGCAAAAGGAGCTTTTGGCCATGCAGTTTAATCAGGAGAGATTGCAGTTGGAGTTGAAGTTGGAGCAGGAGAAGTTGCAGTTGGAGTTGAAGTTGGAGCAGGAGAAGTTGCAGTTGGAAATGAGGGGTCAGCAGCAGGAGGTAGAGAAGCGTTTAGAGGTGGAGAAGGTGCTGGAGGTGGAAAAGATGAAATGTGAGGTGGAACATGCTAGATTACGGCTGATGGGAGAGGGCAAGTTTTCTCCAGGGGAGGATGGTGGTGCTAGGTTAGCATCAGGCAGTGGCGATATAATTTCTTACTTGCGATTAGTGCCAAAGTTCAATGAGCGTGACCCGGACATTTTTTTTCACTCTATTTGAACACATAGCAGAGGCAAGAAACTGGTCAGATTCGGACAGAGTGCTGTTACTTCAGTGTGTACTCACTGGGCGAGCACAGGAAGCCTATTCAGCTATTTGTGGCGAAAATACTTTGGACTATGATAGAGTAAAATCAGCGGTGTTGAAATCTTACGAACTGGTTCCTGAAGCGTATCGTCAAAGGTTCAGAAGTGGGGTCAAGGGAGATAAGCAGACACATGTGGAGTTTATCCGTGATTTAACTTCTCATTTTCAGCGGTGGTGCGCGGCAGCAAAGGTTGCAAGTTTTGACGGTCTTTGTGAGCTCATTGTCTTGGAACAATTTAAAAACATTCTCCCTCAGCGTGTGGCCACGTATGTGAATGAACAGAAACCTCCCACCGCGTTTAGAGCTGCTGAATTAGCGGACGATTTTGTGTTGACACATAAGGGCAGTTTTGCGGAGAAATATTCTAGGGGTGATTGGAAACGTGGAGAAGACAATGGAGATGCCCGTGCAAAGTTTTCACCAGGCTCCTCCCGTAGATTTGCAGGTACAGGGCGACCCGAGGGGGCCAAAGTGGACCAATGTCCAATGTGACCATGTGACATGTGACATGTGACCAATGTCACTATTGCAAAGGTGGGGGTCATTGGAAGGAGCAGTGTCCATTGCTGGAAACGAAGGGGAAGCCTCGTTTGTCACCACATGCTCCAGCCATGTGTTGTTCTGCCGTGGTGGATAAAAAACCGTTGGGTGTAGGCTCGGGCATGGTGCCTGATAAGAAGCCGGTTTGTGCCGACCCGGATGCGGGTTCTGGTTTTGAGCCGTTCATCACTGAAGCGGTAGTATCAGTAGTCGGTAGTGACAAATATGTGCCGATTAAGGTGTTGCGTGATACAGCGGCTAGATACTCATTCATTGTTGAGTCAGTGTTGCCTTTTTCGTCAGAGACAGAAACGGGGGATTTTGTGCTGATGAGGGGCATGGAGATGGGCTTGATCCCTGTGCCACGGCATACAATAGTGCTGGATTGCGAACTGGTGCGGGGAGTTGTGTCTATCGGTGTGCGTCCCGCGTTGCCACTCGATGGGATACATATGATTTTGGGCAACGATCTCGCTGGTAGTGCTGTGTGGGCTGGTGTGCCACCGCCTGTGGTGGTTTCCAGGCCGGTGGCATCTGGGGAGCCAGATGAGAGTGGTTTGCAGTTTCCAAGTGTGTTTCCAGTTTGTGCTGTGACACGTGCACAGAGCCGTAAAATGTCTGCTGACCCACATGTTTCGGAGTGTAGCAAAAGTAATGTGGTACATGTGGTCTCACTGCCTGATCTCCCTTCGTCGGTGTCAAAGGAGGACTGGGTCAGGAGTCAGATGGACGATTCATCTCTTTCTGCTCTGTGGACTGAAGTGTTGCCGGCAGAGAAGGTCAGAGACATAGCCCAGGGTTACTTTGTTCAGGGGGACTTGCTGGTGCGTAAGTGGGTGCCCTGTGTTGGTGATGCTGTGGGGGAGGCAATTTTTCAGGTGGTGGTGCCGAGTAGCTTTCGTGATGTGATATTGCAAACTGCGCATGATAGTGGGGGACATTTGGGGATAAAAAAAACCTATGACCGTGTCCTACGCTATTTTTTTCTGGCCTCGGTTAAAGCGCGATGTTGCAAGTTATATTAAAGCATGCCACATATGTCAGTTCACTGGTAAACCAAGTCAGGTGGTGAAGCCTGCACCCCTCAGTCCCATTCCAGCCCTTGGTCAACCTTTTGAGCATTTGATCATAGATTGTGTGGGGCCGTTGCCTCCATCTAAGTCCGGTTGTGCGTACATGCTTACTATAATGTGCCAGACTACAAGGTATCCTGCAGCGTTTCCCTTGCGCTCCATTTCAGTGAAGCCAGTAGTTAGGGCTTTAACCCAGTTCATCTCCACATTTGGGATCCCACGTGTGATTCAAAGCGACCAGGGTACCAACTTTACTTCCCATATGTTCAAACAGATTCTACAGCAGCTGGGGGTCAGGCATAACCGTGCGTCGGCTTACCATGCCCAAAGCCAGGTGGCGCTAGAGCGGTTTCATCAAACATTGAAGTCCATGCTGCGTGCTTATTGTATGGAAATGGGGAAGGACTGGGAGGAGGGACTTCCATGGCTCATGTTGGCGTCCAGGGAAGTCGTTCAGGAAAGTACAGGGTTCAGCCCTAATGATTTGGTCTTTGGGCATAAGGTGCGTGGGGTGTTATCTGTTCTCCAGGATGGTTTGGTTGAGGGTGAGCCACCTAAAAATGTAGTGGACTATATACAGGGCTTTCGTCATCGCCTGTATGTAGCGGTGGAAATGGCAAGGAAAAATTTAGCTGGTGCTCAGGCTAATATGAAGAGACTCTATGACCGTAAAGCCGAGTATCGTGAATTCAGCCCAGGGGATCAGGTGTTGGCTTTGATGCCACTGCAGGTTTCACCATTCAAAGCCAAGTTTGCCGGCCCGTACACTGTTGAGAGTAAAGTGTCAGATCAAAATTACCTGATTGCTACTCCAAATCGGAGGAAGTTGTCTAAACTGTGTCACGTCAACCTCCTGAAACCGTACTATGTTCGTGATACCGTTGGGGATAGCTTCATGGTTAAAAAGTTGGGTGTGGGCCCCATAATGATGGTTGATTCTGTGCTTTCAGATCGAGGGTTGGCTGAGGAGTGTGATGTTAAGGCACCAGATGAACCTGTTATATCTGGTAGGCTGAGGAATTCGGAGTCGTTATGCCAATTGGATCGCTTGTTGAGTCACTTACCGGCAGCACAGAGAGATGAATTGGCGGCTTTAATCGGGAAGTTTGTGGTACTGTTCGGCGACACGCCATCGCGCACAACTCTCGTGGAGCATGATATCGACGTGGGGGACAGTCCTCCAATTAAGCAGCGATTTTACCGTTGTCCTGCAGATAAGCGTAGGGTGCTGGAGGCTGAGGTCCAGTACATGTTGGACAATCAGATTGCCGTACAGTCGTTCTCCAGTTGGGCGTCGCCTAGTCTGCTGGTTGGCAAATCAGATGGGTCTCCGCGGTTTTGTAACGACTATCGTAAGGTTAATAAGGTGACAAAAACAGATTCTTACCCGTTGCCACGGATGGAGGACTGTATTGACTTGGTGGGCTCTGCTAGGTTCGTCAGTAAATTCGACTTGTTAAAGGGGTACTGGCAAGTTCCTTTGACGGCGCGTGCGCAAAAGATTTCCGCGTTTGTTACACCTTTTGGTCTGTATGAGTATACAGTGATGAGTTTTGGGCTTTGTAATGCGCCAGCGACATTTCAGCGCCTCATGAACATGGTGGTAGCAGGTCTTGAGGGGGTTGCTGTTTATCTTGACGACGTAGTGGTGTTTAGTGACACATGGGATGACCACATCAAACGCATTGGTGCTCTGTTCTGTCGCCTGGCTGAGGCGCATCTCACTGTTAACCTGGCCAAGTGTGAGTTCGCTAGGGCGACAGTGACGTACCTTGGCCGGGTGGTCGGCCAGGGACAAGTTCGTCCGGTAGACGCGAAGGTGCGGGCCGTTTTGCAGTTTCCTGTGCCCACTACTAAGAAGGAACTCATGCGGTTCCGTGGTCTGGTCGGGTACTATCGCGCTTTTTGTAAGAACTTCTCCACAGTGGTTGCGCGCCTGACTAATTTGCTGAAGGGTACAGTCAAGTTCATTTGCTCTGACCAGTGTCAGGTAGCGTTTGAGAATGTGAGGACCCTGTTGTGCTGTGCTCCGGTTCTCGCTGCGCTGCGCCTCGATGAGCCGTTCAAACTGGAGGTTGATGCTAGTCATGTCGGGGCAGGTGCGGTTTTGCTGCAAGAGGTTGAGGGTATTGATAGGTCAGTTTGTTACTTCTCAAAGAAGTTTAATTCGTACCAACTCAATTACTCAACAATCGAAAAGGAGGCATTGGCCTTAATATGGGCCCTCCAGCACTTTGAGGTGTATGTGGGATTTGGGAGTAGCCCAGTTGTAGTTTATACCGAACATAATCCCCTTACCTTTCTCTGTTCACTTAACTGTCCGAACCGGCGGCTGATGAGGTGGGCCCTGTTCCTGCAGTCCTATAGTTTGGACATTCGGCACATTAAGGGGAAGGACAACGTTGTGGCGGATGCTCTCTCTCGTGCCCCGGTGGGGTAGGGAGTCTCTCTGGCTCTGGATATTTGGTGTTGTTTCGGGGATCCCTTTGGGGCCTCCGTCTTAAGGGGGGGGCTGTGATGCCCCTGTGGGTTCATCAGTGGAGAGGGTGTGGCTGTCCTGTCTTGGCTGCATTGATTGCAGTGATTGCATTAACTCAGGGCACCTGGGTCTGGTGCTCTGCAGCTATTTTAAAGCCTCTCTGCTCCTGTCTGCTCTCGCTCTGTTTTCCTGCAGGCACCCGGCTCTGATGAGTATAACCAATGTGTTGAATTGACCAGTGTTGTGCAAATAAACACCTTTACCTACCCGTTGACATGTTGTGTCTCCTTTTTGTTGTGGCCTTTTGAGCCAGGTCGCAACACACGCCCACAGCCCGTCTCCGCATGTGACACAGGAAGTATCTAAGTACATTTACTCAAGTACTGTACTTAAGTACTTTGTAACGCGTTAGTTCCAACACTGCTTATTACACATGGCCACATTCTCAACAAAGTAACGACATGACTCCCAATATTAATTGAAATGCTTTTATGGATTTAGAAAATGATTTTATTGACTTAAAAAATAGTTTTATGTATTGATTTAAATTGACAAACATCCGCTAAGAAAAGTAGTCCGTTGTTACTGTTTGAACTAACGTAGCAACGGCAGGAACTGCTTCGATAGTGTTTTTGAGGAGCTTTTTGATTACAGATTTGAAAACATCGTTGCTTGCTTTAAAAGTAGCACACTTCATGATGTCAGACCTTGGGAAGTATCTAGATATCCCTGCCCTAATGCCAAAGTAACTGCCAACTGAATATGTGTCGCCGTTTGATGTCTATGTCTGGACCGCTGCGTAAAAAGGAGGGTTTCTGCCCCATTACTTCTCTTCTTACTTCTATAAGAATAAAACACGGAGGACGGAGATCTCTTTTCCTCCCCCTCTACAGACCGCCCAGCAGCTGATCTCAGAGCACGCTCCCCTCTCCTGCAGGGGGGCGTGGTCAGCTGCAGCTCACAGAATCAGCCCCCTGCAAAAACAGCGCTGGAAAAAGCAAATGGAGCGAAATGAGGCATGGCTAAAATGCAAGATCTTTTTGGTATTTTGAAAAAAAAAAAATATTTATATACTTTATATAGGTCGATACAGTAGCCCCTTTTTTTTTTAAATAGTTTGTATTGGTGTTGCTATCTGTTTTGTGTAGCGTGGTTCTACAAGCAAGTCAATGCATTCATTGGGTGGTATCAGAGATTTACACGGGTCTGTAAATGCAATGAAAACAATTGGCCACAGCAAATCATTTATATTAAACTTTATTTACTTTATTTACTCTTGAATACTTCAGTACAAAGGATGTATTGAATAATTGAAGTGATATATGTGTACACAGAGCTGCAGATCGGGTAGTCACAGGCAATGTGGCTGAGTTTTGTGCGCGTTCTGGAAAGTGAGAGAGTAAGCTACTACGGAGTCCCTTAAAGCAAAACAAATCTGCGGAGTCTAGAAATGTTTTTAAATCGCGATTTTTCGGTTCAGCCATTTCACAAACCGTAGGAAAGTAAAAATGCAAATTAATCGTTAAAATCGCCCAGCCCTACATGAGAGTGATGTCAAGACAGAAGAAGTTAAGAGTCAGATTTGACATTCACAAGGTGGTTTTAGAGGCAGACCAGGAGGAAAATTGATTACTGATACTGATCCACATTACATGTTTTTACACTCATCACACACTTCACTGACAACATTACATAAATAAAAGTTATTTAAAGTATGTTATGGCTCTACTGTGTCTTCACTTGTTCATGTGGTTTGTCAGTTGCAACATACCAGAAGCTTCATGTATGTCGATATATAATGTGCCGTCTTCTGTAATTGTTCAGGTGAAAACCTTTTGTAATCATGGGTGGTTTATCAGTAAAAACAGGGCTGAAGGAAAAAGGTTGTTAGTCATATCATAATATAATAATATTAATTCAAGAAACATGTTTATTAGGAATGTTTGATTTTAAAATGGCTCATTTGGAATATTTGCTTTTTAAAGCAAATATGGGTAGCTCTTAAAAGAGCTTTTGGTTTGTAGACAATGGTGACCCTCACCCTACACCACATTCTTCTGCCATCGCACTGCACCCTCCTCATTGAAGTAGGAGCTGAAGGTCTCCCTCAGTTGGATGGATCTGCGTGTGGCATTGTTGGAGCCCATCCTTGGTGCATCACGCAGGGTTGAAGGAGCTGGAGCTTCATCTGTGGACTCTGCAATAGGTGTGCATGATGGCCTTCCCATCGTCTTCCTGCGGAGGAAGTTGTGCAACACACAGGTGGCCTTCACACACAACTCTACTACCTCCGGGCTGGTGGTGATGACACGCCTGAACATTCTCCACTGGGATGAGAGGACGCCAAACGCACATTCAACCACCAACCTGGCACGGCTGAGGCGGTAGTTGTACATCCTCCTCTCGCGTGTGATCTGGCGTCCAGGGAACGGACGCAGCAGGTTGTCCAGCAGCGGAAAAGCCTCATCTCCTACAAACACATGGGGAAGAAGGCCGAGCCGCTTTGCTCCTGGGATGACGGTATCAGGTGGTCGCTGCAGACTGCCATCTCGGAGGCTCTCTCCAAAAGCGGAATTCCGCAGGCTTCCACCGTCGCTGCTCCTTCCAAAACCTCCGACATCCACTACCCTGAAGAGGTACTGGGCATCCACGACAGCCAGCAGTACCAAGGAGTGGGTGGACTTGTAGTTAAAAAACAGGGACCCAGAATTTGCCGGAGCCTGGATCACCGCGTGCTTCCCATCAATGGCACCAACGCAATTCGGAAAATTCCAGCGCTCCTGGAACCCAGCAGCGATGGCTTTCCAGTCCTCGGTCTGTGGTACCGGCATGGTCTCCTCAACCAGGGCGGTCCAGATGGCACCCGCAACCTCCCTGACGATGACAGCCACTGTTGAATGCCCGACCCGATAGCTGAATGCTATTGTCCTGTATGAGTCACCGGTTGCCAGGTATGGAGGACGGAACATGACTTAAGTATAAATAAATAAATGTATGAAGAAATACAGGAATAAATAAATAAATACGTAAATAAATAAATAAATACAGGAATAAATAAATACAGGAATAAATAATTGACGAAATAAATACAGAAATAAATAAATGTTGAAATGAATACACAAATAAATAAATAAAAGAATAAATGCATAAATAAATGCATAAATAAATATGGAAATAAATACATCAATGTATAAATAAATAAATAAAAGTCGAAAATAAAACAGAACACACGTTATTATATATCTTTCATTTATTTCTACATTTACGCGACATACATTTATTTATTTATGTATTTATGTGTCCGTATGCTAATGAGGTGGGCGGTCCTAACCTCAGTCTGAAGCAGGATTGGTTACAGGAGTGTGTGATCATTTCTGGCAGAGGGCTCTACTACTAACGCCTGGATAACCGCGCTGATTCGAATGCAGGAGCTTTACTGTTTAGCCCTTATCTTTATACATCCATGGTTTATCCACAGTTGTAAGGTTTATTTATGGATATTGATTTAAGAGCCATTGGAGATCATTTACGATCATTAGCGGACCATTTAGAGAATGGAGAACCAAAAGACTATGTCCAGTTTCGTGTGGAACGATGTATAGAGGACTTGGCTCAGCTCGACATGGATGTGGATGTTAACCCAGCTGTGTTTGAGAGTCTTCAAGAGGTTGCCCGCCAACTTGAAATCCTCTCGGAAACAGAGGAGGCGACCCTTGGGCGTCCATCTTACATGTTGCCCCTAAACGTTATTGAAGCACATCTTCGTTGGGGCCACACCGCTGGGGACATCGCGCAGGTGTTCGGGGTGTGCGAAAGAACAATTCGTCGGAGGATGACACAGAACGGGATACGGTAGGTTTAATCCGCATTCTTTCACGTTTTTTGTCTGGATTTCCTTACTTTTATTGTTTTGGCGTAGGCTATATCAGTGTACACATTTGTTAGACGCATTAACTTGTGTTTAGTAATGATAACGTTTCATTAGCCTACATTTTCTCCATCCAAATTAGCCTACTTGTTTACATATTTATTAAAATGGTAATAGGCCATTTATATGTTGAAACCAATACATCAGATAGACATGTGTCGGGGCAAAGATACAAACATGCTTTGTACACAAAGCAAAGGTACCATTACCTCAGACATGATGTAGGCCTAATAATAGTAATGAGGTTTAAGAGACCAGCTCATTTGTTTCAGATGACACCTACATCTTTCAATGCAGGTTAGTACAGAGCAACACACTCATTCTGATGTGTTTTGATTGTACAGTGCAAAAGGTGACTATTGTTTATTGTGACTTACTATTGTTTCGTTATTTTTGATGATCAGGGTCCAAGATCTATTAACTCTGTTAGATGACAACAGTTTGGATGAAACTGTTACCCAAATTCTACAGCATCATCCCAACTCTGGATACAAAATGATGGTGGGGTACCTGAATGCACGAGGGATACGCATACAAAGTAAGGGATTGTTATTATTATAATAATCCTCCATGCAGTGTTTTTTTTTTACTACTTGATAATGAATCACATTATTCTGGCATATTTAGGAATGCTTTACTTTTCATTATGTTACTTGCAGTACACCATATCTCTGCATTTCCCCGAATATAACAGGACAGCGTGTCCAGGAATCCATGCGGCGTGTTGATCCAGGTGGAGTCTTGATTCGCACTCTGCAGCTGAACCCAAGAAGGCGTAGGAAGTACTTTGTACCAGCACCGAACAGTTTATGGCACATCGACGGAAATCACAAACTGATTAGGTATAGTATAATCATTAACACTCAAGCATTGCTCAAACATCCACTTCACTACAGTTACAAAAGATGGGACCATCTAAAGTGTTCTTATAATCAATCAGCTTCAATGCAAACCAGACTTCAAGATTCAAAGGCTTTATTGTCATATGCATGATAGCTTTTTTTATTGGTTGGTTATGAAAATCTGAAGTCTCAGTCTCCTCTAACAATGCAACATACAATATTCTGTAGACATAAAAACAAGTTAAAACACTGCAAGAAGAAATATAAATGAAATGTATCAAATGATTAATTGCACCAAATTCCTCTGCATGCAAATTACTTTTACTATCAAAATTAAGATGATTTATGTTTTGTAATTATAACTTTTAGTAGGATAAGGCACCTTTTAAAATGTGTAAATGTCTGTACATACATTAGTGGATTGACCTTAATGTGTGCCTATACATATCCCTTTAGGTGGCGTTTTGTTGTGCATGGTGGTATTGACGGCTTTAGTCGTCTCATCGTGTACTTGAGTGCTGCCACCAACAATCGGGCAGCAACAGTTTTAAGAAGCTTTTTGGAAGCCGCCAATGTCTACGGTGTGCCATCACGTGTGAGGTCAGATAAAGGTGGAGAAAATGTTGACGTTGCACGCTACATGGTGGCAAACCGAGGAGAGAACAGGAATTCACACATTGCTGGCAGGAGTGTCCATAATCAAAGGTACCTTAAACTTCAAGTCAAACTTTTATCAAATTAAGTCCTTGGTAAAGATTGCAATGTCAACTATATGTCTTTAGCTATTATTAATTGTATTTTTGTTCGTCTTCCTCTGTGAGATAAAACCATAGAACTAAAAAAGTTATATTTCTATAATACAAACACTATAATTATGACACCAACTGTATAATTTGACAAGAAGGATAACAATATTTTTCAAACATCTATTTAGTGGAAGTCCCAGCACGTTGCATGACCGGGCAAATTACTGTTGGAACTTGGATTTTGAATGTATTTTCCAGTCAAGAGAACCTTACATTAATATTGAACAACAACAGTTAATGTGGCATAAATATGGCATTAGTCCGTCTTTTTTTATACATCCATAGTATGTTCAGCTGATATATTTCCTGATCCAGTTTCAACAAAGCTTACAGTATAAAAACCTCACCCAAGTTTGATGAACTTTGCTCAAGCAAAATGATTTTTGCTAAATCCAATTTCCAGCTTTTTTCCAGAGGCATTATTGTGCACTTGCCACTTAATCAGGAACATTTTCCTATTGAAATCGGCAAAAATGTTAATACTTAGCTTCTAATTAATGTAATTCAATTCTAAATTTACTTACCATTTATGGTAGGTGAAAGGTGATATTTGTAAGTTTTTTTTTTTTGTTCACTGAGCAGACTAAATATTTTCCTTCCTTTTTCCTCAAAAGGATAGAAAGGCTCTGGAGAGACGTTTATGTAGGAGTGCTGGATCTCTTCTACACAATGTTTTTCAACCTAGAGAGAGAAGGCCTTCTCAATCCTGACTGTGAAGTGCATCTCTATGCTCTGCACTGGTGCTTTGTGCCCCACATACAGAAGCACCTGCAGTTTTTCCAGCAAGGCTGGAACTGCCACCGACTAAGCACTGAGGGAAACCGGTCCCCACTGCAACTGTGGACTCGCCATGAGCGTGAGGCCCAGCAGGAACATATACAGGTTTGATTGTATTCAATAGTTTTATTTTGACTTTGACTTTACTTTCCTACATGGGACCATGTTAACACTAATACCCACTTTTTCTGTCATTACACAAACTGTTTAAAACAAATAATACAAGTGAGTATAGTTTCACAATGTAACAAATAGTGGCCTGTTGTCGAGGAAACTGAATGTGATGGAATTATTTTATTCTGCATATCATCGGCACTTTAAACACTTCTATGAGGTATTCCTAAAATGCTGTGATCAACCAGAACAAGCGGTTAAGGAAGATAATGATACATCAGGGCTTTCTGCTCTCTAATGATTTGATTGATGTCAGCTGTTCATGAGACATTAATCAGGAATTCCAGGAGATGATACAAAACGGTTATATAAAATGAATTAACTGACAAATATATTAAAACTTTGATTTTGGTTGACTCTAACTTTAGCTCTTGCAATTGCAGGTTGACATTGAGTTTGGAGTTGACTGGACTGGACCATGTGCTCATCGCCTGCCTCATGTTATGGTTCCTGAAGTTCAGCTGCAACGTTCACTGACTGACCAGGAAGTGGAAAGACTTCCAGACCCTGATGGCCCTCTGTCCAATGTGTGGAATGTCTATGTACAAACTGTGGGCTTATTGACTGAAATGCTACAGTAAATGTGTGTGTGTATCAAAAGTCTGTTGCTGTGGGAAATGTAGTCTTTTAAAGTTTCGACTAGGACGATTAGGTGACAATATTTGACTGAGTTACATGAAGACGCTGGTACCAAGATTCAGTATATTTCGATTTTAATACAATAAAAATTAGATGGTAATGAAGTTACGTTCAGTAGTCATTTGAAACATGTGTTGCACTGAACATATGCTTGTTGTGAATCAACACTTACTGTAATGCATCAAGAAATATACATTTGTTACAGTTAATGAACATTTTGTAACGAATATCAATTTAAAACTTTGAAAATATATAAAGATAAACATGCTTTCTTTGTTATGTGCAATAACAAGGAAAGCATGTTTATCTTTATATATTTTCAGTGTTACACAAACTGGCCGGAGTATAGGCATTAACTGAGTTTTTTTTCCTCTCTGAAAACATACATTTTTGGCCGGCCAAACAAAAGACAACAAATCTAGTACTAAGGTGTGTCCGTCTCTTCAGACCATCCCGAACCCAGTTTCAGTGCTCCAAATAGCAGCAAGAATGTCCCTTTCAAACATACAGTACTCTTTGTAATGTCCTGGAAGTTTCAGCTGGTGAAAGCATGTGGAAGAGCTGGGGAAGTTGCTCTCCACCACGGTCACATCCAGGCCATGTCTAGGAAGCACATTCCATCCTATCCAGAACTGCACAAGTTTCCCAAGGATAACGGGAGATGCTTTATAAAACAGAGAATAAATTCATTTTATTATAATTGCTTTCAGTTAATAGTTAAATAACAATAATGTTACTTAAATTACGCCTTGGATTGTTACTGTAGCTTTAAAGATAAAAACAGAGGAAGCGCAGCTTTCGTTATAATAATTACAAACTTTCAGTAAACAAAGCTTGAAGACGTTGTTTTACCCATCTCAATAAATGTGCGCAGGAATCCTGTGAGCCTACAGGAATCCTCCAAAGAGACTTCACTGTCTTCATCCTCATCCTGTGTGGGCCAGTTTATCTTCTCCAACACCATCTGACAGATTTCGTTTTGAAAGGAGCCCAGTGAAAGCACAATAATAAACAGAACATACAAGAAACTGCAGGTTTTGCTGTGTAGCAGCAGAGTAGTCTAAAGATACAGTTGTTCTATTGGTTTAGCTCCTTTTAAGCAGCAAGTAGCATCATTTCATTTCAAAATATGTTTGCGTAGGTGAATGTTTGTTTTAATAAACTTAAAGCAATGTAGGTCTGAGAGTAGTAAATAAACCCAATTTCTAACTCCTGTGAGTTAGGAGGAAGGATTTGACTGAGCAGCATGAGATCACTTACCCGTGGTGTGCACTGCAAATCAGATGCTCTTGGAAAGAGAAGGGGAATCGTGTCTTTCCTCTCCGTCAGAAGAGGCCAGATCAGTGTCTCTTTTAAACCCCTTCGTAACTGCTTGACTTGTCTGGAGGTTCTTCCAAGGACCTGCACAATATTTGCATCACAGTAGAAAAGCAAAGCAGCCTGATTGATCTAATAGCCCAATAAGCATGTTTTAATACACTATTAACATCCAAATATGTATTTAACAAAAAAGCTCAAATGTGATATGCCAAAATGAGGTCCTACTTCAAAACTTCAACTCTGATTAGTCAGTCTGATTCATATGACCTGTTAAGAATACTCACAGCATGGAGGATCAGTTTATCAAATAGCCATCTCCTGTTGTCACATGTAACTAGAGGCAAATCCCAGGACAGTGCCAACTCATTGATGAGCTTTTTTTCTTCTGATGATAACTCTGCTGTTCCCTCCAGCTAATAATGGCAAGTAGAATGAATTTGATAAGAATCGTTAATTTCTCAATACTTGTATAAACATTCAACTTTGATACAACATAAGAAGTTTAACTTATAATCAGCATGTTAGTTGGTAACCTGTAAAAGCTATGTTTTGTCAAAAAACATCTTATAGGAGGACATCTATAAGTGTTCTAATGATATTTAATATATCAGTGCATGGTGTTTTATAATGCTTCAGTAACTCCTGCTGGTGCAAAGTGTAGCCACTTGATGTTAACAGTATCTGAAAGTAGATCAGCTAAATAAATAATATCCAAAGGTTGAATAATAAAATAGGTTAGAAAAACATTGAACATACCAACTTGATTGTCTCACAGATATCAAGGTCAACACAGTCCTTAATATCTATTGTGGCTTCTTCTGGGGATCCACCAAAGAGCACATGCAGGACAGCTGGGCTCAGTCCACCTAGGCATGGCCCATCATGGAGGAATGAATGTCCAATCATTCGGCCAGCAACAACAAAGAAGTCACTCTCCAAAAGGAGATGAGAAGTGGAGGGAATCAGATGATCTTGTTCTCCTTCAAAAAGAAGAGTTCCTCCAGGCACTGCAAATATAGGAAAACAGTCAAAGTAAATTGATAGTAAAGTAAAGGACATAGATATTCAACTATCACAAAGCATTAGTAAAGGAATGATCAAACCGCCACTGGATACTGGTTGATCCTGTAGAAACCTACATGTTCACAGCAGCTACAATCACATCAGGTTTTAGGAATACGTTTTGTTTTCTGGGGTTAAGGGACAGATCTGTGTTCAGCCTGGAACTGGTACAAAAACACACATAACTTAGTGGCTGAGACCCAGCGATCAGCCATAGTAAATATTTACTTACCAAACTTCATCTCAAAACCAGCCTGAAGTTTTGACATGATGGTTGCAAAGAAATGCCGAGTCACACCATCACCAATGGCTGGATCTCCTTAAAAATGTAAACACACACTACAGACATCAGTTTAACGAAAATATGGTTTGTTCATTTTTTTATCTTGGATTTTGTTTGTAACCGAATTACCCTTAAGTGTGCATGTCAAGGGGCAAGCCCACTCAACATTTGCCTTCTTATAAAAAGTAAGGACTGCTCTTTCCCTTTCCGCTGCACTGTCTCCAAGATCCATAGTAAGACACAAGGATTTTCCAGTTGCATGCTGGCTTAAAATGTCTTCTTTAAACATCTTTGCTGCCTCTGTGGGATCTGGTGCTATTCTCCAATCTAAAAATAGTTTAAAAGGTTTCCAAATTAATATTGGATCAAGTGAAATGTAGAGAGCAACAACTTATTGCAATACATGATGTACTTAATAAAGGATGTTACACACCAGAGAAGCCACTTTCCTCAGTGGGATCGATGTCAACTACCTCAGGAGAAGGCAACATTTCCTGAGGTGGCACCGAGTGTCTTGTGTTCCTGGCCCTTGTTGTCTCATTTCCCTGTGCTCCTGTGAACGTGCTTTCAAATCTAACTTGACTTCCGGAGGCCCTTTCAGTTGTCAACTCAATCTGTACCTCACCGCTGCTCTGTGATGGTCTAGTGTAAAAAGAGGTTATTTCTGTTATTTGGTCTAGTATACTTTACATTACATATCACACTCTAGAAAAAGATGGGCATATACATAGAATGAAAAGTAAACCAAATGTTACTTTTCCTCAAAACCAACATCCAGAATGTATATCTTTCATATTTAAATGTATTATAGAGGACAGCAGAATATGGTGTTACAGAGGGATTGTTGGAACAAAAAGTACTAATATCTGGCCCCATAATTATAAAACCTCAGATGTGCTGATATGTCAAAATATTTTACATCCATTTGCAGCATCCCACAGCCTTATGCTTATTGGTTATTGTGTGTCTACACATGCAGTTGCAGTGTGCCTGGCGAATGTGATGTTTAGTTCTGTAGAGAGTAATACCTCGTGCAGTTATTGCTGTGATCCTTGATTCTGGAAAAGGGGAACTCCTCTCCACAGATGACACATTTCTGATTTGGTCCAATTAACACGTTGTCGCCTTCTGATCGACATGCCTGTAAACAAAATAGTTTTAAACTACATCACAAGCGAACAATTATGTTACTGTAAGTCACAGATTCCACTTTAATATTGTGACACCACTATAGAAGTGAGGAACTTACAGGGTCCAAATTCAGGGTTCTTTGCATTGGTCTAATGAAAACCGTAGAATGGCCAATCTGGGTCTGAGGGTCCTTCAAATATCTGACATAGTAACCCTCATTGGGACAGGGGATCACAATCAAGTGGCGACTTCTCGTAGTGCCAGATATTTTTAGCAACTCGAAACCGCCACCGTTCCGCAGTTTTGGATAGGCATCCATCAAGAATTCGAGGAATTCATTTGAATCTGTATGGCTGCCTAGAAATAGATGATACACATAAGAGATCTAACATAAAGATAATGTTATGATTGTAAGGGTAACTCAATATATTTATATATCACAAATGTACATTTACCATAAAAAATAGACAGAAAAGGAAAGAGCGATTGATAATCGTCATTCTAATGACTGACAGACCTTTAAATGTGAGCCGTTTTTCACCAAAGCCAGCAGCAGCGAGTCTTTCTTTGGCGTATCGGTTGGGGACTAAGGCTGCATTCTTGTCCTCAAGGCAACAGAATAAATGGGTATAAGAATGCAGGTGTGCAGGACCAGAAAGGGTTTGCCGCCCTGCCGTCCTCCTCCCTCCCATGTAGGGGCCAAACAGTCTTGAAACTTCGGCTAGGATCAAGTTAAGAAGATAAGCAATATTGAGTGCAAGGAAATAATGATTCAACGAGAATCCAGGGGGGAAATGTTGGTTAGCGTTAGCATCACACACTATAAATATAATGATCCCTTCAAGCTGGTGGACAGAAACTGAATCAAATAACTTGTCATTGGCGATATAAACTTAGTAAACTGATCGGATTTGCATTACAAATAATTTGATGCAAAGACCTACCGTCCACTGGGTGTCTGGGAGTCCCGTTATGTAACGGATGAGGAGGAGGAGACGAAACTGGCGCGTTAGCGGTCCTTGGTGCTGCACAAAACATAACATAGCGCCACATTGGGTACAAAACTGTACATTGGCATTTTAACACACAGATCAGTTTTTTTACATTGTCATATCAGTCTTACACTAGACCAAAACATGAGTCACTTACAGTTTTCAAGCTGGTTAGCCGCATCCCGCAGAAGGTCTGCCAGCGCCCTTCCAGCCGAAGCCATTATTAGCGAGTTGCCGACAATGTACACAGAATGTACAGATGTGACTTGCCACGAATCTATTGCTTCTGCCTGGCTCCAACAATTGGCGAATCCTGCTTCAGACTGAGGTTAGGACCGCCCACCTCATTAGCATACGGACACATAAATACATAAATAAATAAATGTATGTCGCGTAAATGTAGAAATAAATGAAAGATATATAATAACGTGTGTTCTGTTTTATTTTCGACTTTTATTTATTTATTTATACATTGATGTATTTATTTCCATATTTATTTATGCATTTATTCTTTTATTTATTTATTTGTGTATTAATTTCAACATTTATTTATTTCTGTATTTATTTCGTCATTTATTTATTCCTGTATTTATTTATTCCTGTATTTATTTATTTATTTACGTATTTATTTATTTATTCCTGTATTTCTTCATACATTTATTTATTTATACTTAAGTCATGTTCCGTCCTCCATAGCCAGGTACCTGAGAAAACAAATATATACATGATTAAAATAAATATGTCAGACCCCACATACACACACACACAGATCCCCCCACACACAGACCACAGACACACACACAGAGATCCCCCCACACTCAGACCACAGACACACACACAGAGATCCCCCACACACAGACCACAAACACACACACAGAGATCCCCCACACACAGACCAGACACACACACAGAGATCCCCCCCCCCCCACACACACAGACCACACACGCCATGTACACAGGGGAGCAAGACTGTGTTTACCTAGCTATCTAAATTAATGTCATCCATCTGAACTAAATCAAAGACTTCAGTCATCATTCATCCATGGCATGCATTCTCTCTCTTTATATACAGAGTCATATTAAAGAAGTAGAAATACACAAAACGTACCGTAGGCAGATGGCGAGTCGCTCGGCGGGTATTGGATGTACCCAACAGCGACGAAAACTACATGGCCTCCAGCGAGACATTGCATCCACTAAATTCACCCTTGCTACTACACTTGCTACCCATGCTACATAACCGGCATCCATTTTGACAATAGTGTAGAAGAACCGGGTTGTTTTGCTTTGTATGTCGGGGGCGGGATATTCATGTGATTGGTTGTTGGTCGCGAAATCCCCAAGCTGTCAGACACACCCAGCTCCAGGATTTTCAAGATTTGGTCAAAGCTGCTGTGTGGACACACCGTTACCCTGTATTCCACCGGGTCACCGCGGCGCAGATGGACCTGGTGGAATTAGGGATGCCAGAAACTGACCATGATCAAAATCGAAAATCGGACAGCCCTGGCGAATACTAATCGATTATTCGACCCCCCCACCGGGGGGGGGCGGGAGAGAAAAAAAAAGGGCTGCTGTTAACGTAGGTCTGTACAACGGAATTGTGCCAAAACTACGCCAACCGGCTGCGGAGGGAGACTCCCCGCCCGTTCTAATTGATGAACTAAAATAGTTTATGCCAAGTGTGATAAAAATGCAAAAGAATAAAGATACTTTAATAATAATTGTGTTAAAAATAATTATTTTAGCAGAGATTTGGACCAAGCATGTATGATGTAGTAATACAACAACTATTTTAGTTCATACACTGTTACATTAGCTAGTCATGTTAGCTTGTAATATATAGAACAGAGCTAACTAGCAAGTTAGCAGTTTATGCTATACTAGCTGTTGGCTACTGAACATTAACAAACTGGATTCCGCTGTAAGAAAGGTGTGAAACTTTACATTAAACTTGGCGACAACACTGTGACACACCGCTGCATGTTTATGTGTAATTCTCCCGTGTTGGAGACGAGAGGGTGGGGGCAGCACTGCAATAAGCTGTAAGCTAACGTTAGCAGCCACCTGTTAACCTGTAAAGCCCGATTGTCCCACCGGTCGCAACATCTTGCAAGAAACAGCATCTCAGGGCTTCTTAACATTTAACAACCTATTAATGATGCTTACCCACGGGAAGAAACTTATGGGAAGAAACTCAGCTAACTGACGATATTAACCATTTTTACCTAAACGAACCACAAGTCTAACGCCAAGCAAATCAGCACTTAGCGAAAACAGCTAACGGGGCTAACTTTAGCTTTAGCACAGAACTGGCAAAAGCGATCTTTTCTACTTCATGCTATCTGCACAAACCCTAACCCAACCTTGAAAAGGTATCATATGAAAGCTGAGATTCCACATATTCCCTTAAAGAGCCTGTGACAGCATCCCAACAACTGTTGTGCAATGAAATATTGGGCTACTAGTAATCTCGAACCGTCAGTTTAAAAAAGAAAAAGCGATACCGTTCCGTTAAATATCAATAATTTCGATCATCGCGGGGAAATTCCTTCGACTCATTTTGAAGTTTTAGGGGAAGCCGGAAGTGACGTCAATGCGGGAACGCTTCACTGTGTTGTCATGCGTAGAAATTGTGAATTACTGAGTTTAGGCACGTTTATAACGTTTTAATGAAGTTGACTACAGTATATTCATATTTGTCAGTGCTTTCATGTCAATTCGGCGAACATAAACATAAATGATCGTGGTGAAGATGATGATTACATTAGGATTAAAAATCTGTAGTGAGAGCTGCTGAATTTCCTCCCGTAGGATGTGATATAAAAACAAATCGATTATTTTTGTAGTTGTAAACTCAAGTGGATGAAACTACATTTTATTAGTGCTTTCATGTCAATTCGGCGAACATATGATAGATTAAATGATCGTGAGAATGATGATTAAAAATCGTTTGTTTGTGCCGGTCTGCATTTCCTGATGAGAAAACAAACCGATGTTTTTTGTAGTTGTAGTACACCAACATGGATTAAACGTGTGGTTTTTTTACCACAATGTTGGGGAAATTAATGGATAAAATGCACGGATTATTATTATTATTATTCCCACTCCGATCGGGACACTAGGTCCACCGTTTCCCCGCAGCGAGGCTCCCACGTTGACAGTTTACATGGGCTGGGTGCAGTGGCGGACTGGCCATCGGGACGAATCCCGATGGGCCGGTACCGAAGTGGGCCGGTCGGATAAGTCACTAGCACATCCCCCATAGGCGGCGCGTGAGGCTCAGGTTTGGGAAGGCTAAATAACTTTTTTTACGCCTCCGGCGTCTATAGAAAAGAGATCAACTCAGTGTGCGGAGTTTACATCTCTCAAGTCATATTACAGGATAAAGGAAATACAGTTTAAACTGCCGTATGCAGAGAAGACGCCGACCTGTCGCACTTATCATTCATATTACATCATCAATCAGATCATCGATCATATAATATCATAATATATCATATCTTTCCTTATCTGAGTCAGCTTCTCCAGCCGTATCTGGCCGTGCAACACTTACAGTGTCACATACTGTATGCAGAAGTATTATTTTAAGCAACACATTATGTTGACGAAACACTCGAGTCAAATGTAATTAAAGTCAGATCCACTCGTGTCTTAGACGTGAACGCGCTCTCAGCTGGTGAGAGAAACCCTGGCTTGATTTACCGAGTTGATAACCAGCGTCGTAGGACCGCTTAGCGAGATCTCGTTTGTTAGTTTGTTGTTGTTAGTTTGTTTGTTACTCAAACATATCCAGGGTATGTTGAACTGGCTTCGTAGTACAGGGCACAGGTGGCTAGCAGCGCTAATGTCAAAGATACAGACATTGCATTATATTTGTATTTTACCAGGATGCAGTGACACAAATATTTACATATTTACATTTACTATCTACAGCACCCGCTGCCCCCGACATCCCCCACTCCCCCCGTTGACAATTTACTAGCGGTACCGAGAGTCCCGGGATGATTTTTTGTCCCAGTCCACCACTGGCTTCATGACCGTATGATCACCCATATTGACGCACCTAATTCCTAAACTTCTAACAGATACAACATAAACCGATCCTACAGCCTCATATGAGCTCTCAGACACATTCAAAATTAAACTGTCATCGCTGTCTGAGCTTGCTGCTGTGTGCGCCATCGTGCGTTTACATGCAGATGCTGGGATCCTGAACGGTGCAGCTGGAGCGCTGTGCCCGCAATGACGTCACACATCATTTGGCGGGACTTGAAGAATCCCCGAGAAGATCCATTGAAGGGCAGATTAATGGTTATCAAAGTACAAATATCCAAAATCAGTTCAGTAACGGTTTTCAAGGGGACAATATTTACTCAAATTGATGGGTTTGGATGATGGGGGAAACTCGTGTCACAGGCTCTTTAAAGTATATGTCTTATCACTGAAAACTCACTGAACTAGAAGAAGAAACATAACCGTAAATAAAAAAGTAAACTTTCACAAACTAAGGATTATCTAAATACATGTTAAACTCCATTACAGTTGCAGGACTCACCTGATCTTAAGTCTTCCATTCTCTGTTGACGTCCCGCTAATCATATTAAACGGTAGAAATAAAATATCAATCCAAAAACTCCTGGCGCAGACAGAGTGAGCAGCTGCGCATGGAGACCTGATGGAGACCCGCTCAAACTTCTTCTTCTTTGGTGTTTTTTGGCGGTTGGCAAACCGACCAGCTCAAACTGACGTGGGTGTTTCAAATTTGAACGACAGGCGCGGACAGTTCTCATTGGCAGGTTTCTTCGATGACGTTTATATTAACCAATCACATTAAAAGCAACATGTGAAGTAGCCAATTGCAATTTGTTTCTGTCAAAAGTAAAAATATCTCACATACTCACATAATGCGCAGAATTAAGTCATTTAATAAATGAAAGTAACTGAAATAAATCATATATATGTGTGTGTGTGTGTGTGTGTGTGTGTGTGTGTGTGTGTGTGTGTGTGTGTGTGTGTGTGTCCTTGTTTACAAATCAAATGTATTTCAAACAAGGACTACCTGAAGAATGTCTCATTCAATTGCAATAAATGGAATGAATTCACCATGCACAGTCCACAAAAATGCAATATCAACCCCCATACCCCCAGTTCAGTGCTTCTCAAAGTGTGGTCCGTGGACCACTGGTTTTATAATCTGTTCTAGAAAAACTATGTGTTTTTTTATATTTGTGGAGTTAGGTGGTCCTCGAGTGTCTTTGTATTGGTTAAGTGGTCCTTGGTGGTCCTTGGTGGTCCCTGTTGTGTTCGGGTCAAATCTGACCGATTTACGACTTTCATCAATCATAAGTAGACAGTAGACATATGAAAATTGCTGATCCCCACTTTCATTGAATTTTGGATGATTTAGTCAACTTTGTAACACCCATGGTGTTCCCGGTAAAAAATGACCGCCATAAAGAAAAGGAATTAGTAACCATCCGGATCAGATAAAACACACACACATACACATAAACACACACACTAGATGTGTTCCCCCCCCTTATGACACAAACACACACAGTTTATGGCGAGTACGGCAAATACAAGTTGTAACAAGCAGTAGCGCTGAGCAAAGTGACTAGAAGGCAACCACACACTTGTAAAAAAAACACACTTTATAAAGTCAGGCAACACTAACCAGGCTTCGTGTGATTCTATTTATTTGTACCACTTTGACCATCCGTTCGCTGTTATTGATCATTGTGGAGATATACAGTGCAATAAGCTTCTTAGTGCAATAAGAAGCTACAGGGACGTTAATCTACGTCGGTAATATTGACTTTATTTAATACAACATTTACGGTACAAGATTTAATCATACAGCCCATGTAGTATAATATTTTACAAATGATGAATTACAGCAAACATGTGCAATATATCCATTATTACAGCTCCGTGGGATGGCCGTAAGGGGTCCATTCTTATTGTGCATCCATGGGTAAAGATCATAGATAAACGCATGTAGTACTGAATACATAACATGAACGTGCCGGGCGTTCATAATGCCGAGGGAAATAACTCTCAGAATAACGTTATTAGCACATTTTACAACTTGATGTCCGAATGTTTTTAACAAGGGCTATACAAACGTTCATACTGGGTAGTTTATTTAGTTTAAAAAAAATTATCCAACGATTTACAGACCACTCTTTCCCCATGTAAGTCAATAGGAAAAAGTGTTTCCGGGCCCAGCAACCTAACATAAGTGTAGTACCGCCGTTTGGCCACATCGAATATTTTCCTCTGAGTCCGGCACACTTCCTGGGGGCTTTTTACAGCAGGCCAGGGGGTTCATTTCACAACGGGGGTGCATAATTTGACACAACACCGGTACTGGAGGAGTGAAAGGCCTGAGCCAGAGGGTGTTTCTCAATGCCGAGTACGCTTGCTTGGTAGCACATGTCTTCCGAGTCACTTGCTTCAGAAGCGAGGCAAGAATACTTCCTGGCATTCGGAAACGAAGAGTGGAACAGGCGAGCAAGTGTGCAGGTGTGGTTCATATGAGAGGCCCCGCCTTACAATTTCCACCACAGATTTGGGGAAATTGGTCCATGCGTAAAGCATTGTGGGGATTTTAAGATGCGGAGTCTACACATATGCAGCCTCGAAATTTCTCCCTATGAAGTACGCCAGGCTCGGTATAATTCCAAGTATCCTGGACATTGGAACAGTACTTCGGCGGGACTCAATGACGTACGTGCTACTTGGCCGTCGGCTGAAGTCTTTGCGGTGTGTTCCAGTGCGACTGTTGGCCAAGACGCAGGAGACGTGAGACGACACAGCAGTCGTGTTCCGTCGGGACGTGTTCTTTGGTGTCAGCTCGGTGTGTAGGGGCCTTAAGAAGACGTGTGTGTTTGTGTGTTGTTCTTTGTGTCTCTTCCTGCTTCCATTAAGAGTGATTAATGCTGTTTATAATCAATGACCACAGTCCGTCATCATGGCCTTTTTTTTATTACATTAATGAACCGAATGATCTCTAATAACTGTCTCATTATCAGAGTGACTCACGGTACCTGCTGAAAGAGAAGAAAAACACGTCATGTGATCTCTGACATCATCACTGTCAGAAACTGAGAACATCTGGACGATAAATCATAAGAAAACATGGTGTAAGATGTGTGTGTGTGTGTCTCTTGCATAACAAGTCCCCGATGCATTATCTGTCAGATACAGTCCCTTTATGATAAGATATCACACACACACATACACACACACACCATAGCGTCCAGTTAGCTTAGCGATAAATACACACATCGTTGTATTCTCCTCCCCCTGTCGGCCCTAAAAGCTTCAGATGGTGGATACCTGAGCTCCATAGCGTCCCGCTAATGTGAAACACACACACACACACACACACACACACACACACACACACACACACACACACACACACACACACACACACACACAGCGTTAGCGGGACATTATCCTCCCCCTGTCGGCACTAAAAGCTTCAGAGGGCGGATAGCTGGGCTCCGTAGCGTCCAGCTAGCTTAGCGATAAATACACACAGCGTTGTATTCTCCTCCCCCTGTCGGCCCTAACAGCTTCAGATGGCGGATACCTGAGCTCCATAGCGTCCCGCTAATGTGAAACACACACAGCGTTAGCGGGACATTCTCCTCTCCCTGTCGGCCCTAAAAGCTTCAGAGGGCGGATAGCTGGGCTCCGTAGCGTCCCACTAGCTTAGCCGCTAGCTAAAGGTAAACATAGATGGGTACATACTATAGAATATGAATAAATCGTCACCAATGTAGAGGATATATTTTTTTATTCACTTTGAACTCGGCCAAATGGAGTTTAATGCTTTGGGATTTAAGTTAGGCCACATAGTACGTGCATGGGTTTGAAAGTATAACGTGCTAGCCTGCTGTAATACATCGTATAGTCAGGCACACATTTATGAGTGATTTAACAATGGCCAATTATATTTCTTAAATAATATGTAGCCTATTCCCAGAGCATAATTCATGGGGCAACAAGGTGAGGTGTAAAATGTGTTTTAATATCATAAATGTTACGCCAGCAAACTTCTTGTACGGACTTCGGCAGTAGTGAAGGCTCACTGAACGAATTAAGTACAAAGACGAATCGTTCGCGAACGTGCACATCACCAGAAGTCGTTCGCGAACCGGTGAACGAATCAGTGAACGAATCTTTCAAGTGAACTGAATCAAAAGATTCGTGTCCCCGAAGAGAATCGAAATTCCCATCACTAATGTGAGACGCAGCGTCACTCACGCACTGCACGTCAGGCGTTCCCTTTCGATGATTTGATTGATCGGAAGGGAAGGGCCAGCGAGCTTTCCTTCCAACCATTCAAATCGTTGGAAGGGAATGACTCTGAAAAGTCTTAAGAGCTGTGTTGATCATCAGATTTAGCATGCAAAGCTAGAAGTGTTTCTCCCCCCCGTGGTTCTATTAAGCATATGAGCAGGGGTTACATTGACCATAGGACGATGCTCTGACGTCATCACCCTCGCAAAGTAAAAACAAAACGATATGTTAAAACTTTACTTTACAGATCTCTGTGACCGGATACAGTTTTTCAGCTTAGTGAAAGTGTCTGCTCCGATCAGGGGCAGGTGATGATTCAATCGTTTACAGTAAAATGTACAGCATATTGGCCATAATCTCGCAGCCCTACAAATGTACTGAGATTTCCACACAAATGTTCTTTAGCAAGTGTGCAGAGTAATTTTGATTTAAAATATAAATGTGAAGGTTGGATATTTGTAAACATTTTTGTGTATACATAAATAATTCAAGATGTAAATTAATTCCAATTTATCTATAGTAGTTTCTATTTTTATTTTGTCATTTTGTGGCATCAATGTGTGCATTTGATACAGATAACGGAGCAGTTGCGTTGGGCCTCATATACAGCATAGCCCTTAAGGTCAAATCATGAGATCCCAAACCTCCACACAGAGCCCCCCCACATATCAAATCCCAATGTAACCCCTGCATATGAGTCAATATCAGCTTAAGATATGAGCATAAACTCCTCAGCCTCTGTATTAAATGGGGTGTAATTAGTTTAAGAATTAAATTAAATATAGAGTTTCTGTCAATAATTAATGTACATTTTAACAATTTATTAGTTTTGTTTTGTATTTCACATGATGATTTGGAACCTCTTGTTTTGCAGACTCTTTTTCTGAAACATTGAATGCTTTTTTTTTCTTACAGGTGCATGCAGATATTAAAAGCTGATTGCCACAGCGGGCCTCCGTGAAGCAGGTAGAATAGCTGAGTGTTCCAGCAGTGGGCTACAATGGAGCATGTTACGTCAAACTTTGATTGCCGCTCATGTGGTATCACTCTGAAAACTGTTAAGAGCTATGTAGATCATTAGATTTTGCATAGACATGAAGCAAACACGTACTACCCATGTTGCTTTATAGACTGCAAACAAAAATTCATGAAGTACACTGCCTTAAAATCTCATGTATATCGTTCTCATAACAGACGTGTTTCACAGGTAGATGATTCACATAGATCATTTGTATGTGAGGATGTGAATTGTAAGAAGCAATGCACAGATTGCGGAGGTACGTATTCAGCTATGGAGGACGGAACATGACTTAAGTATAAATAAATAAATGTATGAAGAAATACAGGAATAAATAAATTACGTACATAAATACAGGAATAAATAAATAAATACGTAAATAAATAAATAAATACAGGAATAAATAAATGACGAAATAAATACAGAAATAAATAAATGTTGAAATGAATACACAAATAAATAAATAAAAGAATAAATGCATAAATAAATATGGAAATAAATACATCAATGTATAAATAAATAAATAAAAGTCGAAAATAAAACAGAACACACGTTATTATTATATATCTTTCATTTATTTCTACATTTACGCGACATACATTTATTTATTTATGTATTTATGTGTCCGTATGCTAATGAGGTGGGCGGTCCTAACCTCAGTCTGAAGCAGGATTCGCCAATTGTTGGAGCCAGGCAGAAGCAATAGATTTGTGGCAAGTCACATCATGTCGAGCTGAGCCAAGTCCTCTATACATCGTTCCACACGAAACTGGACATAATCTTTTGGTTCTCCGTTCTCTAAATGGTCCGCTAATGATCGTAAATGATCTCCAATGGCTCTTAAATCAATATCCATAAATAAACCTTACAACTGTGGATAAACCATGGATGTATAAAGATAAGGGCTAAACAGTAAAGCTCCTGCATTCGAATCAGCGCGGTTATCCAGGCGTTAGTAGTAGAGCCCTCTGCCAGAAATGATCACACACTCCTGTAACCAATCCTGCTTCAGACTGAGGTTAGGACCGCCCACCTCATTAGCATACGGACACATAAATACATAAATAAATAAATGTATGTTGCGTAAATGTAGAAATAAATGAAAGATATATAATAACGTGTGTTCTGTTTTATTTTCGACTTTTATTTATTTATTTATACATTGATGTATTTATTTCCATATTTATTTATGCATTTATGTATGCATTTATTCTTTTATTTATTTATTTGTGTATTCATTTCAACATTTATTTATTTCTGTATTTATTTCGTCATTTATTTATTCCTGTATTTATTTATTCCTGTATTTATTTATTAATTTACGTATTTATTTATTTATTCCTGTATTTCTTCATACATTTATTTATTTATACTTAAGTCATGTTCCGTCCTCCATATTCAGCAGGAGTGTAATGTAAAGACAATTCTTTAGCCTATGTTGTCTAGAATTTCTTGAAACCACATGGTCTTTGTCTTTACTTCCTCAGACTTCTTGACTCTGAAATGACATAAAACATGTCATATAAAATATTTGTTTCGTTACAAAAACATTTATTTCCATTGTGTTAACAGTGATTGACATCTTAAAGAGCAACTTGCAGGTTATTTTTTTTACTACATTTATGCTTAACCTTGCCTGAAAATTATATCGTGGATTGGGCAGAGAAGGAGTCCGAGAAAGTTGCTCCCCCATTTGACTTAATGACGCGTTTGACGTATCAAAAAAAGCTGTTTTTAGTAGCAGAGCTCAAAACGGCTCCTTTCCCTCTGAATTCCTGCCAGTAGTTTGTAGTTGGTTTGAGCGGTTGTGATTTAGTGAGCTGGTAATTTTACATTGTATTTCACCATTTGTAATCATGGTGAGCTGGTGTTTGTGCAGGTTGCACAAACTCCAGCCTGTCAGGACATCGAGTCCACAGTTTCCCTAACAGGAAAAGGACCGGAGCTAGCTTTCGTTCCTGGGTGTGTTGTGCGAGGTGCATCCACCTCCCTGCAGCACATACTCTACACAGCTGAGGCCTGTCAAACAAAACGTTTATCAGGAAACCGTATTACATCTCTCTCCCCCCATTCGCTCCTCTCTCTCCTCCCTCCGGTACACAGCACCGTAAGACATAGTGTGGAGTTGCATTAGGTAACGCTGTGGTGACTGTACTGCTCCAGCCGTCTCCTTTGTGTTTGTTTGTTTCCCCCTGTCTGTGTTGTGTGTGTGGGCGTGGTGGCTGTCACTCCTGGCTCCCGGCTCAACCTCCACTCACCTGCTGCAATCAGCTGTGCACCCTCCCCGACTACACACCTGCTTTCCATCAAGCCATTTACAACGGCATAACAACGGAGGCTCCACAACCTTTCTCCGCCAGATCGTTGTAAAACCACAGTGGTATAACTTCAAGGCTACTTAGCATTATAGCTATTTTCTCATACCTGGATGTTTTAGCGACGCGAGATGCGGCTGATACTCACGCATTAGTTTCTGTTATGGATCAGTATCAACAGTCCTGCCAGTAACGTTACTATATTATCAATACTACTTTAGTTATAGCCTGATATGATAGCTAACTTTACAATGTTGTGATGTGACTGACGTTAGCTAACATTAACTGTAGCTAACGGCGGTCACTGACAGCTGCCCAGCTCTCCACTGGTTCTCCTCACACCACAGCTCCATTTCTCTCCGATGGCCGTTATTCCTTCTAATCCTTGGCTGCTCCTGGTCTCTTGGACGCCTAGCAGGCTCATAATTATATGGTTTTGGTCCGTCATATGCATTCGAATATTTATTTTCAACCTCTTCTGTGTCAAAACTAGCATTGTGGTCCATGTTTATTCATAGGTTAGACCGGCCGCTCTCCATCATGTTACGTCACACGCGGGAGTCACGTGGGGAGGCTTTTTTTATGCGGAAGTAAAAATGTCTTAAAAAAACAACGCCAGATGTCACTGTAGTGTATATTTATGTATATTTTTGGGAAAATCTAGTGTATACAATACATAATTTTCCTACACATTTATTCACTGGTGTGTCTAACCTGCAAGTTGCTCTTTAACATCCTTTACGATCTGAGATTTGTTTTTGCAACTCAAATTGTTTACTTTTTTTTTTACAGGAGTTGTAATGCCAGAACAGATTATCACTTTAAATCTCACACTTGAACATTCTTTTTCCAACAGATGCATCTTCAAGATCAATTCTGACAAGGGGACCAAAGTGAAGAGAAAGGAAAAGGGGTGCCAGCATGCAGTCAATCCAAGGGTGCTGAGTCTGATCACCAAAATAGCTAATTTTGAGTGGACTGAATAAAAAGTCATCACAATGATGTGAACTACAATCTGGATGATGTTGTTTTTTTGAAAATCTTTTTTTTTGTTTTTTTGCTGACATGGCACGTTCAGCACATTATATAAAAGTACAGGACAGTTTGTCTGTTGGATGATGGTTTTATCTTTAGTTTAGTTTTCCACTTTCTTATTCAATTCCACAAATTACATTGAGTCCAGTGAAGTGTTCCTGAATGTTGTTCATATATATATATATATATATATATATATATATATATATATATATATATATATTAGGGCCGGGACTCGATTAAAAAAATTAATCTAATTAATTAGAGGCTTTGTAATTAATTAATCGAAATTAATCGCATTTTTAATCACATATAAATATTTGACCTAAGAACAGTGAGAAGCAATTTTTTTCACATGGATTTTAGTATACCATTAGGCGCATTCACACCGCAGTACTTTTCCCACAAAGGTTCATGAGAACTTAGTTCATGAGAACAAATGAAGCCGCTGACGTCACTTCTTCTTCTTCTGCTTTGGATTTACTGGCAGGCCGCAAACCACTTCACGGCGTATACTGCCGCCCAAAGTCCCCGGCCGGAAGTCCCCGGAGTTGGGGACTGGCTTCAGTAGAAGCTGCTGGGAGTCCCAGCAGCCTTCCGAGTAAATTGCCAGAACGCCGACACCTCCTCATCTCCACCGCTCCCATGTTTTATTTTGTGTTGCCATAAGTTAGTCTCTCTGCATTTCTGCGCTGGGCTAATGCTAATGCTAATAATGCTAATGCGAGGATAATAAAATGGCGGCTTCACAAAACTTTTTGGGAGTTTTACGGGGCGTGGTTTGCAATCCGCCCAGCCAATCAGAAATATAGCTCTTTTCTCACAAGAGAGCCGCACGAAAGTCCCTGCTCTCTAGCAGGGACTTTCGTGGGGGTAAAAAGGTTCTCATGAACTAATTTTAGTACCGGCTCTTTTTGGTGTGAACGCGATAAAAGAGGCTAACGTCCACGCTAGCTTCCACGCTAGCTGCTATATGTTTTGCATTGAGGTGATACTTGAGGCTTGATGTGCTGCGGTGATATGCGAATTCCTTTTTGCATAATTTGCACACAACCGTGCTCTTATCGACGCTTCCATCAGTCCGTTTTTTAAAACAACATTTCCCACTGTTGTTCACTGTGGTTTGTTGTTGTCTGAAGTCATGAACGTTAGTTGGTGCTCCAGTATAATCGGTACGCCTGAAACTCATCCAGTGAGAAACGTTCCGCGGTGCTAAAAATAAGTGCGATTAAAATGCGTTAATTTTTTTAACGCGTTAATTTTTGTGTAATTAATTAATCTTAATTAACGCGTTAAAGTCCCGGCCCTAATATATATATATATGCCTTGACTTCACATGGTTTGAATTTGACAGAATAAATACCACAAATGTGGATTGAACTCTGTCCTGTCTTGTTTGTTTTCCTTGTGCTAAAAAAAAAAAGTTATGTAATTTAGCTTACACCATAGAAATATATGGGTGCAGCACTACAGCTTGACAATTAAAGTCAATTTAACATTACAAACTGAGAAGGTCTGAGGGGGGGTCAAAGGTAACAGACAGTCAATGCTTGTTTTTGTCCCTGCAGAGATTTCTCCACTTTCTCTGATTTTTATTTTTTAAATACAAATTAAAAAATTTTTAAATGATGAGATAAGGTATAGGACTTAATTCATCCCGAAATAAATGGTTGTGCCAGAGTTACACAAATACAATAAACACAGCAGCATAATAATAAGCTGTACACTAACAGTGCAGTAAAAAGAGCAATTCAATAACTACAGGAAACAGATGGTCACATAATTAATGTAAATATTAACATTATTTAGTACATGATAAATTATATTGACTCAGACTGTAGATGTTGACAATATAGTAAGTTAGGAATTTCATGAAAACATTTATTTACTTTTGTTTCAACATTGGATATTTTGTGTTTGTGGTGGATTCAATCGAATATAGAGACAATTATTTATGTTAAAATGTTTTACTTACATTTTACATTTTTTTTAGTTAACTTTTTTTACAGTTTTGTTTACCTTCAAATTACAAAGAAATATCTTAATGTCTTATAATAGTAATACACTTTTATATTACGAGTTACATATTTAATTACAGATAATACTTTTTATTTTACGTACATCTGCATATATATATATATATATTATATATTATATATATTTTCTGAAAGTGCAAAAATACTGTTAATATTATACAGTACATTTACTGTAAAAAAAAATTAAATAAACGTTATTTGTTGTTATTGTCAAAATACTTAAAATAATGTTTTGGGTTGTTAATTTATAGTTAATATCTGTCATTTTACAGGATTTTGCAAGTTATTTAAAAAAACATGATAATTACTATACAAATGTACAGTTATTTCCTGTAAAATTACGATCTTTTTTTACAGTGTGCGACACCCTCACAATGATGTCTGAATGTATGTCTCCATGCTTTGAGGCAACGTGATTTCACGCATGGTATTCTCCCGTCCCTTCCCAGTGGACCAGTGAGGAGAGGGCCAGTTCTCATTACAGGAGGCTGCTGGGGGCCGCATGACAGTCTTGACCGGGGTATTGAGAGGGGTCTGACTACGGGAGGCTGCTGGAGACCGCATGACAGTCTTGACCGGGGTCTTGAGAGTGGTCTGACTACCGGAGGCTGCTGTGTTTATGCCGGAGGTACTTGAGATTGCCAGGCCCTTAAATCGTATACATTCTTCCTCTTCCTCAAGCACAGGGTTTTAGCCCCTTTTTCAGCCTGGAGCGCAGGGTCTTCACCTCATCAATGAGGGCATCCTTCTGAGCCCTCAATGCCACATTTTCCAGCATCACCTGCCTGCAGTCCTCTTCGTCACACTCAGTATGTGGGGAGAAGGGTGGAGGGTGGAGGGTGCACCGGGTATTCCTCCTCATTGTCTATATCCAATGATGTAGCCATTCCAATGATGGGATTAGTCTATCTGAGGTCATGGAGCAATTGCAGGGCCACATATGCTTCAGCCTTGCCAGGACCTGATGTGCTTCATCTCGGGATAACTCAGGGTGGCCATGAGTCACATGACGGTCCAGTTTATTCCAAGCATACGAACACCCTGTAATGGGACAGGGTTTGGTCCGAACATTTATTCTGCCACTAGCCATTTTAAGAATGATGCCTCTTTCCTCCAAGTTACGCACTGCATGTTTGTGCTTAAGGTGCTTGTTCAAATCTCTCTCCAGATAGAAGAGTCTGCACACCGGGCATTCGGACGACATCCTTACTGAAACAGAGAATTGTATTTCAATTATTTCAAAGTCTTTTGTGTTTCTCCGTTTATATGCGTTAGCGTTACCGGTGATTGCAACAATGGGTTTGATGCTTCAATGCCTGGTACACGGACCAAGGGAGGACTTGGGTTACCACTTGGCTAAATGGTCCCACCTCTGCACCAACGCGGGGCTGGTGATGGCAACATTGGGTCCGATGCATCAATTCATGGTGCCCCGACCATGAGAGGGTTTGGGGTGCCCCGGAACCAGGCAGTACCCCAGCAGGAAACATGTTTTATGGTCAAAGGAGGAAAGAGTGATAGAACCGGGGTAAAGCAAAGAAAGGGTCCGAAAATAGTGACTTGTAACCCGGGTAGAGAGTATGTCATCTCTCGGTCCTATCCTCCAGACAACATGGTAACGTGGGGACAACAGTACCTCCGGGCGCTCCATCCTGCTCCGGCATTCGCCGCAGCGGGGGGAGGAGGCATTGAACCCCTCACACCTGCCCCCGGAGGAGGCAGGGGAGTCAGGTACCCGGAGGGCGCACGGTGGACGGCCAGGGCGAGGCCGCCACACCACGCTGGAGTCAGAGTTCCGAGTGTTGGAGCCGGGTCCCGGTGAAACGCAGGACGGAGCACCCGGCATGAGCCTCCAGCAGACCCCCCCGCGCGGTTCCCTCGTCCCTCGGAAGAGGCCGAGATGTGGGTGTTTTTCATCTGCTGGCGGACTGCCGGGGAGAACGCGCTGCTCGGGAGCCAGGCTCAGAGTGAGTGGCAGTGGGTGCCCGCGCACCTGCCTTTTACAGCGGGAGCACGAGCTGGTCTCAGGGAGGGAGAGAAGAGAGGAGCGGAGGCTGCCGAAACAGCCAGGGCCCTCCCCTCAAACACACCCCTCAATTTTGACAAGACAAACAGCAAGAAGAGTCCCCTTTCGACTCCCCTTGCATTCCTCCAGAGACCAGTTTGGACTTAAAGTTAAGAACCAGGCTGGGGGGAGTCTCCAGGCATCAGAGAACCAGAGAAAAGGGGTGAAATTGGAGAAATTGTATCCCAAAATAGTGTCTGTTAAGGCGGATAGAGTCCCCTGACAACTCCCATCACATTCCTCCAGAGTCAGAAAAAGTCTAAGTTAACTTTTGGAAGAACCAGAGAAAAGAGTGAAAATGGATCAAATGTATCCGAAAATAGTGTCTCTTAAGGCGGATAGAGTCCCCTGACAACTCCCATCACATTCCTCCAGAGTCAGAAAAAGTCTAAGTTAACTTTTGGATGAACCAGAGAAAAGAGTGAAAATGGATCAAATGTATCCGAAAATAGTGTCTCATTATTCCGTGCCAACTCCCCTGGAATTCATCCAGAGAACAGTTCAAAAACTTAAAGTTTGGTAAGAACCATGATTGGGGGTCCTCCAGGCAACAATTGTATCCAATCTAAAGTGCTCATGTAGCGGATGCATTCCTCCATGATTTCTCCATGATGGAAAATAGCCCGTTTTTTTCTAAGTGCTCTCAAAAACCGGGTTTCCGATTTCGTGCAGATTGTAGCTTGGAAAAGATGAATGAATTTTTTCGACGGAGGAAGGGAGGTCTCGATTCCCCTCTCCGTTGTAAAATGCAACGGGGGGGTGCAAATGTCTCCGGGGCTTCCGCCGGAAGCGCCGAAGACTTGAGCTTTTTGTAGCCCCTCCTCCGTTGGCACTTAGCCGTTTTTTCGAGAATTTCGAAAATCATGCATACTTCCATAACCTTGCACACCGTGAGACCCCGGACCCCCGGACTTAAGCACTCCCCCACGGACTAAACACAGATGTTCACACCCTCCAGAACCTCATGCCCCTGGTGACACTTAAAGGTGGTAGATTTTGCGGTGCTTTACTGTCCACCCACCAGCATCCATATTCGGCCTTATTCACAGCAGCACCACCCACCCTCCTGTGGAGGATGTTCTCATGGCCCTGGTAACACTTCAAGGTAATGGCTTTTGTGGTGCTTTACTGTCCGCACACCAGCATCAATATTCGGCCTTATTCACAGCACCACCTGCCCTGCTGGAGGTTCACACTTTAACTTTTTTTTTACCCTCCTCTGCCTTACACATCCTCCCACACTTGAGCACTCCTAACTCGGACTAAACCCCTCCATGCACACCCAGACTGCACCCAGAGAACAGGCTGCTTCACAGCACTTTGCAAGCCAGGAAAAGTGATTGAATCCTGGGTATACCCCTACCCGACTTGTAAAGCGACCTTGGGTTTCCTGAAAGGCGCTATAAAAATATTATATATTATTATTATTATTATACATGTTTTAAATAGTCTGATACCTCCAGGGCGCATCACCACATTTTACAAGCCAGGGAAGGTGCCTGAATCCTGGGTAAACATTGTTTAATTGTTTAAGTGTTTTTAAATGTGTGAAAACAGTGTTTTGTCACTTTCAAAACTCTCCCGTCATTGCCCGGAGAAATTGGGTCGATGTTGTATTCAATCTGACCGTTAATATTCAAGTGAGACGAAGTACGTACAATGACCGGAGTGATCCCATGTTAATTTTGTCCCAATACCGGAGCATTCCCTATCCCTCCCTTGACGCATCGATTACACCCTTCCAATTTGACCAAAATACTAGCCGGGCGTCCGATATGATTGTTACCTTACTTAATACACAATTGAAAAAAATTATTTTGCTTAGTCTGAATGTAAATGGAATTTCAGAATCCAATCAAAAGACATAAGATTTTGTTGTACTTAAAGTCTCTAAATTGTGATATTGCTATGCTACAGGACACTCATTTGAATGCGATGGAATCTAAAAAACTAAGACAGAATTGGGTAGGGCAGATATTCTCTTCCCCTGGAGGAAAAGCTAGAGGAGTCAGTATTTTAATTTCTAAGAATATGCCTTTCAAATCAAACAATGTACATGTTGATCAAGAGGGAAGATATGTAATTGTCTCAGGTTTGCTACAGAATGAAATGGTGACATTAGTGAATGTGTATGCTCCAAATAGTTTACAATCTAAATTATTTACTTCGCTGTGCCCAAAGATATTGCAGTCCATAGAGGGTCCTCTTATTATAGGTGGTGATTTCAACTCTGTCTGTGACCCTATAGTGGATCGATCCAGCCACCCTCTCCCTTCAGATAAAAACATTTCCGCCGCCTTGAGGGACTTCCAATCCGAGCTCGGTATTACAGATGTGTGGCGCCTAGTTCACCCAGATGCCCGAGAGTACTCTTTCTATTCCGGTGCGCATAACTCCTACTCAAGGATAGATTACATAATGATGTCTTCAAATTTGATCCAGAATGTTATTGAGATCAAAATGCATAGTATATTATTAAGTGATCATGCTGCGGTATCTGTCACATGTTTCCCTCCAACCAACCCTTGCAAATCCAAACAGTGGCGACTTAATACATCTCTACTCAAAAATGAAAAATGTACACTGCTCATTAAAGACCAAATTATAGATTTCTTTGAGATCAATCTAAATTCTGTACCAAGCGTCGCCACTGTCTGGGAGGCTTTTAAAGCAACATGCATGGGCTGGTTAATTAGTTTCTCCTTGGCAGAGAATACAAATCGCAGAGAGGTGAAATCCCAATTAAACTTTAAACTCAAGACTCTAGAAGAGCAGCATATGCTAGATGGGCGTCGCAGCCATTATATGAGGGTGGGACAAGTCCCCCCCACTTTTTCAAATGAAGTTTAGACCCCCCCACTTTTACCATGTGGAAAGTCCGTGAATCGTTCTCTCCACTCGCCGCACTTTGTAGAGCGCTGTGTAAGTGATTCACTATCAAATCCATTCCACTTGCTTATTGAGAGAATGCCCAAATCAATGAAACTCCGTACCATGTTTTCACTGCTACTTTGTACCAAGGCAGATTCTCCCATAGCGCGCGCATGTTCAAGGAGTGTTGCCATAGTTGCACAGCTCAGATCTGTTGTATGAAGCGATGCCGGTGTTATGCAGTAGGTTGAAGCCTTGCCGTGGATTGAAGCCCTGTTCGCGGGGACGCGCAAAGGTGTATACAAAAAATACTTATTTAATCCAGGATTATTTTCGGAGTTCTTTAACTTCGGTACTCTCTCTCAAAATGGTAATGTGCATTATGTTTTAATTATACTTCTTATCATTCAGAAGCTTTTTGTGTGTGTTTATGTTTTACTGAGTGCTTATAGGCAATTTCCATCCCAGTATTCAGTTAACTGTTTATTTTCTGTGCACATTACATAGACTAGCTAATATTCTCCTTGGGACTTTGAGTCTTCAAAATGTCCAATGTCACAGACTGGGACTTACTTTAGAGTCAGTTGTATTTACATTCAGTATGACTTGTTATGATTCAATGTGAAAGAGTATACTGCTCAATAAATAATGATCACTTCACCACCTCTCTTGACATCTAGGCGCTTGAGAGTGAGTCAGAGGCAGAACACAGGGACAGTGGAGAGAGGTTCATTGCTGAGGTGAGTGATGAAAGGGAAATGACAGTTTAGAGTCAATTGTGATGTGGACTCTCATCCCAGAATGTTAAGGAAATCAGTGGGGATATTGAACAGGAAACATTTCAGTCAAGGGGCGTCATATGACCAATATAGACAGAAGAGCAACATTTATTTGAACATTTAAGTCAATGATACAATTCCTAGGTGAACTTAACATCTGTATGGAGTCAGATCAGTCTCAATATTAATAAATGCTCACAGAAGGATTCACAAATGTATTTTGCGATTTATATATAAATGACTCTCCACAACAATATCTCTCAATGCACTCACACATATTTATTGTTGTATATAAATGTACAAAAAAATTGGCCTTTAAACTGCTTTTTATTAATTCAAAGACGGCTCTGAATTAATAATCAAATATGTTTCCTTTCTTTACTACTGGATGAAATTACAAAATGTACCCATCATTTTCCTCATGCTAGTATAGCCACATAAAAGTATCAAATCACCTTAAAATGCACCAGAATACAGGAAATCTATTTTTTTTCGTGGGGGAGGACACCCACACCCCCCGTTAAAAATGTCCCCCCCACATTCAGGATGCTTCCTACGCCCATGTGCTAGACCCATCCAATTTAGATCTAAGGAACTCACTTCTCACCGCTAGGACTAATTTGCAGAAACTTGTACATGAGGAGACAGCTTTAGCTCTTTTTCATTTACAAAGAACATACTTTGAATCCGGTGACAAAGCAGGGAAAATGTTAGCTCATAGATTGAAACAAATAGAAAACAGACAGATTATTCCAGCGATCAGAGATGAGCATGACAGGCTGTGTGATGCAGCCAAAATCAATGAATCTTTCAAGAATTATTATTCTAAATTATATAGCACAAAAAATAACTTGAATGAAGAAGCCTTAGATAGCTTTTTCGGAGGTTTTAACCTCTCTAGCGTCAGCTTGGCTGACAGATCTGCTATGGAGGCACCTGTTTCCCAAAATGAAATAGAAAACGCAATCATGAAGATGGCATCAGGAAAAACTCCAGGGGACGACGGTTTTGGAACAGAGTTCTATAGATGTTTTAAATAACAGCTTTCACCATATTTACTGTTGTTATTCAATAAAATATTAGAATCTGAAGCCATGCCTCCCTCCATGAGCAGGGCCATTATTTAATTATTGCCTAAACCGGGCAAAGATCCTTCTTTGATGGGTAACCACCGCCCTTTAAAGAGCATGTGACACAAGTTTCCCCCATCATCCAAACCCATCAATTTGAGTAAATATTGTCCCCTTGAAATCCCTTACTGAACTGATTTTGGATATTTGTACTTTGATAACCATTAATCTGCCCTTCAATGTTGACCATATTCTGGATCTTCTCGGGATTCTTCAAATCCCGCTAAATTATGTGTGACGTCATTGCGGGCCAAGCGCTCCAGCTGCACCGTTCAGGATCCCAGCATCTGCATGTAAAAGCACGATGGCGCACACAGCAGCAAGCGATGACAGCGATGACAGTTTAATTTTGAACGTGTCTGAGAGCTCATATGAGGCTGAAGGATCGGTTTATGTTGTATCTGTTAGAAGTTTAGGAATTAGGTGCGTCAATATGGGCGATAATACGGTCATGTAACCAGTGGTGGACTGGGACTAAAAATCAGCCCGGGACTCTCGACCGGCCCACTTCGGTACCGCTAGTAAATTGTCAACGGAGGGAGTGAGGGATGTGCTAGTGACTTATCCGACCGGCCCACTTCGGTACCGGCCCATCAGAATTCGCCACTGCACCCCGCCCAGCCCACGTAAACTGACAACGGGGGGAGCCTCGCTGTGGGGAAACGGTGGACCTAGTGTCCCGATCGGAGTGGGAATAATAATATTAATAATCCGTGCATTTTATCCATTAATTTCCCCAACATTGTGGTAAAAAAACCACATGTTTAATCCATGTTGGTGTACTACAACTACAAAAAGCATCGTTTTGTTTTCTCATCAGGAAATGCAGACCGGCTCAAAAAAACGATTTTTAAATCATCATCCTCACGATCATTTAATGTAGCCTATCATATGTTCGCCAAGTTGACATGAAAGCACTAATAAATGTAGTTTCATCCACTTGAGTTTACAACTACAAAAATAATCGATTTGTTTTTATATCACATCCGACGGGAGGAAATTGAGCAGCTCTCATTACCGATTTTAATCCTAATTTAATCATCATCTTCACCACGATCATTTATGTTTATGTTCGCCGAATTGACATGAAAGCACTGACTGTATACTGTATACTGTAGTCAGCTTCATTAAAATGTTATTAACGTGCCTAAACTCAGTAATTCACCATTTCTACACATGACAACACACGTTGTCCGTGTTTGGCTCTCTCGCCGCACAGTGAAGCATTCCCGCATTGACATCACTTCCGGCTTCCCCCAAAACTTCAAAATGAGTCGAAGGAATTTCCCTGCGATGTTTGAAATTATTGATATTTATCGGAACGGTATCGCACCTTCTTTTTTAAACTGACGGTTCGAGATTACTAGTAGCTCAATATTTCATTGCACAACAGTTGTTGGGAGGCTGTCACAGGCTCTTTAAGCCTTTTTAAACTGTGACTACAAGATTCTAGCCAAGATACTGGCACTCCGTTTGGAGAAGGTGGTTCCATCTATAGTGCATCTAGACCAAGTTGGTTTCATTCCAGGCCGCCAGTCCTCAAATAACATGAACATTCATGGACACGATTTCAAATTAAATATTTACGCTGACGATATAGGCTACTTCTTACTTTGAGCAAGCCAGCACTCTCTATACCCGCATTTCTCGATATGATACATTTATTTGGCAGCTTCTCTGGATATAAGATACATTGGAACAAGAGTGAAGCAATCCCACTTAACTCATATACATATAAGCACAACCTAATGAACACCCCCTTTATTTGGAAAACAAATGGAATGAGGTATTTGGGAATTAACATCGTCTCTCCTATCTCTAAAATCTTTAGCCTTAACGGCCCTGCTATTTTCCAGTCCATTAAGGAGGACATCAACAGATGGATGGCCATACCACTTTCTCTATGGGGCAGAGCAGAAACCTTGAAAATGAATGTTCTCCCAAGGCTTTCTCATATTATCTCCTCTATCCCTCTTGAATTCCCACTAAAATGGTTTAAAGATATCAAATCCCTATTCACTTAGTTCATTTGGAATAATAAAAAAAACAGAATCGCACATAATAAGTTGATCATTCCAAGATCAATGGGAGGTTTGGGAGTCCCGGATGTATTCCAGTATTATCTGTCCTTCAACGTATCCATTATCGTGGGCATACAAAAGTGCCTCTCCGGTAGGCAGTTGGCAATGGTTGGAGCAATCCATCATGTCTGTAAACCAAAACATATCTCTGGCATCAATGTGGTACTGCCCAAGACCACCAGCCTCAATGGATAATACCATCATCCGCTTTTCATGCTCTATTGTAAAGCAACTACACAGCTCTCTTTACCATCTTGCCCCATTTGGAGTAACCCCTGTCTTTCTGCAGGAGGAGGCACTTTAAGTAATAATATCTGGCAGAAGGCTGGTATAGGCTCTATGCACAAGATGGCGTCTATCAACTTCCGGCGGCTGGGTGTGCGGCTGAGTACTTCCGGTTTGAGTACAGAGTTTTGACAGCTTGACAGTTTGTTATGTCACACCGAGAGCAAGAATGAGCGGATTTCGGGGTTAAGAAAAGCGATTGGCCTTCCAGCGTGTAAGAAAGTCGGCACTACATTGCTGTGTGCCCCTTTGTACAAATTCGTCCCGTTATCAGAATCAGAATACCTTTATTAGTCCCACAGAGGGGACATTTGCAGCGTTGAAGCAGGAAAGAGCCACAGACAGCTTAGTGTTGAATATCTTACATGCGTTATAAAGTACTAAGTTATAATATAATAAACAATATGCTAAAAAAAAGATAAAAAGTTACATAATTTTCAAAAATACAGATCAAAAACAAATCAAATCTACAAATCAAATCCTGTAGCTGCAGTTCTTAGGATTTAGCAGCCCGGTATATATTACAGTTATTAAAGATGGCATATGTATATAAACTATATATTGCACATAAAGCACATATTGCACATAGTTTGACGGTATTTAACAGCAGCAAGTTACACAATGTTATAATCGGGAGATAAGTTTCCATTCATTTCGGCAAGCCTGGGCAACAACGATTAAAAGATGTCTTGCTCCCAAACCAATTGTGTATTTTATTACAAAAAGCAGTTATACCATACTATGTTTAGGTACTAATGAATTATATCCTCAAAACAAACGCACACATAAATAACAAAGGAAAATACATAATTTAATAAATCCACAATATGATAACATTTTACAGATTCATTTAATAAACTTTTACAAAACATAGGTTGATGTTATATCGGGGGGGAAATACATATTTAAACATTTCAATTAGTCTCTGCATATTTAAGTAATGCTAGTTTATATAACAGATGACCAGATGTACAATATCCAGAAAGTAGATGCAAAAAATATATATAATGTGTGCATTTCCAACATATCCTCTGAAAGAGTGTTAGTCGTTGAGTTGAGTAGTGAGCCATTCGTTCTTTTTTCGTGGTGCGATGTCTGCTGAGAAGTCCTTGTATGCCTCGCTGACTTTGAGGACATCTGGGTCTGGCAGCTCCCCCCGCACGGCCTTGTAAGGTGTACTCCTTTGAACATGTTTATATGATAATTAGGACTTTAAGAACAACTTTACACTCAGACAACAATCACAAAGTTGTAGCAGGCTACATACAATTACTTAGGACAATATATATTACCTTACACCGTCAGCAACTGTAAACTGCTTTGGCTTAGTGGAAATGAACACCATGTCACTCACTCTGCCTGGTTTCACACCCTATTAATTACACAAAAGAATTGTCAAATTAATTGAAATGGTCGTTGATGCAACATACTAAATCAGCTCTTGGCACAAAGGAAATACTCATTAAACCGTGGTTGTGAACACATACTGTACTTACCATGGTTCTTGGCTTGTGCCATCGCTGCTCTGTTTCAGTGCAGCTGAGGACAGGGGGTACAGCAGCCAGGTTGAGTGTGGAGTAGTGTGCGGTCTGGAACAGCAGTGCAACATTGTGGTTGCAGAGTGCTGTTCCAGCTACACAGGAACACTTTGCCACTGCAATCTCCACAGGTGAACACTTCTTAAAACAAAATGTCAGTCATTTTACATTTAGGACACTGCTTCAATACAACACAGACAAATGAGAAAGCTGAGAGCAGGCTGATCAGGCAAGTAATAGTTGTGGGAAAAGGCTAAACCATGTCAGGTTGTCAGTCACATCACATACACAGAAGTTCTGCTGTTTGGAATACTGTAATTTGAGGGCATTCAAACAGATACGCTTGTATAGCCTGTCTCAGCTCTCTCAATGTATTATCTTATATTATAACTACATCAAATAGTGTTAGTAGAACGTTGAACAGCTTAACATAGATGTAGGGTACAAAACCAGCACTTACCTAACACTGGCCCATACAACTAACTGGACCCTACATGGATTATACTAACCATTCAGTAAAGAGCAGCAGCCGTCACAAACAGTTTCTGGGGTTTCCATGAAAGCAGAGACGGTTTTCAACCTCTCATTAAGAATCTTTGATGAAAGCTAAGTTTGGGTTTAGCTAATGTATTTATCATTTTACACGAGAGGGTTACAAAACGAAAATAAATCTGTAGCCCCTTCATGCTACACACACATAGCTAGCTACCAGTTGATGTGAGCTAATGTATTGTCACTATGTCATCTGTTGCAACACGTCAGCTAGTTGGGCTTATTTGAATCCTAAATCACAGGTTACCTACTCTAGCCACATCAAAACCCCAGAACATGAACCTGATTGAGGCTTTGAACCGATTAACACTTTTTATTTTCCTCCCTACTCTGAGATCGTGAGGCTTTTCATGCTTTCTCATGGACCTGTAACAGCTAGCCCTGATGCTCACTCTCCCTGAAGGTAGTTCTTTGTTTGAAACTGTGGGGAATTGGATATCATTCATGTTATCCAAAAAAATGTAATAGTACATCATTAAAACGCTTTACACTGTATTAAGACTGTCAATTTGTCAAAGTTAGCCAGTAACTACAGCTTTGTTTGTCACTTACCTTCATAATTGTCGACGTAGCTGGATATGTAGCTACATCTTGAACCCCTTTTCTCTTTTGCTCCTCGGGGCTGAGCCTGCCGCTTGTACCAGCCAATGTACATCACTGATGTTAACCTTCGGTAGGTCTTGGAGACATCGAGTGTAAAATAGTGCCTACATAATATCTATACGCTATCTCTTTCTCGCTATCTATCGCTCTTCCCTCTACCGCTCTACTATAGAAGTTTACAACCGCACACCCAGCCGCCGGAAGTTGATAGACGCCATCTTGTGCAACTAGCCAATTACTACAATTGGACAGATATATAGAGACCAAACCCTTCCATTTCAACAACTCAACAATCAGTATGGTCTCTCAGACTCATCTTTTCTATCATATGCACAAATAGCATCTATTATTAGTACAAAATGTAAGGAGGGAGCCATGCCTGCTTCATGTATGGAAGAGGACCAGCGCCTCAAGAAAGCAATCATATCATCAGGTGTGGTCTCTGATATTTATAAATTATTATCTAGGGCTGCCCCAAATACCTATTCTCCTGTCCAACTGTCCAACTGTCCTGGGAGCATGCCTTGAATATCTCTCTGTCTGCTTTGCAATGGAACTCCATTTGGAGGTCAGCTATGTTCTCTTCTAAATGTGCAAGATTCAGGATCATACAGTTCAAAATTCTCAATAGAGCTTACATCACCCCTGTTACAAAATCCAAGATGGACAATAAACACAGAGACTTATGCTGGCATGAATGTGGCAAGCGAGGTACATTGTTGCACCGGAATGCCCAGCGGTAAAAAAACTTTGGTCAGAAGTCATATCCTTAATGTCTGAATCTTTAAAAGTTAATTTCCCTACATGTCCCATTGCATGCCTACTGGGTCTCAAGCAAGATGGCAATGTTGCAAGGACTGCCGATCGGCTCTGGACATTGGGCTGTCCCCCAAGGCTCAATTCTGGGCCCCATCCTCTTTTTACTGTACATACTGCCCCTAGGTTCAATTCTCACGAAACACAATATTCCCTTCCACTGCTACGCGGACGATGTACAGATCTATCTGCCTCTCAAAGCAAATGTCAACTCACTACAGCAGTTGATGGACTGCTTAACAGAGATAAAATCCTGGCTGAGCAAAAACTTCCTCAACCTCAATGAGAGCAAGACCGAGGTAATCTTTTTTGGACCCCAACCTCCAGCCTCTCCGGTTGATATTCTGGGCTCCCTAAGTAAAAACATCCTCCCCTCTGTCATGAACCTTGGAGTGACCTTCAATAGCACTTTTAAATTCGACAAGCAGGTCAGCACCGTAGTAAAATCCTGCTTTTTTCAAATAAGACTATTGGCCAAAACCAAGTCGTATTTATCTTTTAAAGACCTGGAAAGGGTTATTAACGCCTTTGTGACCTCAAGACTGGACTATTGTAACGCTCTGTATGTGGGTATGGACCAGGCATCAATTAAACGCCTGCAGCTAGTCCAAAACGCAGCTGCACGTCTCCTGACTGGCCACAAAAAGCGTGACCACATCACCCCAATTCTGGCCTCACTGCACTGGCTTCCAGTCCGGTTTAGAATTGATTTTAAAATCCTTTTATTTGTTTTTAAAGCACTAAATGGGTTGGCTCCGGCCTATATAGCTGATCTCCTCCAGCGCTACACCCCAGGCAGAGCCTTAAGATCTGCTGACCAGCTGCTGCTGGTAGTACCTAAGACCAGGCTCAAAACCCGAGGGCACCGAGCCTTCGCAGCAGCTGGCCCCAGGCTCTGGAACACTCTTCCCCTCCATGTGAGGTCGGCCCAGACCCTAGGGGCTTTTAAATCCACACTACTTCTCTCTGGCCTTCTAGTTAGAGTGGGGTCATGACTCCTGACTGTTCCATGTATTGTTTTTTATCTGTTGTGATTTATTGTCTTTTATTGTGATGTAATGTGTTTTTATGTATTTAAATTACATGTACAAATTTGGCTCGACCAAAATCGTTTTTAAATGTGCTCTACAAATTAAATTTGATTTGATTTGATAACGGTGCACAGCTGATAGGAAGGGACTTGTAGTTTTTAAAGATATTACTGATTTTCTTTGAATTAAAGAATATAATATACTGAGTTGAGAGAATAGTCAGGGGTTTTGGGTGATGGGAGACACATCTATGGAATCAGAATTTCAATAGCTGATATTATTATATTTTATTAACTAGACCACTGGTTTTTTAACCCGCACCGCCTAGTGGTTGAAGCACGTTATTTAATTTTGTTGTTGAATGTTATATTTGATGAAAACATTTAAATATTAAGAGTAGCCTACATACAAAATAGGGGGAAAGTAGAAGGTCAATGATAGAAATATAGAATAGAAAATATCAAGAAGATACTGTAGTGATCACTACAATAAAACAGTTTAGTGCAGGACGCCCTAAGATATTAATAGGAGGATGTGCAAAACAGACAAACTAATAAGGCTTTATTTAAACATTAAAGAATACTTTAAGTCTTCCTAAGACGTCTGGTCTTCTTTTGAATAAGAAAAAAACGTTGGGGGTATCAACAGATAAATATTAAGTCTGACAAAGTACTTTTATTCTGGCACTTGACAATCACCTTCCCTGAATTTTACTCAGGTATAACTAAAGTCTGATTTAAGGGTTGTTTACATTTCACATCATTAATCAGAATCTGCAAAGTAACAAAAATAAATATAGTGGAGTAAAAATACCAGGTTAACCTCTGAATTGTAGTGGAGTAGAACAAAGTAGCACATGCTGCTGTAACAAAAACATTTCCCAACTTGGGATCAATAAAGTATATCTTATCTTATCGTATCTTAAGATGATCGATGGCTACTGCCTTATTTGCAAAATGTGCCTCTGAACCTTGACAAGTGCATGTTTCAGGCTTATCAATTAACAACATTTATTAATTATATGTTTTAAATTTGATAGCACCAATGTGTTTCGTATCTCCTTGTTACAACCCGGCTCGTGGGCTGTAACATAAAGCAGGGAGGCGAGACGAGAGGTAAGAATAATATAGTTTATTTGTTTAAACACAACAAACTAAAACACCAGCATCAGGTCCACGAAGCTGGCGCAGAGAGAGTGCCCAGCGGAGTGAGAGAAACGTAACCGGCTGGGCTCCTCCTATATCCTGTTTAATCAGGTGTAGCTCATCCGGCAGGTGCGCCTCATCAAACAGCTGCAGCTGGAACCTGCAATCACACACAAAACACACACACAACCAGACGGCACCCCACGCGGTGTGGAGGGGTCGTCACACCCCTAAACCTCCAGGGGTGTACACAGTTTAATACTGGCAACTTCTAATTGTGGGAAATACGAAAACGTCTTTTAAAACTACAATTCCCAGTAGAGACGTGCCATAGAACATTTTGCGAAACCATAGACTGTGCGAAACACACAATAGCCAGCATGTGTAGTTCTGGGGGGGGGGGGAGCTGGGCTGGAGCCGTTCGAGTCCAGTTTTGGATAGCCATTTCAAAGAGGTGTTGACGCTCAGCCTAATCTTGTCGCACTGCCACTCCAATGTCCAATCACAGAGCTTGAGGACTAATCACGGGGTTTGTAAAGGAAAGCGGATGTTGTAGTCCCAAACGATAGGGGATTCTGGGTAGTGTAGTGTCTTTGGAAACTCTGTAGTGTCTAAACTCCGAAAAAACTATTTGTTTCTCCGAATCGAAGGTTAAAAACACAAAAGCATTGGACACAATTTAAACCAATCAATATTGTGTAATTAATAAGGATAAACTGATGTTTTCTGGTGGATGAGTAATGCAGATATCACTGTGTAATCATTTGACACAGTGAGGGGAATACTTCCGGTTTTATTATGAAAACTTCGAGACCGGAAATACTGTTTTCACCCCGTGAGGGTTGACGCTGACTTTACATGGACGCTGCCGCATATACACGTTATCCTGGCGAGACCTCAAATCATCTTCGTAATATCTATCAAACTACAGATCCTACACATCCACTGGACATAGATTATAAAAGTACAATATACACTTCTCGCTAGAAATCAAAAAGCATTTTATTGGCCAAACTATTGCACAATTTAGGATTTTCCAGAGAGGGTTATTTGTGAATAAAAGAATCTCCGGAGCGTTTGCAATCAATGGGAGCATGTTGTTTCTTACACGACCACTAGAGGTGCTACACTTTAAAACGTGACTCTGGGTCGTAAAAAGCTGCTGAACAATCAACCTATATGGTCGTTTTTTATAGGAGGACAGGCTGGCCGAACCGTGACGTCCGAACCGTGACGGTACGGGACGAATACGGATACCGTTACACCCCTAGTAGTAACTGATATGTTGAGCATGAGTTGAGGTGTGAAGTGTATAGCAACTGGTGTGTTTAAATGCCCTGACACACCAAACTGACACCAAAGAACACGTCCCGACGGAACCGACTGTTGTATCGCCTCACGTCTCCTGCGTCTTGGCCAACAGTCGCACTGGAACACACAGCAAAGACTTCAGCCGACGGCCAAGTAGCACGTACCCACTGCGAATGCATGAGTGGCAATAACTCTCCTTACCAGCATGCGGCGGTATGTATTCGTCATTCAAAAGAGGTAACCGGAAGACAGACTGCGTGATATTTACAAACAACAAATAGCGTGTGCGTTCCATTTTCACTCTCGTCCATCACAGACTGTTTCACATAGCGACTTATAATCGTATAATTCTTGCGTCCAGGTGAGATGAAAATGAAAAATAATCGTTTGTTTGCTTCCGTTTCGCTTCTCATGCACTGATTCGCTATGCTGAACAGCCAATCAGAGTGATTTATTTTGCCGACAGCCTCCGCTGCCGATTCGTGTCGGCACGGCCGAAAAGACATGACGGTGCGGGACACACCAATCTGAGTAGGGCGACAGGACGCTCATCGACGGCCAGACATCTATCGACGGCCGAAATCGACTTGGTGTGTCAGGGCCTTAAGTGAACACAAAAGTTTTATAAACAAGAATGATTTTTTTTCTCCTAAGCTGGAACTAATAACTAGTTTACCATTTGAGAAGAGAGATCTCATAAACCGAGAAGTGACGTTTCAAGCTCAATTCGTAAATAATAAAAATACTTTCTTCACATTGACAACCTCTTGAGCCCGATTGCCCCCGCCGGCGGGGGAAGATGCAACATCTTGCAAGAAACAGCGTCTCAAGGCTTCTTAACATTTAACAACCTATTAATGATGCATACCCACTTAACGGGAAGAAACTCAGCTAACTGACGACATTAACTATTTTGACCTAAACGGAACAGAAGTCTAACGCCAAGTGTCTGAATCACAACTTAGCGAAACATGCTAACGCATCGTTAGCACATAACTCGGGACAAAGTCATATTATCTGCACAAACTACATATCATAGAAAGCTGAGATTCCACAGATTCCATTGGTAAAATGGAAAACTCACTGAACTAGCAGCCAGGAAAGAGCAAGAAGAAAACAACTTCTGTTTACAGAGCCAAGAGGATAATTTTGTCTTACCTTTGCTGTTTTGTCATCAAAAGTTGTGTTCAAGGGCATAAAAACGCTGATGAAGGTTAATCCAATGTCTCTGTGTCACTTTGAAATGATTACTGATAATCCATCATTACATTTATAATTAAAAAACGCTTATGATGGTTAGTCGACTGGAGCTTCTGGTTTAGAAGCGTCTCGTTTTAACTGACCAATGGTCATGTTTACATGGATTTATTAACTACCCCTCCATTCTATTGGCTCTAGCGGTTACAAAGATGTGTCAATCATCCAAATCGACCAATGGGTTCTAGAGATAGGGCCCTGTGTAATGCATGGAATGCACTACTGTTACTAGTGATATTTCAATTAAATAAAATGAGTTTTACAGTGTGGCACCTGAGAAAGGTCACATGGTACTGATGGCACCAAATGTACCCAAAGGTTAGTCCGCCTTGACCTACCTTTGCAAAAAAATATAGTTTCTTAAAGTACCATCAATCTTGACACAGGCTACTTATGATATATTGTGGTTTGGATCCCTAAAGTTTTGTGTCTACTATTCCATCATTCAAAGGTGATTTTCACTATAAGTAATGGGGTTTTTTAGGCGGGGATTCAAATTTACATTTTTTTACTATGTTCCACCTGAATTTACTCTGACACAGCAACATCTATATTGTATTCTGATATTTCTACAGCCAACTCACAGATGTATCCTTGCTTTGATAAAAAAGATTATTCATATACCCCTTTTAGAAGTGAAGCATGTCATGGGCATGTCATTTTCGAGCCTGAGGCCTGAAAAATAGGCTAGGGGCTTAACAGTTATGGAAACACGTTTTATGCAGACTTTTAAATGAAAAATAAATCACAGCACTTGATCAATTATTCAGTCATTGCTTTATTAAGTATCGATCAGGAGACAGCTGGAATAAGGATGCAAGCCGTTCTGGTCACCCAGTAAAGATAAAAAGCATTTCATACAGATATATATTCTGTAATGCATGTGATTATTATTAGGGCCCGAGCACGAGAGTGCTAGGACCCAACGGCGTCCTAGCACGAAGTGCAAGGATACCTATTGTTATTCGTGGAATTATTAGGGCCCGAGCACGAGAGTGCTAGGACCCAACGGCGTCCTAGCACGAAGTGCAAGGATACCTATTGTTATTCGTGGAATTATTCTTATTTTTCTGCTGGCGTTTCCTGTTTTTGAGGCCTTTAGGACGCTGAAAAAGTTGTATAATTTTGCACAGATTCCAGAATCGGTGAAAACTACAATATTCTGGACTCAATGTGTTCAAATTGTCCAACATGCTCTCTAGCGCCACCTATGGCCATTTCCGTTTTTGGAAAGATGTACAAAGTCGCACCGTAACTCCAAATGACCTGAAATTTTTCACACTTACTCGGGTGGACCTGCTCTACATATAATGTCCAAGTACCCGTAAGCTCCGCCTACTTTATTTTTTTTTAAATTAGCATAATTTGAAAAACAGTTAAATATTCACTTAAATTTCAAATTTTGGTTTTTCAACACCAAACTCAGTATACAGTATCGCCGGAGGGTCAGACACATTATCGTAGGAAATGAGCATGTTCAGTCGATAAATGTGGCCCTCATTACTCTAAACGTGTTCGCAAAAAGGTGGGGCTTAGATAGAAATGCTCATAACTCATCAACAATGTACAAAAAAAACACACATTTTGCTGGTAATGTTCAATCTGTATTGGGGAATAGGCACAACAAGTAATTTCCATTTTGGACTATAGGGGGCGCCAAAAACATGACAAATGTATAACTCATGAACTGATGGACGAAATATATATATTTTTTTTTAGACATACTCTGGGGATGAGTATGGACTTATATTTAAATTGTCACAACGAATGACAAATGTGGGCGTGGCCTGTACTTTTTTTTTTATGACGATGTGCTAAAATTCGTTTCGGTACGCAAAACTTGGTACACACGTCACAGCCCACGACCTTTTCAAGAATGTACAAAAAAAACGTAATTTTTCTAAAATACTGCTCACTAGCGCCCCCTATTGTGTGGTAGTCTCATAGTTTCTCAGAACTTCACGAATTTTGGCACAGACATTCCTCATGGAATTGAAGACATATTTGTACATACATTCCATTAGCCCCCGCCCCCCAACAAGTCGGCCATTTTGAAATATGTGCGTTTTTCAGCCATTTTAAGCACATTCTTGCACACTTCTCCTAGGGGAATGATCGGAAAAATTCCAATCCAGGACACGTTCAGCCCCTATCCAATATGAAACTTAATTGAGAAGCACATTTTTGAAAAATTACTCGTGGAGGTCGTAAGCTAACAGCGAATACACCATTTTTGACGATTTACATGTCGCAAATTACTCCAAACTTCTCGGATATAGTTATTCCGATATTCACGAAACGCTGTATACATATTGCTATTATGATTGCACACATATTTCACATTGCCTTCCATTAGCCCCGCCCCCCAGAAAGTGGGCCATTTTGAAAAATGTGCGTTTTTCAGCCATTTTACGCACGTTCTTGCAAACTCCTCCTAGGGGAATGATCAGAAAAATTCCAATGCAGGACACGTTTAGCCCCTATCCAATAGGATACTTAATTCAGGAGCACATTTTTGAAAAATTACTCGTGGAGGTCGTAGGCTAACAGCGAATACACAATTTTTGACTATTCACATGGCGCAAATTGCTCCAAACTGGTCGCATATAGTTTTTCCGATATTCACGAAACGCTGTATACATATTGCTATTATGATTGCACACATATTTCAAAATTGCCTTCCATTAGCCCCGCCCCCCATAAAGTCGGCCATTTTGAAAAATGTGCGTTTTTCAGCCATTTTACGCACGTTCTTGCAAACTCCTCCTAGGGGAATGATCAGAAAAATTCCAATGCAGGACAGGTTTAGCCCCTATCCAATAGGATACTTAATTCAGGAGCACATTTTTGAAAAATTACTCGTGGAGGTCGTAGGCTAATAGCGAATATACCATTTTTGACGATTTACATGTTGCAAATTACTCCAAACTACTCGGATATAGTTGTTCCGATATTCACGAAACGCTGTATACATATTGCTATTATGATTGCACATATATTTCAAATTGCCTTCCATTAGCCCCGCCCCCCATAAAGTCGGCCATTTTGAAAAATGTGCGTTTTTCAGCCATTTTACACACGTTCTTGCAAACTCCTCCTAGGGGAATGATCAGAACAATTCCAATGCAGGACAGATTTAGCCCCTATCCAATAGGATACTTAATTCAGGAGCACATTTTTGAAAAATTACTCGTGGAGGTCGTAGGCTAACAGCGAATACACCATTTTTGACGATTCACATGTCACAAATTACTCCAAATTACTCCAAACTACTCGCGTATACTTTTTCCAATATTCACGAAACGCTGTATACATATTGCTATTATGATTGCACACATATTTCAAATTGCCTTCCATTAGCCCCGCCCCCCAGGAAGTCGGCCATTTAGAAAAATGTGCGTTTTTCAGCCATTTTACGCACGTTCTTGAGAACTCCTCCTAGGGGAATGATCGGAAAAATTCCAATGCAGGACACGTTCAGCCCCTATCCAATATGATGCTAAATTGAGAAGCAAATAGTTGCTAGCTGAAACGAGGACCTCGTAAGATAACGGAGAATATACCTTTTTGACCATTTATATGTCAGATAACCTACTGAATCCTGCCTCGGCTTTTTTACCGCGGCTTCAAGCAGTTGTGTCAGCACAAAAAGGACTGCATTTACCTCCGTACCGGGACACTGTTTCTCAAAAACAGACAAATACTTACCCATTATTTTAATCGGGATGGACTCCACCTAAATGTGGAGGGAAAACAAATACTATTTAAATATTTAAAGACATTTCTTTGGCATTTCTGTAAGCATTCATACAATGTTTACAAAAATTCCAAATAAATATCTTTCTCACAGACAGACAGACAGACAGACAGACAGACAGACAGACAGACAGACAGACAGACAGACAGACAGACAGACAGACAGACACACACAGACACTGTGTTACTGTTAATTCATATTTTTGTTTTGTTCATACTTTGAATTTTATAAATGTTAATAAAAATGTGTTTCTATACTAGTATCATATTGTGCTTTCTAATGTATTAACTGGGTCCATTTGGAAGACTTTTAGACATGAATTTGTTACACACACCTACACACACTGTACAACACACACCTATGGTCCTTATTAGTAACTTTAGACATCGTAACACAATTTTAAACTACATTTTATTTGAAATTCTACATTTTACTGATACCAACTATATAATATTTACATTGTTCATTACAAAAAAAAAAAAATTTCTTTAATATAATATGTTTTAATTTATTTTTTACTTTGAATGACAATCAAACATGTGGGAAGAGGGGGGCCGGCCGCCACTGTACATCATAATAAGAATCATTAGAAATAACAATAACATAGAGATAGGAAATTAATGACAGGGAACCCTCTGAATCAGCGCCATATATAGAGTATATCTGAATCAGACTACGAGTGGCTGACTGCATCCAGAGTGTTCGATTCAGAAACGTGACTCTGTCACCCTTTACGTCACAAACAAAGATGGTGGATGAGATCAGATCTATAACACACCATGTAACACACATGGAACGATAGTCAATGGGCCTGCGACTTACCTCTCTCTCCCTCTCTCACGCAGCCAACGTGCAGGCGACAAGACGGGTGACGCGTATGACGTCACTCATTCTAGTGATGGGAATTCCGGCTCTTCTTGGTGAGCCGGATCATTTGGCTCGGCTCACCAAGAAGAGCCGGCTCTTTCGGCTCCCAAACGGCTCTTCAGTTTACCACTTATTATACCTTTTAATTCAATCAAATGTAGCCCTGTTTTGACTAATGATTTATATGTGTACACATATATCACTTAAATGATTCAATACATCCTTTTACAAAAGTAAAAATTACATATAATAATATAAATGATTTGCTGTGGCCAATTGTTTTCATTGCATTTACAGAACCGTGCAACTCTCTGATACCACCCAATGCATTGACTTGCTTATAGAACCACGCTACACAAAACAGATAGCAACACCTATACAAACTATTTTAAAAGAAGGGGCTACTGTATCGACCTATATAAAGTATATAAATAGATTTTTTTTTTCTAAATCCCAAAAATATCCTGCATTTTAGCCATGCCTCATTTCGCTCCATTTGCTCTTTCCAGCGCTGTTTTTGCAGGGGGCTAATTCTGTGAGCTGCAGCTGACCACGCCCCCCTGCAGGAGAGGGGAGCGTGCTCTGAGATCAGCTGCTGGACTGTCAGAAGAGGGGGATAAAAAAAGATCTCCGTCCTCTGTGTTTTATTCTTATAGAAGTAAGAAGAGAAGTAACGGGGCAGAAACCCTCCTTTTTACGCAGCGGTCCAGACATAGACATCAAACGGCGACACATATTCAGTTGCCAGCAGAGTTGGGTGTAACGCGTTACAGTAACGTAACTACTTTTTTCGGGTAAAACGTAGTGTAACGCGTTACTATGAAACATTTGGTAACGTAACGTAGTTTCTTCTTCAATTCTCCGCAACGTTACTTTTACGAGTGACAGTGACACTGCCTACTCAGCTGCGTGCTTACGCATTAGGCACGAGCTCTCATTCCACACTGTACGTGCTACGTGACGTGCTGGTGGTGGCATGAAGACTGAAGAGCAGTGATGGCAACGGCAAGTGAGAAGCAGGCGCAGCCAACGCTAACATTCGAGGGATGGAGGTATTCCCATTACTTCGAACTTGTTGACAATAAGGGGAAAAATGTGAGTGTAAGGTGCACGTTGTGCCCTGGCCAGAAACTTTTGTCCACTGCCGTTAATTCAACTGCCAACCTCATCAAGCATTTGAGAGGAAAACATGCTAGCATGAAGCTAGTAGCTCAAGATCCCCGGAGAAATGAAGATATTTCGAGTCCAAGCCCAAAGCAGCTAAAACTTCAGTTTCTCCTATCTAAACAAGAGTTGGACAAACTTGTAGCTTCGTTCATCGTCGAAGAAATGTTGCCCATCAATACTGTTGAATCTCCCACTTTCAGAAAGATACTTAGCAAGATACCGATAACAGGAGACAGGCGCCCATGGTCAGATCGTAAAACGTTCACTGGCTATCTGGATGAATGCTATCTGAAAATGGAGAGTGAATTAAAGAAAACGTTCGAGAGTTTGCCGTATCTGTCAACCACTGCGGATATATGGAGTAGTCATAACAGAAGCTTTTTGGGAATCACTGTGCACTGGATCAATCCATGCAACTTTAAACGTGAGAAAGCTGCCATCGCATGCAAAAGAATAAAGGGCAGGCATACATATGATGTTATAGGCTTTGAAATGGAACAGATTCACTCAGCATTTGGCCTTTCACATAGGATCACCGCCACCGTTACAGACAACGGGTCTAATTTTGTTAAAGCTTTCAAGATGTATGCACCGCCTGAGCCTAACGAGGAGGAGGATAATGACGAGCAAGGTGTCGTTTTCACAGATGTGGAAGAGTTGCTTGGGGCCACAGAAGGACAGTTTTCTCTTCCCCCGCATTTCAGGTGTGCTTCGCATACACTCAATTTGATCTCGTGCAATGACATCGACAAATGGCTGTCCTCCAACAGTGACTCAAAATGTGTGTACAGGAGTGCAACGGCAAAGTGCGCTGCTCTTTGGACAAAGGCGAGCCGCTCTACCTTGGCCTCTGAGATTGTCGATGAAATCTGTGGAAAAAAAATGATTGTGCCTACATCAACAAGGTGGAATTCCTTCCACGATGCCCTGTCCCGCATCAGTGACATCCCGGCCCAAGATTTGAATACGCTTTGTACTAGACTGGACATCAGAGCCCCGACAGAGCGCGAACATCTATTCCTAAAGGAATACTGCAGTGTTTTGAAACCCCGGACGGTAGCACTGGATATATTGCAAGGGGAAGACAACTGCTACTATGGGACTCTTCTACCAACCCTGGAGACCCTGATGTCCAGGACACTGGCACTCCAAAATGGACTGTCGAGGATGACAGCAAACCTACCGGGTGTAATTGTACAGGTAAGCCGATTCTTAAAGTTAGTAGCCTAGGCATATACATCATATATAGCCACGATGTCTATGATATAAATGTATATGCCTATCCATTAACGGACATTTCTTAATAAATATTCTTAAGATAAATGCATTATGCCTCCCCTGATGGAGCTCTAGTGAGTCGTGTGTCTGAAAACTAGGCTTATTTGTTCTATATAATTTTGTCCTAAGCTATCAGGACGCGATTCGCACCAGTGTTGGAGAGCAGTGAAGCTTTATTGGCTGCCTTGACGTTGCCGAAATTTAAAGTTCGATGGATTGTGGGAGCGGAGCGGAGAGAAGCGGCGCGTGCGCTGCTCATCGCGGAGTGTCGCACTCTACCCCGTGATGAAGAGCCGGCTAACAATAAAAACCGAGAAGCCGCCGCACACAGCAGCGCCAATGAGAATGACTTTTTTTCTTTTGATGAGGAAGAGGAAGACGCAATGTCCATTAGCGCAGACTCGGAGGTATTTGAGTACATGAGATCAGGCTCAGAGTTAGAAGTCCTCAACCGTTTCCCCCGAGTGAAAGCTGTGTGTATGAAATACAACACTGCCACACCATCCAGTGCACCGGTGGAGAGGCTGTTCAGCCTGGGAGGTATTGTGCTTTCCCCCAGAAGAAACAGACTCTCAGATAAACGTTTTGAAAGACTGCTCCTGATGAGGTATAATCGCACATTTTGTACTGATGTGGAATAGGTTGCCTGCCACCCATGCTATAGACATAGCTCAAGCCTATGCCTAATATCCTCTTTTTTTATCTGCCATCATACTGTGAAGAAGGGTGAGCATATGCAGTGAACATAGCCTTTTAATTCTGAGGCCAGTCCTGCTTTAAGTTGTTCTTGATTTTATTTTGGCTAAAATGTCTTTGCTTCCAAGCTGTATTATGCCATTTTATTTTATTTACACAAGCCATCGATATCAAGACATTTTGTGCGTGTGTGAGCAGGGGCTGTCAACAATATGTGGCTTCAGCTTCACACTTTGCCAATAATGTCATTTCATTTGAGCATATTTATATCTGTTTAATAGGTTGTGGAAGTGCACCCCGACATATTTATTGATCTTCTTTATGGTATTTATTACTTTGAGTCCCTAGTATGCTAACGGAGCACACTCGTAGCTAACACTATCGTCAATATAGACACGGCGTTATACAGTGTTACATTAACTAATGTCGACATAATTTGGTCTATATGTTTGAATATGGTTGTTTGCACCGTTCAAAACACAATATACACACGTTTATTCAAGTTTCGTTTATGTATTGAAACACGTGTGTTCTGTGCGCACATGCTAATATGCTATGTGTGTGTGTGTGTGTGTGTGAGCCGGGGCTGTCTGGGCTCAGGCCGTTGGGAAGTTAAACAGTATGTGGCTTCATACTTTGCCAATAATGTCATTTCATTTGAGCATATTTATATCTGTTTAATAGGTTGTGGAAGTGCACCCCAACATATTTATTGATCTTCTTTATGGTATTTATTACTTTGAAAACATGTATTTAAATGTATAATTTTGTTTATTTTTTATATTTCCATTGTTTTTTCTGTACAATTATACTTAAAATTCAGGGTACTCAACTGTTCATTTTTTTCATTTCTTATTTATAACACATTAAACATGTCTACTGTAACACATTCAAACAAAACCTCAACAGCTGTTCTCATGCTCTCCACCACATTCTAGTTCATTCTTTTCTCCACATATATTGCCACACCCCCTCCACTGTTATTCATTCTGTTTGTATAATTCAGTTCATAGCCATCCATCTCAAGTCCACACCTTTCTCAGCACTGATCAAGGTCTCTGATATTGCAATGATGTTGAATGGGTTCTTAAACTGACTTAGATATTCTTGGTGGTTTTAGTATCTATCATACTTTCAAATATAAATTGCTCTTTAATATTGTAAAGCTTCAGTATTGTTTTGTATTATTTGACATCACCTTCATCATTTACTGAATTATTTTAAACGCATTTAATGCCATATTAGTTACTAACCAGTGTTTTATATACAAGGTAAAGCTAAATTGTTTATATCATAATGGATTATAAATATTTTCTATGACAACTGTGCATTATGTGTAACTTTATTTTTCTTTTGGTTTTATATAAAGGTTAAGATGCCACGGAAGAGGTCCTTCAAAATGAGGCGGTTCCCTCCGAAGGCAGTTCTCCCTGATGCCAAAGGTAGGCTGCATGAATCTGTTGAATGCACATGCGCTACTTCTGCTACTTCCACTACTGTCCAGCCAAAGATAGTTGGTAGCAAGCATTTGAGGTTGGCTAGAAAGGGAGATCAGAGTGTGAAGTTGTGTACTGTTGCAGCTTTGATAAGGCACAAGCTTTCCTGTGTGTGCACATGGAAGGCTTCTGTGCTGGACTCCATTCAGGAGGAAGGAAGGAAGCTAAATATTGAACAACTGGGCAAAGGCGTTGACAGTCAGTTTGAGATGTTTGACTCACTCTGGAGTATGTCCACAGGTACTGAGAGTTATGGTGTTTGTTCTGGGACTAAGCGTGACGGTGTGTGTGCTCAACTGTATGAAGCATTGCAGCTACCCTTGATGGACGATGCATCTTGTTTGCTGGACATGGATGGATTTTACTGTGCGATTGTACAGCACAATCACAACTTTTCTGTAGTGCATCTTAATCCTTGTAATTCCACAGGAATGCCCCTTGACTATGGCAGATCGGTAGCGCTTTTCCACAGCAGCTTCCCTGAACTCATGCTGTATATCACTGCTTTGTCACAGGCTTTAAATGCAAAGAAGTTCAGTGTCAGGACTGTGAGGGTGAACAAGATGCTACATTGTGTGGCAGGTGATGCACACAACAGTAATATTGCTGAGAAAATGGAGCAGGCTTCATCTTCTGAAGTCAAAAGCAGTGGTTCAGCTCCCAATTTGAAACGCAGATTGTCTGTACCAGAAGGTGTTGCGTTGAAAAAGTGCTCTGTCCCCCTTAAACGATTGAAACAGGAATCAGAATGCACAATGCAGAGTAACGCAGTGCCTGAAGTACTGGTTTCTAAGGAAAGACATAAACATGTTAGATATGTTCAAGGGACTTTTCATCAAGCCCATAGCAAATTTGGTGCCAATGCGGGAAGTCAATGTGTTGCCATGTCCTTGGCAGCTATGGTTTGGCACAAGAGGCAGAGTGTAATGACTTGGAACACACAACTGCTTGATGATGTTGTCAACAGTGGCGACCAACTGTACACTTTTTTGACTGAAACCGATTGCATTTCTGAGCAGTCACCGTTTGGATATCTTCTCATAAAGGAATTGCCAACCATCATCACTGTACATAACCGCCCGTGTGGCTTGGAATACAGCAGCCCTGTAGTTGGACATCTGTATGTAGAAGAAGGAGAGCTCCTGACTAATGGAGTAGCATACACTTTGAAGGATGGTCTGATGAAGATCTTTGAAACATACGATCACTGTTTCATTACAGTTCACGTGAACACTTGTGCTATTTTCCATCAGGATGAACAGTATGTTGTTTTTGACTCGCATGCACGTGACACAGATGGCAAGGCATTTGGTTCAGGAAAAAGCATAGTGTTATACTATGGGACACTTCTAGATTTGTGTGTTCACATTCGTGGTTGGGGTAGACGCAACACAGAAGAAATAGACAGGAATCAATTTGAGATCACAGGACTTACTCTGAACAGCACAGTGGATATTTTTAACAGCAGTGCTTCTTGTGATGGGAGTGCAGTTTCGTCTACTGCAGAAGTCCATCATATTGCCCCACAAAAACCTGAAAATGCATTTTGTGAACAACAACACACAGTGAGCCAGTGTACAGACACGACTACCAATGCTGACTGTGTAGTAAAACTGGAAAAACTGTCCGAAGATCCTATTCAAGTGGTAGGTGACAGTAACTGTGTTGACGACTCGGATGATGGATTCATTGGAGCCACAACGATGGAGTATCAGTTCAATGTGTTGTCCAAAGACACAGCGCAAACTTTGTGTAGTCAGTTACAGTTGGAGTACAGGAAACATGGAGATGTCCTCAGTGGATCGATTGGTGCCCTCGGTGTCCCGTGCACAACTGACAAAATTGTCGGTGATGGCAACTGTTTTTTCCGCGCTTTATCACAAGTGGTGTGTGGCAGCCAAAACTCCCAGCTCATGTTCAGGCGTAAGATCGTTAAACACATGATGTGCAACGAGGAGCACTTTAATAGTTTGGTCAGAGAAGAGTACTCCAATAGTTTGAAGGACTATTTGGATAAATCCAAAATGACTCAATCAAACACCTGGGCAACAGAGGTAGAAATCCACGGTGCTGCAAACCTTCTTGGATTAGATATCTACACACACATCGATGACCACTGGTTGAAATACAGCTGTTCAGGCCGAAAAATTTCAGAGCAGGGCATTTATTTGAAAAATTGCAATGGAAATCACTACGAACCAGTTGTGTGCACAAAGAATGGGAATTCATTGGAATGTCATAATTTGTGTAACATTCAGCCAACGTGCTACGCAAAACCAATGCTAACAAGGAATGCTAGTAGGGCCAATGCTGAGAAAAAGAATGGCAATGATATGTCTGAGACAAAGTCCACAGAGATTGACAGCTCTTGTTCAAGTAAGAGTAGTTCTCGACTTCGAACAGATTCAAAACATATTACAAAGAATAAAAGGTTCTCTGAAAAAAGGAAGTATGAGGATACAGAATTTCGACACATTAAGAACAGGGCATCGGTTGACACATATCATGATAATGACAAATACAATATCAGCTTGAATAAAGCCAGCAAGAATAAATATAACGACAATGACGAGCATAGAGCAGCTGTGTGTGAAGCTAGCAAGCAGAAATATACCAACAATGAGGACCATAGACTTGCTAAATGTGGAGCTAGCAAGAAAAAGTATTTCACAAACACGAACCATAGAGTGTCATTGCAACTGGCTAATAAAAACAAATCCATTCAGGCAAAACGCAATAAGCGTTCCTTTGATTTTGTTTTGAAACTGTTTAATGACACCATAAAGAACGGTCCTGATTTTGTGTGTTGTTCCTGCCTTAGTCTTCGTTTCAGAAAGCAAGTGGTAATTTGCAAGCGCAGTAGATACCAGAGAAACGAAGCCACAAGGACTGCAGCCGCACGATGTATCACAGAAGAGTATTTGCACAAATGTGATAATTGTGAAACGCCCTGCAAATTGCTAAAGTCGCCAATGGGAAAGTTATGGATCTGCCGGGATTGCCATGGCAAAATACTTCGAGGTCAAATGCCACAACTGTGCGCTGCTAATAACTTGCACTTGCATCCGATACCTTCAGAATTGAGTTGTCTGAATATTATAGAGATGCAGTTAATCAAGATGCACATCCCTTTTATGAAAGTGGTGTGCTTACCGAGAGGTGCACAAAATGGTGTGCATGGACCAGTGACATGTGTTCCAGCAAACATTACTGCCACAACGCATGTTTTGCCAAGGACCAATGAAGATGGGATTCTCTTGAGAGTCAAACTGAAACGCAAATTGTCACACACGGGACATTATTTATACCAATATGTCAGTATCGATCGAATAAGGAGAGCGTTGCAGTGGTTAAAAAGGACAAACCCTTATTACGCTAATGTAGACTTCAATGACGATTGGTTAAATCAATATGAACAAGACCTCGACGAAGAGCATACTGTTGATGACGTACAGCCTGATGAGACATGTCTTGAAGAGGAAACTTTACATGATCGCCAGACTCATGGCATGTTCATGGATACATGCCTTCAGCCAGTGGACCTAGGTCAGGACATTTTAGACCATTGCGATACAACGCTTAACATTGCACCTGCTGAGGGTAACAATCCAGTTCTAGTTCTTTGTGATGAAACCAACGAGGCCAAAAGTTTCCCTGGCCTTTTCCCATTGGGAAGTCCGACATATCACGATTTCAGAAACAACAAGGTGACTTTGGCCAGTTACTTTAAGAACCGAATCATGCATGCGGATGGCAGGTTTTCACGCGATTCAGATTATATATTCTACGCTCAGTACATGACTGAAGTACAGAAGGTGTCGTCGTGCATTTCCATCGCTTTACGGAAAGGACATTCAGGGGGAAATACAGGTAAGATTTCAGCGAACATGGTAAACGACACTGATTCTCTGAAAAGACTTCTTCAATCGAATGAAGGATACCGATTTCTGAAGCCAATTCGTGGCACACCCGCTTTTTGGGCTGGTGCCCAAAAGGATTTGTTTGCAATGGTCAGGCAGATTGGGTTGCCCACTTTCTTCTGTTCCTTTTCAGCTGCTGACATGAGGTGGAAGAATTTATTGACCAGCATGATGCTTCAAGAGGGTAGGTGTGACAATGTGGACGATTTGGACTGGAATGACAAATGTGGTCTTTTGCGTCGCAATCCTGTAACGGCTGCACGCATGTTTCAACACAGATGGGAAACCTTTTTGAAAGATGTCATACGATCACCAAGTCAGCCAATTGGGAAAGTGGTAGATTACTTCTATCGTGTTGAGTTTCAACAGAGAGGGAGTCCTCATATACATGCCATTTTCTGGATTGAAGACAGCCCACAAATTGATCGAGACACTGATGAGGAGGTGGTGCAGTTTGTAGACAAGTACATTTCTTGTGAACTTCCAGAAGATGATGAGCTACTTGAGGAAATGGTGTCAACTGTGCAAACGCATAGTAAAAGACATTCAAAATCGTGTAGAAAGAAAAACACCGTGTGTCGTTTCAACTTCCCACGACCACCGAGTGAACGGTCCTTTGTTTCCAGGGTAGGGAAAACGGATAAGTCGTGTTCACAACAGGAAGGCGTCGGCAACCAGATGACGGAAGAACAGGCACGTAAGATCATGTCCACGGTCAAAGAGGCAGTCACTGATGAGACGGCTACTTTCACAACAGTCTCAGAGCTGTTTGGAAGTCTGGGTATTAACCAGGAGCAGTTTGAATCTGCATTTGAATGCATTGGTAAGAAAACCCAGGTTGTACTGAAGCGCAAACCTACAGACGTATGGGTGAATCCATACAATAAACGTTTACTTAGCGCTTGGAATGCTAACATGGACATTCAGTTTGTAGCAAATGCATATGCCTGCATTGTGTACATTATTTCATACATCGCAAAAGCTGAACGTGAAATGGGATTACTGCTCAGCAACGCTCAACGAGAAGCGACAAAGGAGGGAAACACGGATGCCAAAAAGTCCTTGCGAAAGTTAGGCAGCGTTTATCTGCATAATCGTGATGTTTCTGCACAGGAGGCCGTTTACAGATTGACCCAGATGCATTTAAAACATAATTCCCGATCGGTTCACTACATTCCAACAGGAGATAACGCAACGCGTATGAGTCTGCCCCTAAAGGAACTAAAACGTAGGGCAGATTCAAACACTCTCACAGACAACAACATGTGGATGACCAGTTCTGTGGATAGGTATTTGGCTAGACCAAATGAAGACATATTTCATCGGATGTGTTTAGCTACATTTGTGTCGGAATACAGAGTTCTGTCGAAAAACCAGACTTCTGTTAATAGAGTGAAACTAGGCAAGGACCTAGGATTCGTCCTGAAAAGGACTAAGGGAAAACCTGCAGTGGTGCGCTATGTGCAGTTTTCACATGACACGGATCCCGAGAAGTACTTCAGGAACATCTTGCAGCTTTTCCTGCCTTACCGTGTGACTGAAGACTTAAAACCTGAAGGGTTTCAGACTTTCGAACAGTTTTACCATAACGGTCAATGGTTTCTAGACACTGTGGTTCAGTGTTAAAACTACTGTTGATGTAAACAGGCGAACATTTGAGAAAGAATCTGAAGTGATGGAACATTCTGACAATGTTTCAGGACACACAGGTGCTCTTGAAGATGCCTGGTGTGAAATGTGTCCAGGGCAACAGTTGGAACGCTTGGAATGTGAACAGGAAGTGAGGGAACGAGTGCCAGTTCCCGACGAACACACAGATGCCATTCCAGACTTGGCCGACGCTGGTGCAGGGGGAAATCGTTTTGATGCACATGGAAACATTATGTGTAGATCGGATGCACTTAATCTTCTCAGATCTCTGAATGTCAAACAGAGAGAGATCTTTTATCAAGTTAGACAATGGTGCATTGAAAAGGTAAATGGCACGAACCCAAAACCCTTCAATGTGTTTGTTACAGGTGGTGCTGGGACTGGGAAATCGCACCTCATTAAAGCAATCCACTATGAAGCATCTAGGTTGCTGTCACAAGTTGCAAGTTCACCTGATAAAGTGTCTGTGTTGTTAACTGCCCCTACTGGCATTGCTGCTTATAGTTTAGGAGCCAGCACAATACATAGCACATTTTCTATAGGGTTGGATGTCAAACCTCCCTACACGCCGTTAGGAGAGGAAAGGGTCAGTACCTTACGTGCTGAATTGAGCGATCTGCAGATCCTGGTGATTGATGAGATTTCGATGGTGAATCATAACTTGCTAGCCTATGTTCACGGTAGACTTAGGCAGATTAAGCAAATTAGTGATCACTCACCATTTGGAAAAGTCAGCGTCATAGCTGTCGGCGACTTTTTCCAACTCAAGCCAGTTCAAGGCAAATCCTTGTATTTGGAGAACATGCTATGCGATTTCTGGACTGAACAATTCTCCATTGCTCATTTAAACACCGTTGTACGTCAACAGGACACTGTCTTTGCAGAACTGTTGAACAGGTTGCGTACACGAGCTAAGACCACGGCGCTCGTTGCCAGTGACATAGCTATCTTGAAAAAGTGTGAAACCGGGGAAAGCACTTCAGCGTTGCATATTTTCGCAACAAATGCACAAGTTAATGACCACAATATCAGACAGTTGTCAGCATCATGTCCAGAGAACCTTTGCGTGGAGGCACTGGATTATGAGAAGAATCAACAATCCGGCCGCATGGAATTGAAAAGAGGACACTTCAGAAATGTGTACAAATCCTATTTACCTGAAAGGTTACCGTTGGGAAAGGGTGCACGAGTGATGTTGATCAAAAATATTGATGTGTCTGACGGCTTGGTAAACGGAGTCTGTGGGAATGTCGTAGACATTGTCAACAATATCCACAACACATTTGTGAGCACTGTGTTTGTGAAATTCGATGACGAAAAAGTGGGTACTAACAGAAGGAAGCGTTTCCCTTCAACTAGTGGCAACCCTTTGGCTACTCCCATAAACAGAGATGACGAAAGGATACGCAAGGGAAAATTGCGTAAACAGTTTCCTTTGAAACTAGCATGGGCTTGCACAATCCACAAGGTGCAAGGGTTAACTGTTGACAAAGCAGTCGTTTCGCTTAAAAGAATCTTTGAGTCAGGCCAGGCATATGTTGCTTTAAGCCGTGTCAAAACCTTAAATGGGTTGACAATTGAGGACTTTAAAGACAGCGCCATATATTGCAAAGAGAATATTCAGGATTCCCTTGATGGCATGCCGCCGTTTGTATCCTGTGCTACTACACCCTCACAGGGAACACACTCATTCTCCATATTCTCAATGAATGTACAAAGTTTAGACAGACATTTACCTGATCTAACGGTCGCAATTCAGCCATTTGATTACAGTTGTGTGGCTGTAACGGAAACATGGTTAACTGAAACTGTTGCAAATCACACTGCACGGATTGAGAAATATACGTTTCACAGTGTGCCACGTTGCAAGGCGTACAACTCAACTGACGCTGTTTTGAAAACAATTAAAGACCAACAACAAGGGGGAGTTGGTATATATTGTCAAGACCAGTTAGAGTACACCATTTTGGATATTCCAAATGTGAATTTAGAATGTATTGCCTCGCATTTCACCAGGGAGAATGTGATCGTTGTGGTTGTTTACCGCCCACAAACATATCCATTGCCTCTGTTCAAACTAAACATGAAGCTGTTGACCAGTTTCTTAAATACTAGGTCAGACAACGTTGTCATTTTGGGAGACTTCAACCATGATCAGCTCAAGTCATTGTCAATGTCATCCTTCATGGAACAACTAGGTTACTTGCAGTTGGTATCCGAACCCACAACAGAAAAGGGAACATTGATCGATCACGTATATGGAAAACAAACAAGTAAGTATCTCACAGAAACGAAGGTTATCCCGATGTATTTCAGTACTCATGAGGCAGTTCAATGTTTATTAACAAAGAACACCTGAGCTTCAACTATTTCATTGTGTAACTGACAAAGGACACGAGCGGTAGTTTTGGTTGTGTGAAGACGGCGGAAGGCGGGGAGAGACATTCACGCCTTGATCCCTGCCGATTCGACGCACGACTGTTGTTTGGTGTCAGTGCCACAGCAACTATTTCGGAGCAATGCGCTCATGGTGAAAATGTAATTTTGGTTGTGTTTAGACAGTGGGAGAGGCATTCACGTGCCTTAATCGCTGCCGAGTCGACGCACGACTGTTGTTTGGTGTCAGTGCCACAGCAACTATTTAGTAGCAATGCGCTCATGGTGAAAATGTAATTTTGGTTGTGTGAAGACGGCGGAAGGCGGGGAGAGACATTCACGTGCCTTAATCCCTGCCGATTCGACGCACGACTGTTGTTTGGTGTCTGTGCCACAGCAACTATTTCGGAGCAATGCGCTCATGGTGAAAATGTAATTTTGGTTGTGTTTAGACAGTGGGAGAGGCATTCACGTGCCTTAATCGCTGCCGAGTCGACGCACGACTGTTGTTTGGTGTCAGTGCCACAGCAACTATTTAGTAGCAATGCGCTCATGGTGAAAATGTAATTTTGGTTGTGTGAAGACGGCGGAAGGCGGGGAGAGACATTCACGTGCCTTAATCCCTGCCGATTCGACGCACGACTGTTGTTTGGTGTCTGTGCCACAGCAACTATTTAGGAGCAATGCGCTCATGGTGAAAATGTAATTTTGGTTGTGTTTAGACAGTGGGAGAGGCATTCACGTGCCTTAATCGCTGCCGAGTCGACGCACGACTGTTGTTTGGTGTCTGTGCCACAGCAACTATTTAGGAGCAATGTTGTCAATTCCATTACTGACATTATATTCATCTTTTATAAAAACACATTTAAGCTATTCTGCCCCAAAAAATATTGTGACAACTTGTCTGAGGTTATCCACACCCACCAACATAACCATATCTTCAATTACATTAATCTGCAGTCGCATAACATTTATCAAAGGCGCAAACATTCTGTTTAATTGAAATAATGTATTAAATCACACATCAGTTTAACATTTCTTTGTCACGTTTGTAAATAAAAGTTGTATTAATTCATGTTTTCTTCCCATAAGTTCCCTAACCCCCTTTGTCATATCAAAGAGTTGATGGACCCTTCTTTCATGCTGAGGACCAAACCCACTGCCATGACAACAGGAGGTTTTTACTTTATTTGCATGCTGTTGAAGTGTATATCTGTTGTCTGTCTGTCCTGCAATACAGTAAGATAAATATTGAAAGATTACATTTTCAGGCATATATTTCATTTTCCAAATTTCTCCAAATTTATAACTTAATTTAGTGGCATTGACCACAAAACAAATGTATTGCAGGTTTTGCTTTTTGTTAAAGTTTAGGCAACAACAAAAAGCAAAAAACCACTGGTATGGACTCTCATTTGAGACGGGGTTCGACTCCCTGTGGTGGTTTGATCTATTGTTGTGGTGTAGACAGTTAATTAAAGATCCATAAAAGTATAACTGCACAGTCCAATAGTCCCTAATTGTTGACATGATGTGTTTAACTCCTAGGATCAACAAACGACATATCGCTACCTGGTTGATGCAGGAAAAATGGTACCAACACAACTGGCGCACATTCCTAAGATTTCCTGGTCAGAAACAAAGGAACACAAAGTCAGGTAAACTATTTAGAGGGATGACAAATGGCTCATTTCGGAGGACTGGGGGAGACGACCGGCCGCACTCCCCGACAGGCGCACGGACGCGAGGGCCCGCTCATCACTGCGCGCACAAGTGCGACCGCAGTTTTAATTAGGGCCCGAGCACGAGAGTGCTAGGACCCAACGGCGTCCTAGCACGAAGTGCAAGGATACCTATTGTTATTCGTGGTATTATTATTATTATTCCATATTTCAATGCTTATTTTCAGGCCTTTAGGATGCTGAGAAAGTTGTATAATTTTGCACAGATTCCAGAATCGGTGAAAAATTTGATATTCTGGAGTCAATGTGTTCAAATTGTCCAACATGCTCTCTAGCGCCACCTATGGCCATTTCCGTTTTTGGAAAGATGTACAAAGTTGCACCGTAACTCCAAATGACCTGAAATTTTTCACACTTACTCGGGTGGACCTGCTCTACATATAAGGTCCAAGTACCCGTAAGCTCCGCCTACTTTATTTTTTTTTAAATTAGCATAATTTGAAAAACAGTTAAATATTCACTTAAATTTCAAATTTTGGTTTTTCAACACCAAACTCAGTATACAGTATCGCCGGAGGGTCAGACACATTATCGTAGGAAATGAGCATGTTCAGTTGATAAATGTGGTCGTCATTACTCTAAATGTCTTCGCAAAAAGGCGGGGCTTAGATAGAAATGCTCATAACTCATCAACAATGTACCAAAAAAACACACATTTTGGTGGTAAGGTTCAGTCTGTATTGGGGAAGAAGCACAAAAAGTAATTTCCATTTTGGACTATAGGGGGCGCCAAAAACATGACAAATGTCTAACTCATGAACTGATGGACGAAATATTTTTCTTTTTTTGTAGACATACTCTGGGGATGAGTATGGACTTATATTTAAAGTGTCACAACGAATGACAAATGTGGGCGTGGCCTGTACTTTTTTTTTTATGACGATGAGCTAAAATGGTTTTCGTTACGCAAAAATTGGTACACGAGTCACAGCCCACGACCTTTTCCATAATGTAAAAAAAAACGTACATTTTCAAAAAAACTGCTCACTAGCGCCCCCTATTGTGTGGTAGTCGCATATAGTTTCTCAGAACTTCACGAATGTTGACACAGATATTCCTCATGGAATTGCGGACATATTTGTACATACATTCCATTAGCCCCGCCCCCCAAAAAGTCGGCCATTTTGAAATATGTGCGTTTTTTATGCATTTTAAGCACATTCGTGCGGATTCCTCCTAGGGGAATGATCGGAAAAATTCCAATCCAGGACACGTTCAGCCCCTATCCAATATGATACTTAATGGAGAAGAACATTTTTGATAGCTCAATCGTGGAGGTCGTAAGCTAACAGCGAATACACCATTGTTGACGATTTACATGTCGCAAATTACTCCAAATTACTCGGATATAGTTAATCCGATATTCACGAAACGCTGTATACATATTTCTATTATGATTGCACACATATTTCAAATTGCCTTCCATTAGCCCCGCCCCCCAGAAAGTCGGTCATCTTTTAAAATGTGCGGTTTTCAGCCATTTTACGCACGTTCTTGCGAACTCCTCCTAGGGGAATGATCGGAAAAAATCCAATCCAGAACAAGTTCAGCCCATTTCCAATGTGATGCTAAATTGCGAAGGAATAGTTGATCGTTCAAACGACGACTTCGTAAGCGAACGGAGAACTTTCCATTTTTGACGATTTACATGTCCCAAATTACTCCAAATACTCGCGTATACTTTTTCCAATATTCAGGAAACGCTGTATACATATTACTATTATGATTGCACACATATTTCTAATTGCCTTCCATTAGCCCCGCCCCCCAGAAAGTCGGCCATTTTGAAAAATGTGCGTTTTTCAGCCATTTTACGCACGTTCTTGCAAACTCCTCCTAGGGGAATGATCAGAAAAATTCCAATGCAGGACAGGTTTAGCCCCTATCCAATAGAATACTTAATTCAGGAGCACATTTTTGAAAAATTACTCGTGGAGGTCGTAGGCTAACAGCGAATACACCATTTTTGACTATTCACATGGCGCAAATTGCTCCAAACTGGTCGCATATAGTTTTTCCGATATTCACGAAACGCTGTATACATATTGCTATTATGATTGCACACATATTTCAAATTGCCTTCCATTAGCCCCGCCCACCAGAAAGTCGGCCATTTTGAAAATTGGCCGTTTTTCATGCATTTTAAGGACATTTCTGTAAACTCCTCATAGGGGAATGATCGGAACAATTCCAATCCAGGACAACTTCAGCGCATATCCAATGTCATGCTACATTGAGAAGGAATAGTCCTTCGCTCAAACGGGGAGCTCGTAGGCTAACGGAGAATGTACCATTTTTCACCAATTATATGTCAGATAAGCTACTGAGGCCTGCCTGTTTGCCTGGCACATCAACTCTCACACACACACACACACACACACACACACACACACACACACACACACACACAACACACCACACACACACACACACCACACACACACACACACACACACACACACACACACACACACACACACACACACCCTCGCTAACCCTAACCCTAACCCTAACCCTAATGTTTATTTGTAGATATCTCCTAAAGCCTACAGATAAAGTGTGACATGTAGGCCTGTTACATTTGTTATTGAGCGATATATATTATACACACTGTTCTGCTTTCTGCACTGCCCTCAGCAGCTGTTCTCACTGTAACATCACCTAACATCCAGGGGACATGTGATTAGTGAGTAAACAAACTGTAAAGGGCAGAAAGTCTGATGCACATTTGATCATCTCAAATAACTTATAATCACAACGGGAACAGTTTGCAGAGCTGTGCTTCGTTTGACAGAAGTCCAGCCATGCGTCACGCCTCTTTCAAAGGCGTTGGCTGAAATCGTCTCAGGAGAATACTTCAGTGTACCCTCGGTTATAGCTCCTCCAGAGACACTCCTCTCTCCTCTAAATCAGTGCATCTTCGGTTACGGCTCCTACAGACAGCCTCCTCGATAATCGATCCTCGACGAGCCTTTTGAGAAATTTGTTTTCCTTCGACATCCGTTTCCGAGTCGCTGCCGGAGGACCTGGGAGTCTGGGACGCGAAAATTATAGAAATGAGAAACGGCTCATTTCCCAGGACTCGCGCACGTCTGCTTGACGCCGGGACGACCTGCCGCCCTCCCCGACAGGCGCACGGACGCGAGGGCCCGCTCATCACTGCGCGCACAAGTGCGACCGCAGTTTTAATTAGGGCCCGAGCACGAGAGTGCTAGGACCCAACGGCGTCCTAGCACGAAGTGCAAGGATACCTATTGTTATTCGTGGAATTATTCTTATTTTTCTGCTGGCGTTTCCTGTTTTTGAGGCCTTTAGGACGCTGAAAAAGTTGTATAATTTTGCACACATTCCAGAATCGGTGAAAACTACAATATTCTGGACTCAATGTGTTCAAATTGTCCAACATGCTCTCTAGCGCCACCTATGGCCATTTCCGTTTTTGGAAAGATGTACAAAGTCGCACCGTAACTCCAAATGACCTGAAATTTTTCACACTTACTCGGGTGGACCTGCTCTACATATAAGGTCCAAGTACCCGTAAGCTCCGCCTACTTTATTTTTTTTTAAATTAGCATAATTTGAAAAACAGTTAAATATTCACTTAAATTTCAAATTTTGGTTTTTCAACACCAAACTCAGTATACAGTATCGCCGGAGGGTCAGACACATTATCGTAGGAAATGAGCATGTTCAGTCGATAAATGTGGCCCTCATTACTCTAAACGTGTTCGCAAAAAGGCGGGGCTTAGATAGAAATGCTCATAACTCATCAACAATGTACAAAAAAAACACACATTTTGGTGGTAATGTTCAATCTGTATTGGGGAATAGGCACAACAAGTAATTTCCATTTTGGACTATAGGGGGCGCCAAAAACATGACAAATGTATAACTCATGAACTGATGGACGAAATATATATATATTTTTTTAGACATACTCTGGGGATGAGTATGGACTTATATTTAAATTGTCACAACGAATGACAAATGTGGGCGTGGCCTGTACTTTTTTTTTATGACGATGTGCTAAAATGTGTTTCGGTACGCAAAACTTGGTACACACGTCACAGCCCACGACCTTTTCAAGAATGTAAAAAAAATACGTAATTTTTCTAAAATACTGCTCACTAGCGCCCCCTATTGTGTGGTAGTCTCATAGTTTCTCAGAACTTCACGAATTTTGGCACAGACATTCCTCATGGAATTGAAGACATATTTGTACATACATTCCATTAGCCCCGCCCCCCAACAAGTCGGCCATTTTGAAATATGTGCGTTTTTCAGCCATTTTAAGCACATTCTTGCACACTTCTCCTAGGGGAATGATCGGAAAAATTCCAATCCAGGACACGTTCAGCCCCTATCCAATATGAAACTTAATTGAGAAGCACATTTTTGAAAAATTACTCGTGGAGGTCGTAAGCTAACAGCGAATACACCATTTTTGACGATTTACATGTCGCAAATTACTCCAAACTTCTCGGATATAGTTATTCCGATATTCACGAAACGCTGTATACATATTGCTATTATGATTGCACACATATTTCACATTGCCTTCCATTAGCCCCGCCCCCCAGAAAGTGGGCCATTTTGAAAATGTGCGTTTTTCAGCCATTTTACGCACGTTCTTGCAAACTCCTCCTAGGGGAATGATCAGAAAAATTCCAATGCAGGACACGTTTAGCCCCTATCCAATAGGATACTTAATTCAGGAGCACATTTTTGAAAAATTACTCGTGGAGGTCGTAGGCTAACAGCGAATACCCCATTTTTGACTATTCACATGGCGCAAATTGCTCCAAACTGGTCGCATATAGTTTTTCCGATATTCACGAAACGCTGTATACATATTGCTATTATGATTGCACACATATTTCAAATTGCCTTCCATTAGCCCCGCCCCCCATAAAGTCGGCCATTTTGAAAAATGTGCGTTTTTCAGCCATTTTACGCACGTTCTTGCAAACTCCTCCTAGGGGAATGATCAGAAAAATTCCAATGCAGGACAGGTTTAGCCCCTATCCAATAGGATACTTAATTCAGGAGCACATTTTTGAAAAATTACTCGTGGAGGTCGTAGGCTAATAGCGAATATACCATTTTTGACGATTTACATGTTGCAAATTACTCCAAACTACTCGGATACAGTTGTTCCGATATTCACGAAACGCTGTATACATATTGCTATTATGATTGCACATATATTTCAAATTGCCTTCCATTAGCCCCGCCCCCCATAAAGTCGGCCATTTTGAAAAATGTGCGTTTTTTTCAGCCATTTTACGCACGTTCTTGCAAACTTCTCCTAGGGGAATGATCAGAACAATATCCAATGCAGGACAGGTTTAGACCCTATCCAATAGGATACTTAATTCAGGAGCACCATTTTTGAAAAATTACTCGTTAGGTCGTAGGCTAACAGCGAATACACCATTTTTGACGATTCACATGTCACAAATTACTCCAAATTACTCCAAACTACTCGCGTATACTTTTTCCAATATTCACGAAACGCTGTATACATATTGCTATTATGATTGCACACATATTTCAAATTGCCTTCCATTAGCCCCGCCCACCAGAAAGTCGGCCATTTTGAAAAATGGCCGTTTTTCATGCATTTTAAGGACATTTATGCAAACTCCTCATAGGGGAATGATCGGAACAATTCCAAATCCAGGACAACTCAGCGCATATCCAATGTCATGCTACATTGAGAAGTAATAGTCCTTCGCTCAAACGGGTAGCTCGTAGGCTAACGGAGAATGTACCATTTTTGACCAATTATATGTCAGATAAGCTACTGAGGCCTGCCTGTTTGCCTGGCACATCAACTCTCACACACACACACCCACACACACACACACACACACACACCACACACACAACACACACACCTACTGTAGTCCAACAACTGCCCTTGCTGGCGGCATATTCATTACAAAGACACTCGCTAACCCTAACCTAACCCTAACCCTAATGTTTATTTGTAGATATCTTCCTAAAGCCTACAAATAAAGTGTGACATGTAGGGCCTGTTACATTTTGTTATTGAGCGAATATAGATTAATACACACTGTTCTGCTTTCTGCACTTACCCTTCCAGCAGCTGTTCTCACTGTAACATCACCTAACATCCAGGGGGACATGTGATTAGTGAGTAAACAAACTGTAAAGGGCAGAAAGTCTGATGCAACATTTGATCATCTCAAATAACTTATAATCACACACGGGAACAGTTTGCAGAGCTGTGCTTCGTTTGACAGAAGTCCAGCCATGCGTCACGCTCTTTTAAACATCACTGTTGGCTGAAATCGTCTCAGGAGAATACTTCAGTGTACCCTCGGTTATAGCTCCTCCAGAGACACTCCTCTCTCCTCTAAATCAGTGTATCCTCGGTTACGGCTCCTCCAGACAGCCTGACTCGATAATCGATCCTCGACGACCCTTTAGAGAAATTTGTTTTCCTTCGACATCCGTTTCCGGGTCGCTGCCGGAGCACCTGGGAGTCTGGGACGCGAAAATTAGAGAAATGACAAACGGCTCATTTCCCAGGACTCGCGCACGTCTGCTTGACGCCGGGACG
>NW_022990413.1:0-147500 GCF_902827175.1 Gymnodraco acuticeps
GATTGTGATAATTCATTTATTTGGCTTGCCGGCCATTACGCGTTAGAAGCTTATTATTTTTGGATGACCTCAGCTAAGCTCGCCTACAGGCCCTGCACCTCATGGACAAGCCCCAGAGCTCGGATCACATGTGACTGCCAGCAAGCAGACAGCTGAGAGAAACAGGAGACACAATTTAGCTGAAGGAAATATTTTTCTTTGCATTTATGAAAGTAAGAGAAAGAAAGGACGGCCTACAGGAGAAAAAAAAATGAAGGTCGGGTAAGGGGATTTATTTCTAGAGTTGTTTTGCTTCTTCGATATCTTTAGATCACACATAGTGGCCTTGTTGGAGTGAGGAGGAAACCAGGAGAGGTGCATTGTGTCTGTATTTGTGTGCAACTTGCACTCAGCACTTTTTCTATGTGGCTCTTATTTGCATATTTGTTTTTGTGCGTGTGCAGCACACGATCCGTCTCTCCATACACTATATTTGCCGCTCTCTTTATCTGCGGAAGTAAGGTGGCACATACCTGGGCCTTCAGCATCTCCTTACAGCCGTGCAGTCTGCCAGCGGATCCGTTGGTAGTGATCTTGCGTTACATCTATGTCTGGGGGGCTGAGCGGCGGTTAGCAGTAACATGTGTTAGGGAGGTGGTAGCACTGATGGAATTCTACACTTGGCAGCCTTCCAGGCAGCGCTGGTATGTGTTTAAAATACTTTCAAGGAACAAAACACGCTTTTGTTGTTTGCCGGGCCAAGTGGGGCTGTTTTTGTCTCCGATGGCCCCTGGGGGCACAGGGGATAGCACCGGAAGCTGGTGACGCTCCAAAAAGAAGGTATACTCAATAACAAGCTTCCCCTCAAAAAAACTGATGAAAGGAGATAAGAGGATTTTATTTTCACAATGTCTAGGGTGCACATTTGCATGCATGCACACACTCTTAACGGACACAAATAGGAAAACAGGAAGTGTGTACGGAATCTTTACATATAAAACTCGTACACACATGCTCTGACACACTCACAGTGGTTATTCAAACATAGCTGTGGTAGTGGAGTGTTCATTAGCTGACTGCTTCTACACTTAATGACAGGAAAGAGTCATGTTTGTACTGAATACCCTAATTTGTCATTTGTTTTATGGAGGAAAACACAGCTTCACCGCTATGCACTGCTTTCCAAATATTTGTGTCGTATTACCGGTGCACACGCACAATCACAGGCAAAGACAAAGAGACACACTTGAGAGGTAAAATCAAAAAAAGGTAGAGTTGAAATTATTGATGCATAAAAACCAGGCACACACACAGATACAGTAATAAGGAAATAAGCATCGAAATTGAACCAACCCCCGCAACCCACACACACACTTTCCCGTCCACGCACAGAGAGATAAAAGACGTTGTGAGAAGATGTCGTTGCCTTGGCTTATTAAGGATTCAGTTAATGAGGCAGCTTTGTCACCACAGATATAACAAATGAATATGAGACGGCAGTGCTGCTTTCCTCCCCCCAATCCCAGGGAGCGAGCGCAGGGGAGGTGTGTGTGTGTTTCTGTTTATGGGTGTGTGAGAAAGGTGTTTTGTAAACATCTCATTCTGCATAATGAATGCAGTCCTCTGTCATTCTCACCCTCAGACACACACACACACACACACACACACACACACACACACACACACACACACACACACACACACACACACACACACACTGCAGCAGGAAACCACTGCACAAGGGAGCTTCCTTTACCTGTCAAATTGACTCTCCTCCCCTCTCCTCATACAAGTCCCAGTGTGTGTGTGAGTGTCATATACACGGCTCACAATGTTGTGTTTTTGACAGGTAAACAGGAAGTCCCGAGTGTCATAATTTGCATTCTGTGTGTATGGGGGTGTGTACGCCCACCTCCTCCACCATCGGGAGGTGTCTGTGCCTGTTTAGGTTCACCCAGGGAATGCTGTTTAGCTGATTTTGATTGGCCCACAGGGAGTGTTAGCTTATTTGGTTGTTTGCCAAACACTAATTCCCAACAATTAACCACCATGCACTCTGGAGAGGTGCCATATTGACAGGGATGGGCCTTTTTGCTGTTCCGTACACACAACACACATACACGGACAATTATATGACACAAATATGCATGTACAGCACACACAAATCAGCCGCGGCATAAATTACATACACATTTCAAGCAGACACACACGGGCGCAAACCCAGGAGCAGGAACAGTGTGTTTGTGTGTTTGAATATGCATTACACAGCCCACGCCTGGCAGGAGTCAAAGTGCTCCTTTAAAAGTTCATAAATCATGGATGTTCTGGCCTGTGATCACCAGACCGCCTGCATTATAGGCCTGCAGAGTGCCAGAGAGCGACAGACAGCCCTCTAGTTTAGGTCTTAAACAAACCCTCTGGAATGTGCTGATGGGGAGAGAATTAATATTAGGCCTAAACCTATCTGGCAGCCCGGTTCAACCCCAAGTATATAATCCAGCTACTCTCCGCCGACGCAGCCTCAAAACAAATAGTATATAGGTTTGGACATGGAAGGCATTTCAATCCACTTCTGTTTTACTTTTAATCTGGATCCAGTGTGACTACCTTAATGACCATGCCCTTATGAATCTGTCTATCTCCTGAAAAGACTCATCCCTTTCTCCTATGCTAACAACATGAGCATGTCTCATCGCATATTTCCAATGAACTTTCCTCCTGTGGCAGTCGTTAATATAAAGCTGAAGGTTGTCACTGGAGGAAAGAAAAGCCTTGTTTGATTACTAGCTTTTTCATTCGATTCTAAGTAGCCCCCCCCCCATTTTGAGCCAAGTGCTCATGTAATAAAAGTATATTACAGTGAAGTCCAGACACGATTGAATCGAGAAAGAACAAATATCACGGAGCAGTGAAGCGTACCTGTTTTTATAGAAGTAATGATTGATGACAGGGGGGATGTACGCAAGTATAGGGGTGGTGGGTGGGGTCTAGCATATGGCCATTATGAAGGGTCAGAATAAGATGATTGGTCCATATCCATTTTGACCAGGGGCAGCAACCTTTAAGGAGAAATTCACAGTTTTGTAGCACAGAACCATGATTGGCAACATTTTCTAAAGTGTATATATATCCTTGTTGTGCATGCATGTTTAATATATATATATATATATATACACGTGTGTGGTTTCCACAGAAAAGGCTCAGAAAGCCCAGTTCTCCTGCGAGGGAGGGAGGGTAAAGAAAAGAGGTAAAGAGAGAAGGAGCAAGGGAGGCCTCCTTTCACAGAGAAACAAAGATAGCTGTAATTAATGGCCCTGAGCTCTGGTCTAGGGGAGCTTTCTTCTGACAACTGCGACTTAATTAAAACTTAAGACTTCTGAAAGGGCCTCTGACTGCGAGGGGACGTCCCACCGTCTCGTGAGAAAAACCTTGTAAGATTTCCTACAAAAGATAGAAAGAGGGAGAGACAGAGAGAAAAGATGTGTTAGCGGCTGTAGCTATGTTGCTAATCCCTGTTTGTCAAAGGAGGAAGGGGGGTGGGGGGGTTATAACTCACACACCTGCAGCTAACTGTGCCCCCCCTCCTCCCACAACACACACCTCCCACACACACATTGTTGAGTCTCTTTTCCTGCTCCATATTAAATGAGGCAACATGACAAAGTATCAACTTTTTACGTGGTTCAAAAATGAAACATCTTCCTGCTAGAGACATAGTTAGCACACACACACACACACACACACACACGCACACACACACACACACACACACACACACACACACACACACACACACGCACACACGCCATTATGTGTATTAATTCATGCATAGAAGCCTGCACCTGTTTCTCACATGGGCTGTATGAATAAATCTTAACAAAGCAGAAACTAACCATCATGAGCCACCTCTGTGTCTCTTTGCCTTGCTCTCTTCCCCCCCCCCCCCCACAGAGGATCAGATAATAAAAGCTTGGCCTGGTACTTTGTTTTTGTGCATTGTTCATTAGCCCGGCAGCAACAACAGAGGCACACTTGATATGCTTGGCTTGACTGGATGTATGGGAGTAGGGCAAGGTGGGATGGGGGGTGTTTGTGCGTGCATGTGTGTGTGCGCATGTGTGTGCATGTGCGCGTGCGCATGCACACATCGAGGTAGGGGGTAGCTTTGCATGGCTGCAATGCCATTAAGGAGGCAACTGGAAATTAAGGGCTTGCAACTGACAGCACACGTTGAATGAGAAACCCCTGCAGCTGCCCACAATGAGCAGAGCCGGACAATGTGCATGTTAAAGACAAAAACACTGTTCTGAACTCAACCCTTATCTGACTTCCTGTGTGTTGGTAATCTTTATGTCACCTAAAACATGTCCAGTTCATTTAGAAGGTATAGTGTGTGAACATAAACTCCAAACTCCTTTTGTTACTGTGATAATAATAAGGATGTCCAGAGGAGTTATTGCTCTAGAATGGTAGCTTATTTTAAGCACTGCCCACTAAATTGTTTAAATAAACCGCAGACAGAAATTATATACGACCAAAGATTTATATCCTAAAGTTAAAAAAGACACAATTATTGTCCATTAACCGTCAATCTACCCATTGCCTGTGTTCTTGTTTTGAAAACAGGTATTTCTGGGTTTTTTTTGCTTTGGAATTTTGCAACCAAACTTTTAAAAGAGGAAACAAATGCAGCTGCGAGAACAATAACTCCCTTGAATTTTACCACAGGACGCCGTAAAACATGAACTCCATCTCACATCTGCACCCTCCTCTCTTGTGTTCCACAGCACTTGCAGAAGCAGGACAGCGCGTACAGCCTGGAGTCGTGTGTCTACTACTGCACGCTGTGCGACTACTCCACCAAGGCCCGCCTCAACCTGGTGCAGCACGCCCGCTCCGCTCGCCACCAGCAGAACGAGGGGCTGAGGAAGCTGCAGCTGCACCAGCAGGGCCTGGGAGGGGACGAGGAGGGACTGAGCTTCCACGAGCTGTTCCACGTCAAGGAGAGCCCCTCCAGCCAAGGTCAGTGCTTCTTAACCTGCTCTGTCTGTCAGCTTAGGATGTCGATTGTTCTGATTTTTGAGGCTATTTTCTGATAGTTTTCTCATTTGATCAACTTCCTTCTTTCTGACACACACCATGCCATTTTTCCTGTGTTTTAAAGTCTGTTTGATTCAAGTTAAATGCTGATTCAAGTTGTCGGGGTCCGTTTTCTTGGTTTGAAGTCAGATCAATCTTTCTTTACTCTTTTTTCTCTTTTTTTCTGCACCACTCCCTCTTTATTCTGTCAAACCTCCCTCCCTTGCTGCCTCCCTCCTTTGGCCTTCATATCCAGATCACGTCTCTCGATACAGACCCGTCCATTCCTCCTAATCTCTCCAAAATGAGCATACTGTTCCTATTAGGCTGCCGTGCTTATATGTGCAACACAAACACACACATACACACACACACACACACACTGTCCCGTGCACAGGGACATCCCAGGCAGACAAGCAGTCAGCTTATGAAATTTCACCTTGGGAGTATCTCGTAGTGAAAAGGGCCTGTACACACATATGTTACTCACACACACATACGTTAGTCACACTCACACACACACACATGCACACACACGTATGCTACAGCTACACAGTCTCTCCCTGGAGTGAAGCTTTCATTTCCTTTTCTCATGACCCAAAGCAATTTGGCTTTCATTTTAAGACTCTCCGTCCTGCCAGCAGCTAAATAAGTGTAACAGAACTGTAAAACATTCAGAGAGACAAAAAAAAAAAAGATTAATCGTTTTTTCTTTGAGTGGGGGTTGGATGGTTTGGGTGAGGGGTTGCAGGGTGTAAGGGGAGGGGGCTGCGCTGTAATTTAAACCAGAAGACCAAGAGTCAGGGTCCATTATTTAGTCATCCCTATGTTAATGCTGCTGGGAGAAAATGAGCGCTTAACTTGTTTTTGCTTTGCTTGACCTGAAGGAGCGGGTGGGATGGGGTTTTAAAGGGGGGCTAACACGTTTTGAATAGCATTCCAGAATAGCATTAGTCCATACATCCATCTGTGTGTGTGTGTGCTCCCCAAAGTGTCCTATTTATACTGTACATGTACTCCCAAAACAGATGGGGGCCCAGCGCTTAGAAACATATGTGAATCCCAACACACACACACACACACACACACACACACACACACACACACGAACAGAAGAAGAGCTCCCAATCCTGAAATGGAGACTGTAGCCGGCGTACGTTTGGTTTTAATTACACATGGATCAAAGTTTCGGTGAGACTTTGGGGTGCAGCAGAAAAGCATGCTTAGATAAATCATTACCGTGCATTTTACAAAACCCCCCGCCACCTCTCTCATTCTCCTGCTCTCCTTTCGCATCCCCCTTTCTCTCCTTCTTTGTCCTGGTTATTCCATCTCTCTCTCTTTACTGCTCCTGTCCGGGTTTTATTTAAATAAAGAACACAAGCCCAGCTTCAAGCCTTTTTTTTCTTTTTACCTCTCAAACCCGTGAGCACAACCAGGTTTTAAACCTGTCATAAGCAATATTCGCCTGCTTCACCTATTTCAAATGTTCCACTCTTAAAACACACCATATTTGTTGCTCGGGGCCCCCGTTTTATACCTTGGCTTTGATGCCACATGGTGAATTTCCATGAGGAAGCTAGTGCAAAGCTTAAGCGGACGCTGGCGGGGTCCAAAATGCTAAGCCCCTTTTTTTGGATGCCCTCCTTTTGCCCACTCTATATAATTTATAGAACAACTGTATTCTTTCACAGGGTACGTGGTAAATGTTTCAAAAGTATTTCCTTGTAGACCGTACACATTTGGCAGGTGTAGGCAAAGGGAGGGGTAAGAGTGTTTCAGCCAGAGATCAAACACTGAGAGTTAATGTAATAAATCGGGCTCACATTCATGTTCTAAAGTTCTGTCAGATTTGGTATATTTTTAGCTTTTTTTCTTTTTTAGTAGATGAACCCTTTGAGCTTTCGCAAACACTACATGCTTCAGTATGATATGTTCTATGGAAGAAAGGGTATGCTATAGCAGCATTGGGCTCCTAAAGTGATAGATGATGTGAATATTCTCACAGATGGAAAAGGCTCTATAGTAGGCAACATTTCGAGCCAGTGTTTGGTTTAAGGACCCTCAATTTATGTGTACGTGCATGTGTATGTGTGCTGTTAGTTTTCTGGGGCTGCAACTCCTGACTCGAGCACTTTCTGTTCATTAGAGACTGGTATGAAAAAGATTAATTTAAGTGCTGACCGGTATCTTTCTCTTAAAGCCTGGGACCTGGCACTGAGCCAGATAATTATAGGCCCATTTGGGAATAAGAGTTCTAATGCTCTGGACTTTATGTACATGTGAATGGCTTTCATTAAACAATTTTGATGCTGATTTTATGGCCTAATTAAGGATACAGGACTGCAGAGGCTCAGCTTAAGGGTATAGGTGTTTTGAACAAAGACAGGAGTGTACAGTGAACATTTCTGCTGGACTGCATTGTGTGCGTTTCAATACATGTGTTTGCCGGCATGTTTATTTGAGAACCTTTCACTCTTTGTTATCCTTTTGATTCTGTAATTCCCCAAACCTGGGCCCAGACATCTCATCCTTTACACTAGGTAAACAGCATTGTGAAAGCTCGGTGTGTGTGTGTGTGTGTGTGTGTGTGTGTGTGTGTGTGTGTGTGTGTGTGTGTGTGTGTGTGTGTGTGTGTGTGTGGTGTGTGTGTGTGTGTGTGTGTGTGTGTGTGTGTGTGTGTGTGTGTGTGTGTGTGTGTGTGTGTGTGTGTGTGTGTGTGTGTGTGTGTGTGTGTGTGTGTCTTTATCTAATGTTACATGTGCAAACAGTAACTCACTGACTGTACAGCAAAAACGTTTTACTATGGTCTTTTAGTGGTGTCCTTCGGGGACAATACACCCACTGTGCCTTGTGCATTGCTGAGAGATTGTCTGTGTGTACAATTAGTAGTGTTAAACAAAATTGAGTTTATAAAAAATGCCAGTTTGCATCAGATGCATAAATGAATTGCCTCTCAACATGGAGGACTTGGAAGCCATTTTGCTTTGAGGGTTGTCCAAAAGTTGTTAGAGAAATTAGATTTGTGTGTGCCCTTCTCTGTAATGAAGTTATGCCCTGAATAGAGCTGTTTAGTGAAGAAAAATATGACAGATCGCGAGTCATGGGTATTCCATCATCGATTTTATAATTTCAACAATTTGTTTAGCTGTATTTTTGGAGACATTAAGAGTCTCTGAAGTTAAGTTGTTTTCTCCCTTTGACTGCTGCCGCCTAAGTCTCAATCATCTGACCATTTGTTTAGCCATAAAGAACACTGGGAGGAGGTGTGTGTGCATTAGTGTGTTTTTTTCTGTGTATCCTTGCCCATTAGCCTTGTGTTCCATCATGTGTAACACTCCTCATAAGCCAGACCAAGCAGAAACACCCAGGCCTCTCTGCATACTGTACTTTCTGTCATTTCCCCAGTTAGTTCCCTCTGTCCTTTACAAAAAGGAAAAGGGAGATGGGATCTTATGGAGGTAATTATTTCTGAGAGCCCAGTCTGTCAACCACCCCTCCATCCCTCCACCACCCACAAGTCTCCATCCCTCTAACCCAACCCCCCTCCCAGCGCCACCACCCAACATGCATTAAAGAGGGAGGGAGAGGACCCTCTTTGTCTAAGTCCCCCTTTTAAACAAAAGACCTCTTCTGACTTAAAGAGACCGACAACACTTTTATCATGTGTGTATATGCGAGTGTGTATGTGTGTGTGTATCCAGAGCCTTTTGTTTTCTCTGAGTGATAAGGCTCTGGGTCATTTTGGTCCTAGTTAAATTAGTGTAGCTGTGGTAACCATTTAGAAAGCAGCTGTAGGCTAAAAACGAAGCTAATGGACACTTATTATCCTTATATGTGCCTGTGCTTCCAGCAGGAAGTGATGGAGCATGGGCAGAGAGAAAAAGTGCCATCTTGTCTGTGTCCAAGTGCGCTGACATTCCTTGTTCACGAAATGTAACCCACCCAAAACTGAGCAAAAGCACCGAAAACAATCATTCAATTTCCAATGTGGGAAAGGGCTTTGCTGTTTCCCAAAGAACATTATGATGTGATGACACAGAGGCATATTTTGAGGTATTAAGTTTTCCCTCCTCCCTCACTTTCAATCCTTCATCTTATACTTTTTTCCTCTGGGTAGTGGGGGTGGTTTCGCCATTCCAGCGGTTGTCTTCCTTTTTTTTTTAAAGAAGGTCTCTCCTCAGACAGAAGTCTATTTCCAGGGTTTGTCTCAGTAATTTGTGGCCATTACATAAACATTCACGGATGGCCGGAGGAGTGAGAGAAAGGATGCAACACACACACCCAGATCGAGCTAACCGCTGGAGTTAGCGCAGCTTTGGCCATTTTCTTTTTTAAGTCAGATAGAGTTGGTAAGAGCCTCTGTCTGACTCATTAAAGGACATTTTGTCAATTTGTAGTTACTGTTTGTTCTTGCTTTGCAAATGCCATCTTTTAATGCTTTTATCATTTAGATATCTGTGTTTAGATTAGAAGTTTAATAGGTTAGGGCAGTCAATTATATTGCATATTGATTTGCTTACAAAAAGCTGATTGCCTACAGTTAATACATTATTCGTGACCTTTTCTCTCATTTAATGTGAATCAGAAAGTTACTTACATAAATGGTAAAGTCCACAGATCCCAGTCAGGCGGGATCCATTCCTCGCGTAATAAAACCTTGGAATGTTATTTTATGTGCCCAAAATGAATAAAAGCACTTTCTGGGGAGATCTATTCTGATGAGAGTGATGTGATGTTACCCAGGAGGATTTCTGTGAACTATGCCGTTTTTTTATTGCTGTACAATTAGCTGGAGACAATACACAGCATTTTAAATCATTTGTCAAATCAAAATAAGACACATTCATATATGTATATTATTATATTTTCGACAAGTAGCAATTTACCCCAAATTTCCCAAAACCATATTCTCTATGGCTGAGGGAGTAAAAGATGTGGTCATATTTTGAATAATTCCATCCAAGCGAATTATAATTACTCTGCGGTCTGTGTGTGCACATAGGGAAAAAGGGCAGCAAGCTGACTTGAGCTTCGTTCACCATAAACTATTTTTGAAATGGTGTGTCGGGGCGGTATGGGCTCAGGCCGATTGTTTTTCTTTGAGTTGAGCAGCTCTTTGGTGGAGGGGTATTACCCGGGCTAAATTGTTCCCTCATGTTTTCCGCCAAGGTTCTGTGCCCACCACACTGACAGTTATAATTTGCAGAAATTGCGCTGATTATCTGTATTAGCATACCTGACCAATGCCACATTAGTCTTATTTACAATACAAAGCCATGGGGCTATGAGGACGCATACTAAATATGACTTAACCCTTTGAAGAGGGGACTGGCGTCACAGGGCCAGGAGTCTTTCACGTCAGCGATATCACAAAGAGCTTAGGGCCCCGCTCCATATGGAGCTGGAAGGTCCTGGAAAGGAAGTGGTGAATGTAAAGTCCAAGGACCACATTGGAGGGTTATTGCATGTTTTCCCTTACTCTCATTCTCTTTCTGACCTTTCTATTTCAATATTTTTTTCACCTCTCAGCTCTTGTTCCCATCTTTCCTTTTTTTTCTTGCCTTCATCTTTCCTCCCCCTCCCTTTTCACCCTGCTCTTCTTTATTTTCGTCTCCCTCACCTCCATTCTTTTCACTCCCCGATCCCCTCATACACCCTCTGTCCATTGACTCTTAACCACAGATGGACAAAACAATGGGCCATGTCACACAGCATTAAGACAAACAATCTGCTGATGGGAGGAGGGTTGTGTGGAGCCGGAGCCGCGGTAACCAGGCAATGCGCTCGCTGGGTCCAAGCAGCCACTAATCTCATCTCACGTGATGATACAATTCACAGATGGACATTTAAAGCAGACTTTATACACACACAAAGAGCAGAGCAGGAACTTTACTTCAGGAGCTAGTATTGTCAGGTAGAATTTCTACCATTCCTTGTAGCAGCTACAATTTATTTCCTTCTATTGCTCCCTTATCCTCACTCTCCTCTCTGTTTTCTTTACCTCATCCATCAGTGGGAGGTATGGAATTGATAGCAGCTATTGATTACCTATAGCAAAGGCTAATCGTCGCTAACCGGAGGAAGCTTTGCAGCTATAGCAGCTGTCAGTGGCTTGTCGTATGTGTGTGCGTGTCTATATGACCCTCCAGCGGTTCTGTAGCAATAGCTTTCCCTCTCCCATGTTTACTTACAGAGCACTAATGGCCTTCAAGCAAGACAGCAAAATAAATATGCTGGACTTTGATTCTCCTTTTCATAATAAGGGAAATAATATGTAATGTGTGTCGTCCTCAGAAACACTAAGAGGCATGGCAAGTCTCACCTCCCCACCTTTGTGAATAAGACCCATCTCCCTGCCTTTCTTTATCTCCCTAATAGGAAATTTGAGCACACTGTGTGAGATTAAAGCAGAGAATCAATGCCTTGTGAGCAATCATTTCCAGACAAATCTCTTTCATCTATTTCTCTCCCTTTTCTTCTCCCCTCGTTCCCGCTCTTCCACCTCCTAATGCTAACAGGGGGTCTCATGTCATGACATCCCTTTCACTTTTATCAAGTCCTAATAACACTCTGAGAATGTAGAGAGAAAGAGGAATGTGACAGAAAGAGGAAAAAAGAACAAGAAATGGATGGACTGATAAAAATCCATTGAATGAGCCTTGCTGCTGATTTGTGCTTTGATGTGGATGTCTTTGTGCAAATTAGACAAATATGCCCGCTGCTTTAGTCATCTCCTTTAGTCATTTCACTTTTTTCAAGATGCCATCTTCCTTTGCTATTTTAAGGATGGTAGAAAAGAAGGAAAACAATGACTGGAAAGTACATTTATGGGCATAGCATAAACCATACATTTTACACATTTCTTGTGACTCAATAGAGCATTATGGTTGCATAAAGTAGCTTTTACAATACTATCGAATACAATAAAAAACAAAGGAGATGAAAGGTATATGCAGAAAAGACTCCTGGGTTTCTGCTTGGTTGGGCCCTCAAGGTGCTTTACTTATGATGGCACACAGGGCTAAAGGGCAAGGATACACACACGCACACACACATACACACACGCACACACACCTTGGTCAGGCCTTTGTTTCAAAAGCAGGTTAACGGGGAGTGAGGAAGAGGAGCATTGCAATTTTCTGCTCTTTAGGCGCCGGAGAATTCTCTCCAGTGTAAGAGAGACCAGACTCTCAGCGTAATAGGCATTTTACACCCTCATCACCTCTCACACACACACACACACACACACACACACACACACACACACACACACACACACACACACACACACACACACACACACACACACACACACACACACACACACTCACACAAACACACACACACTCACCAGAAACGTGTGGGAGTGTAATAGGCATTCTATGGTGTGTATTGCCGGTCCCCAGAGTGCCAGTAAGTGTTAGACATGCATAGAGTCGGCAATGAGACAATCAGCATGCTGAAATTGAAACCTTGTCTGGAGTCACACAGGAGGGGAGGAAGAGGGGGGGGAGAAAAGAGGAGCAAGGAGTAGATTAAATAAAAAAAAGAGCAGAGGAGAGGCGATGGGTGCACAGATGGCAGGAGAAAAGAAGATGAGGAGTAAGAGGAGAGGAGAGGAAATAGGAACTGATGTTTGTTTAATTGCCTCATAAGTGATGACACAGATAATTACGTCGAAAAAGGAGATGCTCCTCTAAGGCAGCGCCGATGAGCAGCTGGATCTGTTTGTGTGCGTGTGTCGCCCTGTCTCTCCCTATAACCCCATCAACTGTTGTCCCCTCCAGCCACATCAAGTATAGGACACCATTAAAGCAGTACGGTTTGTGTCATATCAAATCCTTCAGTTTAATTAACAGAAACGCACACACAAACACACACTCGTCATTTGGAATCATTTTAATTACTCTCTATCTCCCTGATTATTAATATCTCCGCTTCATATACCTGGGGATATGAAGATGAGTTCACCTATATTTCCTGCGCTGTGTGTTTGCAGGCGTGTGTGTCCATGTGTGTGTAAGTGATGCTCCCTTGACTTCATATCTAATTGTCTTTTTTAATGACAATATTCCACTCTGTGCCGGCTGCATGTAATGAGTCAGGGTGTGTCAAAGTGCAGGCCGGAGCTGTCTGCTTGAGTTAAGCTCTTCCCGTCTACTGTAGAAGCCTCCAGCGTACACACACACACACACACATGTGGAGCACACACTCAAAGAGACAGTATCAATGTGGGAGTTCCTGTATCTGACACGAGATTAAGAGGGCCAAGTGGAGGAACGTCGAAGAACTGCCCTGTTGCATTTGCAAGAAGGAAAAACGGGCCATCCTGTCTCACACACACACAAACACACACGCGCACAAGCATCCTGTGCTGTAAGTGAGCAGTAGCCTCCCTAGCATTATTCACAGTGGCCGAGTGATCGAAGCTTGGTTCAATAGCACTAAAGCGGCGCACGCTGGAGAGATTTGTCTTACAAAACCTTGACACACACACTGGCGCACATATGCTCTCACACACATTGATTTTTGGTGGTGGGAATCTCCCAGGCTTTGGACGAAAGGCACGGACGTGAAAGGGGCTTCCCCTGTCAGAGTAACCCCCTGACAAACGCACACTCACACACACAATGCGCACAGGCAAATATGCATATGCATTTTTTTCATTTGTTAATTATCTCAAAATGATAGATGTTGATGATCAGATCCAGCGATAGCATGAATAAGATAACAAAAAGAGATCGGGGATGACGGATGTGCCTCTTAGATCTGATGGGGTTTCATTTACAGTAAGATGAGCGGATGGTAAAATATAAAGCATGAAAGAAAGTCTGATCATATTTATTTTTGCTGACTCTCCTGTTTTACATTTTACCATCATGGGGCTTTTTGCAAGCAAGGCAAAAAAGAAAATCACGCATTGCCTGATATGTCATATCTTTCCACTGCAGTGTGTGTGTTTTTTTACACAGGCGTGTTCAATTTGAAGCCTTCACTTGATTGGAATGGCAATTTCTTTTTTTCCAGCACATCAGTCTTCAGTTTTTCTATTTTCTATAGCGGGGCCTGGGCAGCGCACACCACCCCCTCCGGCGTTTTTGACGTATTAACATGTATCGACAAGCCCGCATTCACATGCCTGTAAACACTGACGCACACACACTCACACCTCTGTCCCCTGAAGACATGTGATCAACCAGACCCAATCCCTTGTAATCATCTGGAACCCCTCGCATACACACACACATAAAGTTCCCATTCAATCCTGGGAAATGGTTTGGGGCAGGGGGCTGAAGCGGTGGGCTTCTTTCCCTTAGCCCCAGTGTCTTAAGCTGCCATTGATTAAATGTTAACTGATATACTCGGCCCTGGCAATCTTGTTAGAGCCGGAGCAGGCAGGCAGCTAGACAGACAGTTTAGGACCCGCGCCCTCCTGATCAATAGCACAGATAAAGATTTCATCCATCAATGAGCTCCCAAAACAAAAGGTATCTGATACCTGATTAGGCCCGTGGGGAAAAATACACACACAGATTTGAGCATGAAAACACACACATTGCCACATGGGTTGAAACACATGAAGAGACAAACATAAACACTTGGATCTCAAATAAATGCAGTGGGATAAAAAAATCTGCACGTAAGCTTAAACAAGCATACATTTCACACACACACACACACACACACAAACACACACACATTCCTTTCACTCACTTATTTTGTCCAGAATAATACCTCCACCAACCCCATCTGAAGACAATCAGTTCCACACCTAATGGTGTAATTACAACACGTACACACAAGCACACACACACACATACTGTATGCGCAGTCAAGTTTGCAGATAAGGCAGCCCTGACTTTTCCCGGATGAAGGTTAATTATGCTGTGTTAGTTCAGGTAGGATGTGTGTGCATTTGTTTGTGCATGCAAGTGTAAGTGCATCTTTGTGTGTTCTTCCTAGAATGCATGTGCATTTAGATCGTCAGAGCATGCCAAAGGCACCGCAAAACGGCTGAATCAATGTCTGGGCGACCACCACTGTTAAACTGTATCAATAACGTTCCCCTATCTTTTCCCCGACTAACGTCAGACGGCAGTTTGAACGTCCAAGCCTTGCCGCAATTAAGACTTAATTATAAATCAATAAAAGGAGTCATTTGAATATTGATTTTCCTTTTTTCTTCAAATTGTTAACATATTCAGCACCCTGTCTTTTTTGTTACAACTTTAAGGAGAATCAATACTTCCTTTTACAGTCATCGGAGAAGTGCTTTGACATAATTGGAGCAAAAACACAACGGGATATCTTCATGGGGTTCGATACCCAGAGACGGTCAGGGGGTAGAAAATGTCACAGCCCCTCAAATCTGATGGCTATTCAAATACAGTTAATGACGCTTTGTGCTTGTCAAACAGTCATCTAATTTTGGGGGATATTGGTTGATATTTGTTGTCACAATGCCAAATGCATTTCCATAATTTTCACGGCTGACATTTTCTTTGATATGACACAGTATCTGAACGCACTTCAAAAAGTGATATCAATGCAACCCGGTAACCTGCGTTTCATTTGATTCAATGATATCTTTGCTGTTTTATTTTCCCGCTCAACCATTTTGAGGGGCTGTGAGATTTTCAAGTGGCGTGTCAGGGGCCTGGAGTCTAATGCATGGAAACATGGAGCTTTCTGTTTTCTGACGGCTAGCAGAGATAAGGTAGAGATATGGCTCTAGCACTGGCTCAAATCTAAAACAGATCCCGCTTGGGGGGTTGGGGGAGTTAAGAAAGTGAAGGAAAGGGAGAAAGGGAGGGGTGGAGGTAGCAAGAAAAGGGAATATTGTCAATCCTCTAAGTGTCTGGCGGTGTCTCTCTTTCTTTCCCTCTTTCTCTCACTCTTTCTCTCCCCCCTCTCCCTCGGTAATCTGATTTATTTGAAGCATATGCGTGCTGCTCTGTCTTTGTCTGCTTCTATTAGGGCCAGTGGGGGCCCATATGACATTGTTTAGCCAGTAATGAAATGGACATTTTTTGCATGTTTTTGTGAAAGTCAGAGGAAAGCTAACACTCCTTATTTGTAAGCGTCTGGAATACCATCTCTCGGGCAGTTGCCCCAGGTGTGTGTGTGTGTGTGTGTGTGTGTGTGTGTGTGTGTGTGTGTGTGTGTGTGTGTGTGTGTGTGTGTGTGTGTGTGTGTGTGTGTTGTGTGTGTGTGTGTGTGTGTGGTGTGTGTGTGTGTGTGTGTGTGGTGTGTGTGTGTGTGTGTGTGTGTGTGTGTGTGTGTGTGTGTGTGTGTGTGTGTGTGTGTGTGTGTGTGTGTGTGTGTGTGTGTGCGTGTGCATGTGGACATATGTGCCCGTGTATTACAGCTTCCATGTGCTCCTTTTGGAGATGATTCCGAGCAACCTAATGAATATTTGGGCTTGAAGATATTTTTTCTTTTCCTTCCGTGACTCTATTCTTCTTGTGTTGAAGAGTCCTGCTTCCTGCCTGACCTCAACACATAATAAGGCCCTGATGATGCACACATTTTTTATTTTGCACACTCTTCCGTGGCAAAAGACATGTAACATGGACTTATTGTCAGCATATGAAATGGTTATGTGCTAATGGCAGCTTTGCTCCGGTCACCCCCATCAAAAAGGAATGTAGTCACAGAAAGGCATTGCAATTGAATAGAATAAAAGGAAACCTGAAATTATTTGTTGTTATAATTTTGTATTTGTAATTGACACCAACAATATTTATATATTGAAACGCATCAACACAATATGACTTGTATTTTTTTCATTATTTGAAATATGTTATTATTCTTATTTTTACAGCATGAAACAAAGCAACTTTTCCTGCTCATATAATTGTATTTTTATCTTTCCTTTCTATCTACTAAAGATTTCTTTGATTTTAACCAGGATTACAGTCCTGTTTTTTTAGTGGCTCTGAAAGCAGATGTTTTTTTTATGCAGCTAAAAACGGGACAGTAGCCCAATAGGATAAAGATCTGTTTAAGCATTATCCATTTGGCCACTGCCCGTTACAGGCCTATTTTAAGCATAGACACACACATCCATTCTCTTAAACCATGGCAGCCATTTTATTAGATTCCCTGATTCCCTGCCTGGTATTAGTTCTCAGAAAATAAATAAACCTTGAATTCATGACAAGGACCAGTCTGGTTAATTCGAAACTATATCTATCCTGCTGGTATCTTTGTTTACCAGTGTAGTGATGGATGCACAGATAGAGGGAGGAACGGATAGGTATATGGATGGATAGCTGTGTGAAGAGATATAAAAACAGATGGATAGATGGCTGGATAGATAAATGGATGGATAGATGGACGGATGAATGCGGCAGGGAGATCTCGTTGGGCTGATAGAGTTCAGCAGGTATGCCGAGAAACAGCTGCTTTCTTCATTAGGTTCATCTATCGATCTCGGACCCTCGCTGTGTGTGTGTGTGTGTGGTTTTGTTTTTTGAGGGAGAGAGAGGGGAAAGACAGCAGCCTCTGTAGATAAGTGCTGGTAATAGAACAGAATGAATTCTTATCACAGAGATGGGAAGGCCATTAACCCTCAGCTTCTACTTCTCTCTCTCTGTCTCCGGCTCTGTCTGTTTCCCCCTCCGTCCTCCGGTCTGGACCTGACAGGGTCACGTTTGCGAGCGTGTGTGATATTTCCACTATGTGTGCGACTCTGGGAGTGTGTGTGTGTGTTGCGGCTGCCGCTGTGCAGACTGCCCCGTCGGCCAGATGTTTATAATCAGGGGCTGGATAAATATTGGACCGAGGAATCATAAAAGAGCAGGGAAAACAGAGAAAGGGATGTGGGGAGATGAAACAGAGGAGAGGAATCTTCTTTTCAAATTATTCCTAAATCCCTCAGTAAGCTTGCCGTGCCGCCTCCTCAATTCACCTACTCAGCCTAAGGTGATTCAAACAGCCGAAATGCAATATGGCTGTTGTGTAAGATGCAGGTGTGTGTGTGTGCGTGTGTGTGTGTGCGCACGTGTGGAGGTGTACAGTAGGTGTGTTAGCCCATTGTATAAGGCCAGGTGTTGCGGCAATTTTTTTTTTCTCCCACCACTGAACCTTTTGAAGCCCATATTTTTGTCCTGTGAAAACCTTTTGTATTTGCTATTAAAGAATCATTAACATCATCCCCCCCAATGCTCACAGCACTGGAAATAAAAGCCCTCTTAACACAACAGTTTCTGTCTGCGCAGCAAGCAAGACACGCAAGCCTTTAATCTCGGCTATGTTTATTCATATGATTTTCTTTTCTTATTTCTTCTTCTTTTTTTCAAAAGAGTAATAGGTGTTTTGTTAGTCGCCTGCAAGACAGCGGAGCGGGCAATTTGAGCAAAAGAAAATACAATGAGGAAGTCGTAATTGACAACAACAAAGCAAATTTGGAGCTGCTGATACAAGCGTTTTTTTTTACACAAAAGTCATTTTTTCCGCTTATTCTGTCAGTTCAACTTATTGACATTCACACCGGGAGTGTATTAAACGTGACAATCCCATCGTCTGGCTTTCACAGTCGACCTGAAACAAATAGATTTTTTTTAATCTTGTTTAATAAGTTCTCATGTGTTTTAAGCAGTAAGTGGGAGGGAGGGTGTGGGTGGATCGGAGTGTGTGTATGGAAACACGTGTGTTTGCTTGTGCTGGTGTGTGTGTGTTTACATGTTAGCATGTGGGCTGTGGACCTCTGTGCATGAAATACGTTGAGCGCTCTGTGTGTGTGTGTGTGTGTGTGTGTGTGTGTGTGTGTGTGGTGTGTGTGTGTGTGTGTGTGTGTGTGTGTGTGTGTGTGTGTGTGTGTGTGTGTGTGTGTGTGTGTGTGTGTGTGTGTGTGTGTGTGTGTGTGTGTGTGTGTGTGTGTGTGTGTGTGTGTGTGTGTGTGTGTGTGTGTGTGTGTGTCGGTTATTCCCAGGACCTGTGCAGGAGCTGTAGGCCCTCTCCGCTGGGTTGATGTTTAGTATTTTAGACATGCTACATTAACAACATCTGGTTAAGATCTAAATGCTTGTTAAACGCGCTGAAATTCAGGGGAAAAGGTACAGGGAGAGCGAGGGGAGCGGGGGGGGGATAAAGAGGGAGAGTAGGGTAAATAAAGATTTGAGGGTGAGAGAACGGGAGGGAGGGAGATCAGTAAGTCTGTAAGGTTATTACCCTGGCAGTATTACCACTGGCCCTTGACTATGTGTGTGTGTGTGTGGTGTGTGTGTGTGTGTGTGTGTGTGTGTGTGTGTGTGTGTGTGTGTGTGTGTGTGTGTGTGTGGTGTGGTGTGTGTGTGGGTGTGTGTGTGTGTGTGTGTGTGTGTGTGTGTGTGTGTGTGTGTGTGTGTGTGATGGTGTAATGTTTCAAAGCTTTCCCCTTTAAAACCTAGAGGCCAAACTAGAGCCACGCGCGGCGCAGGAATGTGACATCACAGGGCCCCTATTCCTCCACACAAACACACACACACACACACACACACACACACACACACACACACACACACACACACACACACACACACACACACACACGTGATCTCACAGGGGACATGACCAGAGTTGTAGGAAGGAATCAACGTCAACATCAACGTTAAGTGGTGGAGACATGGCCGTCATGGGTGTTACGCAAAAAACATTAATGCTACTTTACAGATTATAATCATAATAGTAACTCAATATACTCAGTACTTTACTACTAATACTTAAGTATAACTTGATGCCGATATTTTTGTACTGTAACATAGGGCCATGAATGTAGTATTGCTACTTGAGTACTTCTTCCACCACTGGTCCTTACAGCTTCTTCTTAGTCTTATAGCATTTCTCTTATTTCTCCTCATGATATTTTCTTTGGCATCAATTACCCTTTATCTTGATGCTTTCATATGATTTAAGATAAACAATAATGTAAAAAGGATTTATTTTTACCCCCTTTAATGAGCACCATCCTAGCCCTAAGGAAGCAAATTAGAGGCAGCTCGGCCCCGGCTAATGAATTCAGCCATTTTTGGAGCCTCTGTGTCCAGTTGCTCCGCGTGGCACTGCTCTACGGTTGTGTGCCATACGGCTGAGTCCTCCACCGGGCACATAATGACCCGGCATGGCGGTTATGGGCCCTCAGGGGGAGAGGGGAAGGGGAGCGAGTGGTCTCAGAGCAGGTCATTATACAGCTCGAGGGCACACACACACACACTGACACTTTCAATACATCCTCCATTGCCTCCATCTCCCATATGTCTATTCTTTCTTTCCAAACATCTCTTTTTATATATCTTCCTTTCCTTCTGTCCGAAACTGTTTCTGACTGTGATGTTTTCGACTAGATATTTGTACTCAAATCAGCAATAATTCAGAACATATTGTCTCCTAAGAATTAGTCATCATGTTTGGTTGATTTTTTGTATTGGAAGAACAGGAGAGTTTTTCATCCAGCGGTTACACTGGCATCCAATTAATAGTTAAAAAGTTAAAGCAGATTTGGCTTTCGTCCCTGATCAAGACTCACTTAATTACTCTTCCTCTCTTAACGGTTAAATATAGGCCGGTGTTGGTTGCAGGGTAATCGGACCCATGGTCTGTGGTTAGCTCGAGTTCACCGGCCGGCTTTAATGTTCCGACCGACCCACATCAAAGAGAGTCCCACCAGGCTTCCAAAATCACACACCCTCCACAGCCTGACCCACTCCGTGTGTGTGTGTGTGTGTGTGTGTGTGTGTGTGTGTGTGTGTGTGTGTGTGTGTGTGTGTGTGTGTGTGTGTGTGTGTGTGTGTGTGTGTGTGTGTGTGTGTGTGTGTGTGTGTGTGTGTGTGTGTGTGTGTGTGTGTGTGTGTGTGTGTGTGTGTGTGTGTGGTGTGTGAGGTGACTGCGAATGTTTTGCTCTGCACGTTCTCTGGTAGCGATTAAGTTGATGGTTAAGAGTCCCTGCTGCAGAACCCTCTCCTCTGTCTCACTGTTTCTCTCACACACACACTTGCACATGACAACTCACATGCAAACACATGCAGTCACTGTCTCACTCACTTGATCAATGGCGCGCATCCACATAAACACACGCGCACGCACACACACACTCGTGCTGTGTGTGACTGTCAGGGTCAGTCAGAGGGCAGACGCTGCACTGATGTATCGGGAGAACTCGTCTGGGAATGTCCTCAGCGTGGAAACACATTTCCCCCATGCACGCACGCACACACACACACACACACACACACACACACACCATAGATCTAACCGACTACAGGGGAAAGGAGTGAGAAAAAACCCCACTGATGAGGCCCAGATGATCACCCCTCCTTTTCTCTGTCTTTTTCTCTTTCTTCACCCACTCTTCACCCTCATTCCTCCCTCTGTTCCCTCTCTCTGTTCATTGTCTCTTCTCTCTTGTGTCCTATCTAGCTACAGGTAGACTGCCCCCTAGAGGTTTGTTAAGATGGTGGACGTCATGATCATCTACCACCCCACACTCGTCCTCTGCTCCTTGTTGTTTAAGAAAAACGTAACTTTAAAGTTGAATTGCTTTAAAATGATAATATAACATATGCAGTCATCTCTTGCAAACATCATATCAAGCAGTATCAAAATAGTTTTTATTTGAATTACATAAACTAATTACTCTGAGTATGTTGTCGAGAATGTGCTCATGGTAAAGCCACAGGAGTTATGAAAATAAATGTATTTATGGTATGCAATAAAAGCTACAGTTTATTATTATAGTGATATTATAACAAACATAATAATAACAGTTTAAAAGTAATTAGCAAAAGCAGGTAGTTTTCGATCAGAGCGATTGTGTTTTACATTTTTACATGCAGTGCAGGGAAGGAATGAAAGCAGTCCATGACAAAGAGATACAACTATGTTTTTTCTTTCTTCTGCGTTTGGCGTTTTTATAAATTATTTCCTTTGAGACATTGTCCTGACCTTGCAGTATATATGTGAGATCTTAGAGTTTATTTTTCTCTCACTGAATTTCTGTTTATCACCCCCCTTTCCTCCCCTTCTCTTCTCACTCTTCTGTGAAAAATGCTGTTCGATTTGTGCCATTTGCTTCTCCTTGGCATCGAACAAAAGTCAACTATAGAGAAAAGATAAACCAGTGATGAAAGACTTTCAAACCCACTTCACACCACAACATTTACACAAAAGCACACACACATGCTTGCCTTCCCCCTTCCCTCCGTAAGAAGGTGGGGTGAATTAAAATACAAAGATGGACGCTGCAGCACCGGCAGTGAAAATGGCAATTTCTGCAGCCCGGGCTCTCTTGGCTGACAGGAGATATTTCATCCCCGTTGTCACCAACGTATTAATAAAACATCAGGAGCAGAGTGCAGTCCCAGTCTCTCTCACACACACAAACACACACATGCACAAGGACACACACATACACCTTGAAATAGACTGTGTGTACAAAATGTGTACAGCACTCACACGCATGTGCAAAAAATACAACATGGACAAAAACACACACAGTCACGATTTTTCTCCTCAATCACATGCCAGCATCTGCCATGAAAATTTCATGCTGTATATAATGTCCACTTAATGTGTTGGCGCTTAGAGAAACGGCGCCAGCACTTAGTCTATGTGTCTGTCTGTGTGTGTTGGTGTGTGTGTGTGGTTGCATGTGTGTGCACTCTGCTGTATGCGAAAGGGTTAATCATATCATGTTTCCGAGGGGGGTTTCGCAGACCCCTGTTCTCGTCATACAATGGCCAAAGTGATTGTATGCAAATGCAGGCTGACCTCAATGCACCCTTTGCCTGATTTCTATGAATATGAGTGTGAGTGTGTGTGTGTGCGTGTGTGTGTGTGTGTGTGTGTGTTGTAAAATATGGTTATTAAGGCAAAGCAGGATTGATGAGCGCAGCTATTTTACACACAAACACACACATTCACCAGTTCCCTTCCCTGGCAGAGTGAGGGGTTTGTGGTGAGAGAGACCCCCCCCTTCCCCCCGTTTAGAAGACATGAAATTTTTAACGGTTTTGCGTTTTGTGTGTGTGTGTGAATATGATACCGTGTGTGTATGATTTGACGCCTGTGTGCAAGTGTTTCTGTTTGATTTTGCATTTGTGTGTGCTACTCTGAGATGGAGGAGGGTTGTGTGTGTGTGTGTGTGTGTGTGTGTGTGTGTGTGTGTGTGTGTGTGTGTGTGTGTGTGTGTGTGTGTGTGTGTGTGTGTGTGTGTGTGTGTGTGTGTGTGTGTGTGTGTGTGTGTGTGTGTGTGTGTGTGTGTGTGTGTGTGTGTGTGTGTGTGTGTTATGTGTGTGTGTGCATGCCTGGTTATCTGGCCTCTCTCAGACTGCTCAAAATTCATTACAAAGTGACATCAGCCCAGCCGGAGACAAATGATGGCTGGATGAAAGGGAGCGCTGGGGCTCGGCTAGGATTAGTGTTAGCTTGCGCTGGCGACACATATACACACATACACACTTGTCCACACACACTTTCTCTCTCTCTCTCTCTCTCTCTCTGTCTCTCTCTCTCTCTCTCTCTCTCTCTCTCACACACACGCACACACACCGTTTAATCCACTGGCAGAACACTGCAGATACACAGAATTATCAAACAAGGGGCTGAACTCTCAGAGATGGGCAGGCTAATCTGCTAATAGTACAGAGCTGCACGTGTGTGTGTTGGTTTGCATGTGTGTGTCTGTGCATGCGCGCATATTTTTAACAGAGGTAATACAATATCTATATGCAGTACGGTAGTGAACATCTACACACTCTCTGCATGGATTTTTAATTTTCACTTTGGCTTTATAGAGTTGAGCAGGCATGGGCTATAGGATACTGTTATTACTGGTCTCTAATAAAGTAGAATGGATAGCATTTTCATTCAATAGTGTTTTATATTGAAAGAGTAAAATGTTTTCATGTATAATTAACAGCTCTCTAACCTGAAATAAGAAGAATAAGAATTAATGTATGAGAATATATGGAAGGAAAGGGGAAATATTTTAAATTTTTTGAGGAAATGTATAAACCAGTAAATAATATTAGGTTTTTTCTTAAAGTACATACATGGTTTTTAAAATTCCTTCTGTAGCAAGGAAACCAAAATGAGTGTTTTTTGTCAACAACTTCCCTGTTTTCTGGCAGTTCGTCGTTTTTTCAGGAGCATTATGGGTAATGTAGACCTTTCTTCTGTTCATTTTCAGAAGACACTGCTGAGGATGGTGAGAGACCCCCTCGCTCTTCCTCCGGGCCTGGACTCAACCTCACTGACCGAGACTCGACTGACAGCAGGAGAACTGACCGTAAGTACACACACTCACACACACTGTACACACACAAACACGCATACAAAACACATATGAAACGCAAGCTTCCCTTCTTTTATAAGTTATCGTCCATCTCTCTCTCGCCTTTAGATAAGGTTTCTAACATGTGTGTGTAACATGTGGACGCTGCTGACTAGCCTCCATGTGACCTGCTTTAATCGTTTCCATCTGACAGAAAGAGAAAAAGAGAAAGACCGGGTAAGAAGGAGAGAGAGAAAAAAAGGGATAAGTTGAGTGTTGTGGATATTACCAGGCAATGTCCAGGCCCCAGATTATTTTTTAATCAAATCAGTTTGCGTGCTTGTAATTTATAAGCGCCTTGCATTAATCTTTTCTCGTTCTTGTGCCCTCTCCGATGACATATTAATTTTTCATAAGCGCAGGATTAGATGGGGGGGGGGCTGTGTATATGTTTTTCTAATATTGCACCGCATCCTTGCAACACTTAAATTAGTTTTTTTCCCTCCCTTCATTTTTCTTTCTCTCCTGTTTTTCCCCCGTCTCAATCCATCCCTTAATTGTTGTCCAATCTGTGACCCTATCACCGGGCATTACCTCAGATAGCAAAAGAGCACACGATAGAAAGCACTGTTTATCCATTTGTAAGAATGGCAATACTGTAAGCGGGGAGGGGCCACAATCCCTACAAGACGGCTTGGTGTTTTTTGTTATTTTGGGGCGAGGTAGGGAGCACATAATGCCTCCGCTGCAAGGCTGTGGTTGGGATAGCCCTGGCTTTGTTAGATTTGATTTACCCAAATAAGAATTCATATGGTCTTTTTATGTATGAGATGGAAATCCATGGCTGGGGATGAATATTGCATGGGGTGCTTTTTTTTTTTCTCTCTGTCATTGCATGGGGTTCTCTTTCTCATTCTTTCTCCCTCTACTAATGTATCCTGCCCCACTCAATCCCCCCCCCCCCCAACTCACACACCTTCCTCTATCCATCTCAAACTCCCTCCCCACCTCCTCTTCCTAGCATGCCATACCTAGCTCCATAATGTGAGGCTCAATGAGGCAGAAGGAGAGCTGAGTGAGGCTGGGGCCTATTAGTTTAGCTAGTCATCTATCTTTCAGCTCTATCTCTCTGACAGGCCTGTCTGACGGACTGGCGGGGAACCACCATCCATGCATTTACCGCCGCATATTACTGCCGGCGTCATTTAACACCACCGCACACAAAAAAAGTGTCCAGGTTCCTCCTTCTTTAAATCACGCTTACGTATGTGCGTGTCCCCTAGTGTGGTTTATCAGATGTCAGGAATGTATTTAATAAAGCAGAACCTTTTTGAATAATTTGTTGCATCGGGGTCGGCTGCAAATTTGGCTAGAAAGCCAGATGTATTATCGCTAGTGGTGATTTATTTTTGCATTTGGATTACATGAGGTTTCAGAAAGTCAAAATGCCAGGAAACGCAAAAGGGAGCGTGGAGTGTCAGCGCGTTGTTATGCTAGGGTTATCATCAGAGACAGGGCCTTGTTTTTCTCTGTTTCCAGCGTAAGTAGTAAGATTTAGCATCTCTATCCTCAGACCCAATCTCTGGCAAGCTGTGTGTGTGTGTGTGTGTGTGTGTGTGGTGTGTGTGGGTGTGTGTGTGTGTGGTGTTGGGGTTGTGTGTGTGTTGTGTGTGTGTGTGTGTGTGTGTGTGTGTGTGTGTGTGTGTGTGTGTGTGTGTGTGTGTGTGTGTGTGTGTGTGTGTTGTGTGTGTGTGTGTGTGTGTTGTGTGTGTGTGTGTGGTGTGTGTGTGGAGATCTCCAGGGATGGGATTAAAGTGTGACCAACTGAGCAGTGTGTTTGCGCACTTCATCTCCAAGACCGAGATCCTTTAAACAAAGAGGGGCAGATAGATGGAGAGGGGGAAAGAGAGACAGAGAAATACATATGGGGGGGAGGGGCAAGGAAAGACACAGAGAGTTCTTTCCCCTTTGCTTCATTTACGTTGTCTTTTATAATCCCATGTCACTTTAGATTAATTATAATCCATGTTACATTTTCCATGCAAATGTCCCCGATGTGGATTACTTCCAGATAGCTTTGTGCTGTGTGTAGATGGTGCATGTCACGACCATGGCTCAGGGCCCCACTTCTTATAAATAACCAACTAAACAAAGGCCCTCCCATGGAAATGAGCCTGTCAGGCACACTTAGGAGATCTCTACCTGCTTCAAATTAGCAAAGAAATGACTCATTGTTCTTACAGGCAAATTATGTATTAATTTCCAGTACAATTTTGCATTGGGCAGCTATGGGTGGGAGACCAAGTGGAATCGCATGCAAATCAGATGTTAGATATTCCATATTAGCTTGTTCATCATCATGTACATTTAGAATATTTTCAGTCTTTTCTTTATTATTTGCATGCATCTTGCAAATGATTCCACTTCGAGTTGAGAGCTGTGCTCCTTTTCCTGTCTCCCCAAAATGAGATTAAAATATATTAAAGTTATTAGCATGTTTAATTACAGGCCTGCAGCTATTTCTTTGTGCATGTATGTGTGCTTTTCTGAGTAATGACAGCTTGTTGAACGTCTCAGACGATTTGTCAAATGTGACAAGGCCATGCTCATATTTATCTCTCATTAGAAGACGAGCTGGAGATGGCAGAGAAAAGGAGGGCTAGTCATTAAAAAAACACAAACTACAAGACAGCTGCTGTTTAACTGCCTTTTCTCTCCCTCAACATCTGACTATTTCTCTACATCTCACTCCTTCCCACTCTTTCTGTCTGCCTCCCTCCGGCTAGATCCGGGCCTGCTGAGTGCTTCAGTGGGAGTTTGGGGTTCAGAGTGTGTTGCTGTAATGTTATCAGGTGACCGGGGGTCAGCCTAATGCGTAACCTCGGAGCAGTAGGCCAGTAAATCATGCTGGCCGGCCCTCCCTCGCCTGTTTTGGCCAGCTCTCCCTCCTAGATTTACTACTCTGTAACCTTAGCCAGTCTGCCAGGGCTCAGGACAGCTAAATTGAATACTAAATCCAAGCTGCCGCCACCCAGCCTGCTCCTTCTTAATTGACAGCCCCCCCGCCTCCCAACACTATGCTCTTCTGCTCTGTTTATGGGCCTTTTTTATTTTCAAAATGTCAGGAATGGAATCTAATTGTTTTGCAGCTTGTACAAAAAAAGATTGTGTTGAAGTTGGAGGAATATAAGGATTCAATGATATGTTTATTTGGGTGAAAATCGAATTGGCTTGGTTCAGTTTGCACAGAAAGTCTCACCCTTTCGACACAAAGGGCAGATTCTAAAGCAAATTGTGAAAAAGCATTAGCCATGATGGTGCCCCTGCCTTTTGAGGAACAATTTGAGACAGAAATATCCTGAGGTGTTTAGAGCTTCTCTCTCCCTTTCTATCATTTCTGTTTCTCTACCTCGGTACTCCATTGGAGCGCCCACTTGTCTGTACAGAAGTGTGTGTATGCAGCTCCCTAAACACCATTGACAGTTGCAAATAAAGATGGGTGGTGAGTGTGCCGCTCTCTCCCCCTGCAATGCAAAAGGGGTTGAGTGTCATAAATCACCTTTTGATTTATCTAATCAAGCAAGGTCCTGCTGCATGCAGACATTTGTCATTGGTGGGGGGGGGGGGGGAACGGTGTCAGGTTTATTCTGCCCCTCCGCTTCACTGGGCTGCAGCTGGTGGAGCCCACCTAAAGATGAAGGGATGGAGGGGAAAGAATAGGCAGGAAAAGGGACATTAAATGTGTGGCGCAGAGACAAAGGAAAATAAGAGGATGTGAAACTGCTTACAAGGATATGTGGTTTTCTCGTATAAGTGGATAGAGTTTGGGTTGTTCAAGCCGCCAAATGTATTTGTGATACAGGTGATCATATCTGGAGGATATTCTACAATTTTGCATGCCGTTCTATGTCACAAAACAACGTTATTATTCACATTCGTAGGCCTTGCCATTTCAAGCTCCTAAGTGGCCATAGAGACAACTGCTCTCTCAACATTCAAGGTTAACCAACGTTTTTTCTTCTACTCCACACGGGTGTCACAAGTGTTGATGAAAGCGCGAGGTCGTAGGCAAATCTAAACCAGAAGGACAGATCTACGTGTCGCAGGCACACACACATGATACACAAACATACTATATATTTACATTGGATATGACAGTAATCAAAGGTGATCTGTGGGCTCTTTCCCCCGCCGCATTGTAAATGTGTTTTCAGCCCCCTTGTCTGACAATCGCCTCATCTCCTTTTGCAGGGATGTAATTTAGTTGCAAATTGACTGCAAGACGGGGGCAAAAATTGAAAGTTGAAATTAGAAATGGTCATAACAAATATAGCGGGCGGGCGGAGGCTTTGGAAAAGGTCAGGTGATGAGACGGGTGCTTCTAGGCTGCACCCATCTGACCAATGAAGTGTCACAGGCCTGTCATGAAGCACACACACATGCATGGACACAGAAACACACACACATAAGCCCTGCAGGGGCCATCACAAGCAGTGGAAGACGAGATTACCTCACTATTCTGAGCTGCAGAGCAATTCTCGGATGTTCTTGGAAATTCACATTGTGCCCTTGTGTTTTTTTTGTATTCTCCGCTCTCCCTCTCTTTCTTCCTCCCTCCCTCTCCCTCTCTCTCTCTTGTCACTTTCCTTGACAGGCCAATATTTCAGGCTCCAGATATAGGGGATTACAAATAAAATAAGTGGAACGCCTACTTAATGCAACAGAATTAAAATGCATGAACGGGCCGGAGGAATTGATATGCGCCCAATACAAACACGAGCCACAGAATAATATGAAATACAAAATGTTTTTTTCAAACCCCCCTTTCCATGTATCAGTGCTTTGATTTCCCTTTTTTTTCCATTTGTGCATCTAGCGTGAAGCGTTGATTCGCAAGAGTGAGGCTCACATATTGCCTTGAGTGACCAGACGAGGGAGGGGAGGCAAGAGGAGGGGGGTGATGGCTTAGGGAGAGAGGGAGGAAGAGTGCAAGGGAGAGGGGGGAGGGAAGGAAGGAGGGAGAGTCGCTGTGTCTTTGTGTTGTGCCGAGTGGGTAAATTGCAGTGGCAGAGTATAGCAGAGCCTGCATGCCTTGTATCTCAGGATGAGGCTAATGAAAGATTTATCAGTGGCTGCAGCATTTACTAAATACAACCAGAGGCTGATCTCTCCACATTGAGCCCCGCTGTTAACGTCACACACGCTTACACGCACACACACAAACAGATACACACAAGCAGCGCCGCTACTGTACCACCAGGCGTGACCAAGCCCCGAAATGTAGCATCTTGTTCAGACAGAGAAGTTGTCGAGGCAGCTGGGGAAATGTATATGAACTAATGAAGTGTATAATATTACCATAACATTTAATGTATGTCTTGCTGTGATAATGAGCCTGCTCGAGTTTTTCTCCATTTCACATGTCCTCAGGGCGGAAACACGTCAGTGTATATGAATGTGAATTATGCAGTTGTATCCAAGCTTGTGTTGTCTTGGTGTCAAATCATTATTTTAATCATCACCTATGTCTCATTGAATATTAATGATGTAAATGTGTTTATCTTATTAACTATGTAATATGTTTGTTAATAGTCCTTTGACTTTGTGGACTAGAAGCCAAAAAATGTCAGACATCTCAATGTATTCGCTCAGTTTTATGCACTAGATATGTTCTAAAATAATATTTCTCATACAGTATGTATGTGTGATTTATGGGACGCTATATATCAAAGTGACATGGCTCTTATGTTTAATATGTCATTTTGCTCCAGAAGTAATTCCAAAAAGCTCAATTTAAAACATAAATCTACTGTTTAGCCATCAATCATTTTGTAATTTTGCAGCTTTGTGTTTTTTTTTAAAACTGTTGTTTTCATTTTCAATGTTTAACGTTCTGACTTTGTCTCCCCTTCTCTCCCTCCCTCCACCGTCTGCCAGGAATGAATGCCACATCCAAAGAGGTTACCGGACCGAATGCTATGGCGAAACATTCCCTCCTGCCAGATCGGCAAAACGAAAGCCCGCCCAAAAGGCCAAAGTCTGCTGAGGGGAAGACCTCTGCAAATGAGCAGGTAAAGATTTTTATTTTCGCTTTTCTAATGAAAATATATCTGAATGTTGTTGAGCTTGAGTTAATTAAAGTGGATATCTGGCAATTCAAAATAGATTGATTCATGTTTGTTACAAAAAGACAATAGTTAATGAAGCAGATTCTCCTTCATAAGCACTAATGAAATCTAACCTTCACTGTCACTTTGGGACGAGCTAATGGGAAGATACTTATGAACTGTAAGTAGTAGAAATGCTAAGCTAAGCATTTAGCAATTGCTGGCGCCAGCTTTCTATCAAAGGGTTAAACGCTGCCCGGCATTCCCTCCCTGACAGAGCTTTTTAGCATCAAGCGCAGTATCCCAGTCTTTGTGCTCTTAAGTGGAATACCTGCACTAGCCTTAGGCCTCCCTCCCTGCTTCTTTCCCCCTTTTGCATCTCTTAAATGATATGTGTTTTTTAAATTAGATTATGAAGTATTAGCTTGTCTGGTTTCTGGGCCCTGCAAGGAGGGAGGACTTAGTCATTTCAGAAATGGATTCTATTAAGACAGGTGGTGGGGAGGGCAGCTATGTTCAGAGTACTCCCTGTAATGAGGGCATGGCGCAGCTTGGTAGAGTACACACCTTGTCATCTGTAATACTGATTAGAAATTCTAGCCATTCGTGTTTTCTGCTAATAAAATTGCATAAGTTGAGAGACTTAAGTGAATTACATGAACATGGTTGATCTACATTTTCTGTGTTAAGGTGGGTATGGAGGTTGGTGGGATGCGGTAGGTGGGCAGTGCAGAAGAGAAAGGATGATTTTATAGATGAGCAGATTTGACCGCTAACAGTGCAGAAGACATCAGTTTTAAAATCTTTTTTTTTGAGAGGTGATCTCTGGCTTCTTTAGTAAACATGCTATAGGCTCTATTTTGTAAAAAAGTATGGCACTTAAGAGGACACGTTATGCTAAAAGTTATTTCTGCACATGCTGTTATTTTTTTCCAGTCCCAATCAGATACTTATTTTTCCATCTTCTTTTTTTAAGGTTCAGCAGTGTCCATATTGCAACTACAGCAGTAAAGATGCCAACCGTATGCAGCTCCATGTGATGTCCCAGCATTCCATGCAGCCAGTGATTCGCTGCCCACTGTGCCAGGATGTCCTGAGCAACAAGATTCACCTGCAGCTGCATCTCACCCACCTCCACAGTGTGGCCCCTGACTGCGTGGAAAAGCTGATTATGAATGTAGGTTGAAGTAATGATTATGAAGATGTGTGTGTTTGTTTGCTTATGTGTGTCAGCAAACATGTTTTTGCAAATTCTGGTAAAATGGAAAAGTGTATTGTGTCCCTTAAAATTATTGTTTTCTAGACATATAGAAAGTGTTGTATCATCATTAACAAATGCATATAATAATAAATGTTATTTTGTGTTGATAGGTTGTTGGACCTGACACAGCAACACCAAATAATACAATGCATCCCCAAACTGGACAAGACAAAGTTCTGTCTTCAATGGATTCCTCTACCTCTCTTACTGATGGGCCAGGGAAGTCTCAAGGTGAGCAGAATTTAATATCTCAGTCATTTATTGTTGACTTTATTATATAAATATATACATGTTTAATAATTGGGTTCATTCCGTTTTTCGAAAAAGAAAATATCAGGAAAATATTATTGCAAAATAAATTATGTTGTGTATTATTGTACTTCAAATTGTATTTTCTACTTTTAGGAAACATCTCAAAGGATGAGCTGAACAACCAAGACAAAAATGAATTGGATCTGCAGGCTGAGGAACTTAAGCCCCCAAAGGAAGCCTCAGAGGCCCCAGGCTGGAAGAGAGCTAGCGGATTAGGACATGATAGCAAGTCCCCTGATACCCTACAGGACCATCTCAGTGAGCTCCAGAGGCTCCAGCAGCAACAACAGCAGCTCTCAGTATCTGAGCGTCATGTCTACAAATATCGTTGCAACCACTGCAGCCTAGCCTTTAAGACAATGCAGAAGCTTCAGATACATTCCCAATACCATGCCATTAGAGCAGCCACTATGTGCAGCCTTTGCCAGCGCAGCTTCAGGACATTCCTGGCGCTCAAGAAGCATTTGGAGACCGGGCACCCTGAACTAAGTGAAGCTGAGGTGCAGCAACTCATAGGAAATCTGCCACTGAACGGAGATATCACTGAGAGCGAAGCCAGGGCCTTGGAGGAAGCTCAGGCCTTTGAGCATGACTTAGACAAAGATGAGGAAATGGATCAGGAAGAAAAGCCTAGTCCTACTGAAAGTGATAGTGGATCTCTGCTTGATGAGATGGGATCAGAACCAAAAAGGACCCTACCATTTAGGAAAGGGCCCAACTTTACGATGGAGAAATTCTTGGACCCTTCACGGCCTTACAAGTGCACAGTATGTAAGGAGTCCTTCACCCAAAAGAACATCCTACTTGTCCACTATAATTCAGTGTCCCACCTGCATAAGTTGAAGAAGGTTCTTCAAGAGGCGTCAAGCCCAGTCCCACAAGAGACGAGCAACAGCATTGACAACAAACCATTCAAATGCAATACATGCAATGTTGCCTACAGCCAAAGCTCAACTCTTGAAATTCATATGAGGTCAGTGCTCCACCAGACCAAAGCCAGAACAGCCAAAACCGAAATGAGCAGCAGTAGCAGTATCACTGGCACCAGTGGCCCAGTGACTGCAAAAAGCCCATCCCCAAGCGTGCAAGCGAACAGCAGCCACGCAGACACTGCTCGAAGTGGAACACCGTCTGCTAACAAAGAAAACACTGTGGAACCCAAAGAAACTAACAGCAGCAACAACTCAAAGCAACTCATGACTACTGACCATCTTTCAGCACAGGCAGCCAGCCACCAGTCAGCGCAGTCTGCAGCCCAATTGCAAATGCAGCTTCAACATGAGCTCCAGCAACAGGCTGCCTTCTTCCAGCCTCAGTTCCTGAATCCAGCTTTCTTCCCCCATTTCCCAATGACCCCAGAAGCACTTCTGCAATTTCAACAGCCACAGTTCCTCTTTCCCTTCTACATCCCAGGAGCAGAGTTCAACCTAAGCCCAGAACTTGCAATGCACTCAGCAGCAGCTTTTGGAATGCCTGGTCTTACTGGATCATTCCTAGAAGACTTGAAACAGCAGATGCAGCAGCAACACCAGCTGCAGCATGCTCAGGCCCAGCAGCAGGCTCAGCAGCAGCAGCAGCAGCAGCAGCAAGCCTCTCAGAACCAAATGCAAATGCAGCAACAGAAAATCCAGCAATTGCAGAACCACAAATCCAAAATGGAGTCCCAGCTGTTTGTCTGAAATTCAGATGTCAAAGATGCAGAGGACCAACTCGGAAAGAAAGAAAATCGAGCAAAGATGGAAAATGCAGCCGAGGCATTCGGTGATGGAGGAAAAGACGGCAAAGACCCTCGGAAATCCAAATTCTCTGAGCCATCGATTCCTCCTCCACGCATTGTGTCAGGAGCAAGGGGCAATGCAGCCAAAGCACTACTGGAGAACTTTGGATTTGTACTGGTCATCCAGTACAAATGAAAACAGACAAAAAAAACCAAAAGAAGACAAAGAGGGAGTTGAACAAGTGCAAATGAACACGATAAGCTTGAGTGTGGAATGTGCGGGAAACTCTTCTCCAATATGCTTATTCTCAAAAGCCATCAGGAACATGTGCACAGTCAATTCTTCCCATATGTGGAGCTAGAGAAGTTTGCCCAGCAGTACAGAGAGGCTTATGACAAACTCTATCCAATAAACCCTGCTTCACCTGAAACTCCACCACCAGCGCTACCACCCCCTCCCCCTCCCCCACCTACTACTCCAGCCCCGGTGACTGCTCCTCAACCTCCCTCTACATCAATGACCAAGCCCCAAACCCGAGTACCTTCACCAGTTTCTGCCCCCAATACAGCCCAAAACCAACCATCTCACCAGGCACCACCAGCCCAGCCACAGCCCCCTCCTCAACAACCTACTGCCCCTCCACCACCACCTTCTCAAATGCAGCTCCCTGTTCCCATGGATATGCCTCTATTTTCACCTATGATGATGCAGTCTATGCAGCACCCAGGCCTGTCACATCAGCTAGCCCTCCAGCTGCCTGGTATGGAGTCCCTTTCCTCTTCAGACCTTTCACAGCTCTGCCAGCAACAATTAGGTCTTGATCCAAACTTTCTCCGCCAGTCCCAGTTTAAAAGACCACGCACCCGTATCACAGATGACCAGCTGAAGATCCTCCGTGCGAACTTTGACATTAACAATTCTCCCAATGAAGATCAAATTCAGGACATGTCAGAGAAGTCTGGCTTGCCACAAAAAGTCATAAAGCACTGGTTCCGTAACACTCTCTTCAAAGAGAGACAGCGGAGTAAGGACTCTCCCTACAATTTTAGTATTCCTCCAATTACTACATTGGAAGATATTCGAATTGAACCAGCGCTCAGTGCGCATGAATACTACAGAACTGAATCCGCCTTCAACAAGAGGTCCTCTAGAACCAGATTCACTGATTTCCAGCTGAGGGTACTTCAAGATTTCTTTGACACTAATGCCTATCCAAAGGACGATGAGATTGAGCAACTTTCCACTGTGCTCAATCTACCATCCCGGGTCATTGTGGTGTGGTTCCAAAATGCCCGTCAGAAAGCCCGCAAGAGCTATGAAAATCAGGCAGATTCTAAAGATAATGAGAAAAAAGAGCTGACAAATGAGCGATACATCAGAACCACTAACATGCAGTACCAGTGTAAAAAATGCAACATTGTGTTCCCACGCATTTTTGACCTTATTACTCATCAGAAAAAGCTATGTTACAAGGATGAGGATGAGGAGGGGAATGAGGAGAGCACGTGTGAGGAATATTACAGTATTGACCCAGTTCCAGCTAGGACCCCAACACCTTTTGAGCCTCCCAAACAGTCTCACGGAACTGCCAGCAGTTCTGGTTCAAGCTCCCCTGTGATGGCCTCTCCTCATGCCAGTATGGGGAAAACTTCCCAAAGCCAGAAATTGCCCCTGAAACTGAAACTAAACCAACTGAGACTGCCCCCTCCCCTGTGGTGAAGTCACTACCAGAACCCCGACCATCAAAGGCTAGCACACCTCAGCCACCTCCACAGAAAGCTCCCCAGCAACAAATGTCAAGACCCCATTCCCAGCCACAGGCAGCTGCTGTGCCCTCAAGTCCACTCTCACTGGCCCTTTCCTCTCTTACAAACAGCCTGCCCCATCAGATGCTTCAGTACCAGTGTGACCAGTGTAAGATTGCATTCCCCACTATGGAGCTCTGGCAGGAGCATCAGCACATGCATTTCTTGGCTGCCCAAAACCAATTCCTTCACTCTCAGTTTCTTGAAAGACCTATGGACATGCCCTATATGATATTTGACCCAAACAACCCTCTAATGGCTAGCCAGCTGTTATCCGGAGGCCTCCCTCAAATCCCATCTCAGGGAAGCTCTGGTTTGGGCTCTGCTGCAGGCTCTGGGTCAATGAAGAGAAAACTTGATGACAAGGACGAAAGTGCTATCGATAAAGATTGTGGAATGAGTAGTGAAGAACAACACAGAGATAAACGTTTGAGAACCACCATCACGCCTGAACAACTGGAGGTTCTCTATGAAAAATACCTACTTGACTCTAACCCAACAAGGAAGATGTTGGACCACATTGCACGTGAGGTTGGCTTGAAGAAGAGAGTAGTGCAAGTTTGGTTCCAGAACACCCGTGCAAGGGAGAGAAAAGGGCAGTTCAGGGCTATAGGTCCCTCCCAGTCCCACAAGAAATGTCCTTTTTGCAGAGCACTGTTCAAGGCCAAATCTGCTCTAGATAGCCACATAAGATCTAGACACTGGCATGACGCTAAGCAAGCAGGCTTTAGCTTGCCAGCGAGCCCTATGATGAATCAAGACAATGAAAGAGGTGAAAGCCCAAATAAGTATAACTTCTTTGACTACCCACAGCTGCCTACCAAGACTGAGCCAAATGAGTATGAGCTGCCTGCTGCATCCTCAACTCCAGTCAAACCATCTGAGGCTCAGTTAAAAAACTTCTTGAGCCCTTCATCCTTAAAAGCTGAAAACTGTGATGAAATTGAAGGGCCTAATAATAATTCAGCCGAAGCCTCATCTTATGATTTTAGTAGGATGGACTTTGACGAGACATCATCTATTAATACAGCCATTAGCGATGCTACAACTGGAGATGAGGGTAATAACAATGAGGTTGAGAGCCTCACAACCAATGGAGGAGACAAGCTGAGTGACAACAAGAGTGGCATTGCATCAAGTTCTGATGGCGGCAACGACAGATACCAATACAGCATGGTGAGCCCTGCCCTCAGCTTCCCCGGAAGGGACTGTGACTCTTACTACAGCTACAGAGACGATGAAATGGATGACTTCAATGACAGAAGTGAATCTTCAAGCCTTGCTGATCCCAGTTCTCCTAGTCCCTTTGGGACAAACAACCCCTTCAAGTCGGGGAAAGGCAGCAATTCTGGGGATAGGCCAGGCCACAAACGATTCAGGACGCAGATGAGTAACCTGCAACTGAAAGTCCTCAAAGCCTGTTTTAGTGACTACCGCACTCCAACAATGCAAGAGTGTGAGATGCTCGGCAATGAGATTGGACTCCCCAAGCGTGTGGTCCAGGTCTGGTTCCAGAATGCCCGTGCTAAAGAAAAGAAATTCAAGATTAACATTGGAAAGCCATTTATGATAAGTCAAGGCTCACCAGAAGGGCCCCGGCCTGAGTGTACTCTGTGTTGTATAAAGTACACAGCCCGGATGTCCGTCCGAGACCACATCTTTCCAAACAGCATATCGGCCAAAGTGCAAGAAATCCTGGTAAACCAGGTCGATAGAGAAAAGGACTACCTAGCACCGACCACTGTCCGTCAACTGATGGCCCAGCAAGAGCTTCGACCGCATGATGAAAGTTGGTGAGGGACTCATCCTGCCTGGCCAGCAGCACAGGACTGCAGTGGACAACAATAATGCACTTCATGGCCTCAGCCTACCCTCAGGCTACCCAGGGTTATCTGGCCTTCCGCCAGTGCTACTTCCCGGGGTCAATGGGCCATCATCACTTCCTGTTTTCCCACCCAACACACCCGGTGAGTTAGTATGACAGTGAAAAAAAAAGTTTAATAGACTAGAAGCTTTATGAACTGAACTTTATCATGCACTATTTTCTTCTACTATACTACTGTTTGTTCTGTATCACAGTGGTGTTTGTCAAAAAAGTCTTATTTTTAAAACTATTTTAAATTCAAAATGGTGGGAGTGCATGCATAATGTCATCATCAGAGTTGAACTGCTAATTGATATTTCAGAGATTTTTTACAACAAATGTGTCTATATCATGGCTTTTGTTTGTGTTGTTTGTTGTTTCCTTATTATAGGTTTGGTATATTTATATTATAATATATTGGCAGATTGAAATAATCATAAAGCGCATGTGACAGTTTTGATCCATAACAAAATCTTATCAAGAGTGTTTAAGACTCAGCCAGTGACAAATTAAGCACCTATATCTTTTCATATAAACATTAAATTTCCATAGTGATTTTGGTTTGACTATCTAAATATTAAATATTTCCATATTTATATACCACTGTATTTCAGCTTTAGCGTCTCCCGGTGCTGGCATGCTTGGGTTCCCTACACCAGCCACCCCCTCTCCTGCCATGTCTCTCAGCACTACCCCAACCAAGACTCTTCTGCAGACTCCTCCTCCTCCTCCTCCCACCTCCTCTTCCTCCTCCCTGTTCCCTCCACACCTTTGGCAGCAGTAAATCATACAGAGCAGCAAGGTAAAGACACAGAGAGAGACAGCAGCAAGAAATCTGGAGACAGGCCAGCGCAGATGAAGGCGAAGGACAGAGAGAACGAGAGCGGCCTACGCCCTGCGACCCCCAGCATGGCCAAGAAAAGGGAGAAACATGGTCCAGCTCAAGGGAAAGCAGCAAGTGAGACTCAACTAGACGTCGCACAGCTTCAGGCACTTCAGAATGCTCTTGCCACAAGTGATCCCAGCTCTTTCTTGGGTAGCCAGTTCCTGCCCTACTTTCTACCTGGATTTCAGAACTGCTTTTCTCCCCAGCTTCCTACAGGGGTCCAAGCTGGTGGCTACTTCCCACCTATGTGCGGAATGGAGAACCTGTTTCCATATGGCCCAGGAGCAGTCCCACAAGCTGCCATGGCCGCTGGTCTCTCCACGACCGCTCTCCTGCAGCAGTACCAGCAGTATCAGCAGTCCCTCCAGGATTCCCTGCAGAAGCAACAGCAGCAGCAGCAGAAACAGATTGAGCAGCATCAGAAACAACAACTGAAGCTACAGAAACTACATTCTGTGAAGACACCCCAGAGCATACAGAGCACCACCAACTCCCTCAAACCAAAAGAAGCTATAAAGGCTAAGGATAACACCAATAAAGGCTCTTCAAAAGAAAGCACAAAAGAAGAACCGAAAACAGATACCAAAAGTACCATAGATTTTCCAGACGCTTTTATTGTACCGTCCGTCAAGCATGAGTTTATATGCAGGAAGTGCCAGATGATTTTTGCTGACGAAGATTCTGTGGTGCGTCATCAGAAGTCCTTCTGTTACTTAGGACATCCTGTTACTGACCCCGCAAGAGACAGTGCTTCGAAAGGCAGTGAGCAACTACACTTGTGTTGCCTGCAATGTGGTTGTTAACGGGAATGAAGCACTTGGCCAACACCTTCAGTCGAGCTTGCACAAAGAGAAAACAATCAAACAAGCAATGAGAAATGCCAAAGAGCATACTAGATTATTACCTCACTCTGTCTGCTCCCCTCCTCCTAACACCACATCTACCTCGCAGTCTGCAGCTTCTTCTAATAACACCTTTCCACATCTCTCTCACTTGTCCATGAAGTCCTGGCCAAATGTCCTGTTCCAGGCCACCTCAGCCCGGAAAGCTGCTTCCTCCTCCCCGTCTGCCTCTCCTCCTCCCCCCCCTCTCCTCACCTTCAACGGTTACCTCAACTTCCTGCAGCACCTCAGGGGTTCCAACCTCACTACCCACCGAGAGTTGTTCAGATGAGTCTGACAATGAGCTAAGCCAGAAGCTGGAAGACTTAGATAACGCGTTGGAAGTCAAGGCTAAGTCGGCCTCTGGCCTAGACGCGAGCTTCAGTAGTATCAGAATGGATATGTTCAGTGTGTAGGAGTGGCAAAAGGATCCCTTGCTAAAAGAAAAAAAAAGAAAAAAAATAAGACTTTTTAAACTGCAGTTCCAAAGTTTCTCTTAACCCAAAAAATTACAGTACCAAATGATTGACTCAGGATTGTTTTTCCCATATTGATATGCTGGCAAGATATTGATTGATTTTTGTTATGGACAGAACTGTTGCAGATGCTTGACTGAGCTTATATTGTATACAAAAACATGGAGTAGGAAAAAATCCCACAGGCTCCCTTGGGGGGGCTTGTTTCAAGCCAAAAACTCTCACGATAGCAAATTGCACCTCAGCTGGATTGTTTTCCAAATGCTAGCATGTACTGTATGGGATGACGATCCAGAACCCTCAAAGAGAATCTCTCTTAGTTTAGATAGGTGTAATTCAGTAGCTTTAAATTCTCAGGTCAGAACATAACATTTCTCATTTGTTAAAGCAGCAACAAGCCTGGGTACACTTGGCTTATAACCAAAACATGTCAAGCTTTATCGGACGCATTTCCTTGATGTGTATAGAGTACCAAGAGACAATATTACTGTTACAGTGGACGATGTGCATATCCTTTTAGTTTTGCCCTATAAAGACAGTATGGTTTTGCCACTGAGGGAATTTAGAATGGTGAAGTAAATGTGTATGATGCCCCTGTGTTTGCCAGTTTGTATTACAACAAGCTGTATCTATTTCCCGCCCCCTTTTTTTCTTGTAGTATATACTAATCTGTGCCAACTCTTACCTTCTCACTTTGACCTCCGCTTACACCCTTTTCTGAAGAGGTAATAACTCTAGTTTTGATAGACTCTCTCGGATTATGTGAATATAACATTTTTCATTTGTGAATTGCTGTACTGTTACGGTACCTGCTTGTGTCTGGACTATAGTGCACTTATTTTTTTTTTATTTGTCTTTCTTTTTTTTTGAGTAGGCCATTTGTTAATTTAATAGGTTTTTGTTTGTTTGTATGTATGTTTGTGTTTAATTATTATTTGTGTTTATTGCAGCAGCATATTGGTCCATATTTGTTACAGGATTGATGCCTAACAATCTATAGACCTATTTAACAATTGGTGCATCCATGAAAGCAGTACTGTATACTTGAAACTGTTAAGGTACAAGTTGGTCACAATGTTAAAAAAAAGGTATGATTATTTACGTTTGCAATTATGCTGCTTTAAAAGGGGGACAACAGCATTTTTGTTGTATATTAAAAACATTTTTCATGTACTTGTAGGACTAAAAACAGTGTTACACCTAAACGCAGCCATTTACTGCATAGGTTGACGTCCTCCCATCAATTCTCCGGGCACTTCTGATGATCTACAGATAAAGTCGACATTTTAATTTTTAAATGATTTCAACATTGCAAAGTATTACCTTACAAAGTTTTGCTGCTACTGTGTAATGTTATTTTGCTTGCCATAAATTCTCTCAACTTTCTACCAGACAAAATACTGATCCATTAATTGCTTTGCTTTGCTATTTTTTATTTGATATTATTTTGTTATTTTGCTGTGGAACTAAGAATGTGAAAGCTGTCAAAGGGTGTTCAATTTTTTACGAATCACTTTCTAGTTTGGTAATTGAAACCAATGTGATTCATTCCAAAGTAACAGAAGGCTATTTGTATGAAAGACGAAGACTTGTGAACAAAGAAAGCTAAGCTGTTGTACATATTCGTAGTTGGCTGTGCATGGTACAAATTTATTAATATGAAGAAATGCAAAAATGTATTGCTTTTGGTATTTCCTATTCTGAGATGAGCAAGTAGCATGTAATGCAACTGTTTGACAGGTTAAATCAAATCATGCTTAGTTATTGTTTCAAACAATGAAATCCAGTAACATTTCCTCTTCTGTTTTATTATTGTAAAGGTGTTTTTTTTTTCTTCAAAGTTTTAAAGCAAAATGTCAGTTTTCATTTTCTGCGTGAGCTTTTTAATTGTCATTATTTGGATTTTTAGTATTTTAACATTTACTTTAATCCTGAAGACACTTTTCGATTGTGTTTCATAAGAGACATCCTGGCCTCCCAAGGTGCAATTCTGCCATTGTACAAACATGAGCGACTGTCCTGATTCCAAAGGCTTCACAACTCTGGCTTTTTGCCTCTCCCCACTCTGTGGCTCAGCATTATAAGACTGAACTGTCAGCTAGCATCATGTGCTAAGATGTTAGCATCAGACAGGACGCTTTCCACACCAAGGACTGGTAAAAGCTAACAAACCAACAAAGAGGATGGTCCAACAATATAACTGTACATAGATATTGCAACTGCACAGCAGCCAAAAAGAAAAAAAAAAGAACTTTTTAAAAAAAATGGATGGATTGTGTCATGTTTATGAGGACAGCCTTCAAAAGGCTGAAATTGGAATTGTTCTTCTGGATGTCAAAGGGATTTTCATGGCGCAATCATATCCTACACAATATGTACTCTTCAACATCTGGGTTACATAGGAAATGCACCCTGAGGTTTTAATAAGAAGAAGCCCCTATGGCTAAAACTTTAAATAAACTAAACCAAAAATGTTATTGATGTTTTATATATAGAGAGTAGTCGCATTAGTTTTTGTTACTGTACTGTTTGAGGTCTCAACTGTACCGTATCACGGTAATAACATGGTTTTGAAACCTTTTTTTTATTTTGTCACAGACCTGTTGTCATAGTTGAAATGACGTTTATTGTAGATGGTATTTGAACAACTTCTGGAAATAGTTCATCAAGTATGTTTGTTGCTCATTGTTGTGATACATTAAAAACTGTATCTGCAAACCAATCTTGTCTAATCACATGTTCTTTATTCCATTTTCACCATTCAATGTTCTCATCCTATCATGAAGTTGTATTGGCTTGTTTTTAATGTATCTGATTAGTTTGTAATCAGAATATATAATACATCCAAGTTTATTTCCCACAATACAACTGTCTTTTTTTTCAATTCTGGGTTAGATCTTGTCAATTGCATCATACAAAAATGTTCAAGTTGACTGCTAACAAAGTATGTATTGTGTCAACATCCCTCTAATGATTGTTACTCCAGTCCCTGACAGACTGAATTTCCGAATCATATAATGGGTATTTCCCGTCATTATGCTATTTGTGGTAATCTGACTCTAAGCAGATGCTGGGGATTATGTTTGGAAGTGTGTGCTAATCTGGATCTGATCAGGTGCAGCTCTAGACCCCTCCCATAAAAAGAAAAAAATGCCCACAATGATAAATCACAAACACGGATAAACATACATTTGGGTTATTTGTTATTACCTAAGAATGGTGATCCTGTATGTATGTAAGGACAAGGAAAGGGGGAATCACATAACATTTAGTCTCAATTTCAAATTAGATATTTAGTTAGATAGGTAGATACATATATAGATAGATAGATACGTTGGTAGGTAGAGAGACACATAGATAGATGAAATGATTGTGAAATTGAGTTTTGTGCTGCCGACTACTGCTTTTAAAATTGTATTATTAAACGAAATGTGTGTCAGTGTCAGACAGGAGGGGGACATTTTAGATCGGAGGTCAACAGATGCTGTCACATTAAAAATTGCACCTCAGGAAAACCTCAACACAATACATCACACCCTGCCAGCGGGACGTGTCCGCCACCAGTGTCAGGGTCACGGAGAAAGCCGACATTCACAAGTCGTTAAATCCACCTAATGAAATTTCACAAGGGCAGCAAAAATGAAGGGGAAGATGAGGATCTTTTCACTCTGGCAGAATCGCTTGTAGCCTTTATTGTTTCGCTTAACACACTTCAGTGTGCAGTGAAACGGCCGCGACATGTAAAAACCACAAAAACAGCTTTTTCTCCCCCCTCCTGACTTCACCCCTCGTCCTTGACGAATGTGCTCGGTGCACAGGGTGCAACTGTTCTGCTGAATGGCCCTTTCCTGTTGCTCACCCTTAAAGCGAAAACAGTTGCAGAGGTAGCGTAGTGCTCCCCCCGCCATATTATGGGATTGAATTTCGTTTGACCTTTGAGGAGAACAATGGCTGAAGGCCTTTCATTTTTCTGGCCTTTTCAGAAGAAGGACCTCTTTACACCGTGTTTTCACTGGGGTTTGCTAGTAATTCACAAGCAAGATGACAGGGTGATCTATGCACAGTGTATGTGTGTGTGTACACAAGGGTAGCACCAATGTTTTCTTTTCACGTAGACTGCAATAGTTGTGAGCATATTTTGGGTGCCATTCACCTCCTACAAAGGCCCTCTGAAGAGAATAGTTTGGACACAGTTTTGCTAAAGACACCTCAGCAGTGAGCGGTCTTGCCCTGTATACACGATAAAAGGTTTACTGTAAATTCGAAATGGCGTTTTCTGCGACCCATAGATCACTCATGACCATTAGGTTCCACCCTCTGCACAGAGCACCCTTCCAGCCACAGCTTTCCAGATGATACAGTGCAGAGGCTGCAGTTCAGGCAGATCTGCCTTTGAATAGCCTGCAGCCAATGGATTTTCTCTGGATAATACAATGTTTGGGACAGAGAGGCAGGGATTAGTCCAGACGGATACATCCACCACCCCCCACATGCCCAATCTAATTAGACTGGAATCAGTTTAAGATGAAAGCAAGCCCTAGCATCACCGCACTAAATACTGGAATTAGTATTCCCCGCATGGGAATTTAATGACGGAGACTGAAAATCCAATCACATTCGCTCCCAGTTTAGCCCCTCATGCATTGGGCCTAGACAATGACGAAACGAAAGAACAACAACAATGATTTGTCTGTCAATAGATATTGACCAACATCACATCTGAGGCCACTTGCATATTGGCGTTACGATGTTGTCATCGTTTAACGAGGATAAACGGCTTATAATCATATATTTACACAGTCTGTTTCTGATGGAAACCTTTGACACTTTCTGACTCCTTTATGGGTCCATCATAAATGAACAGGAAGTCGTACAGATCATATTTTAGATAAACAAGCCCTTAGTCTTGTGTTTCTGTTTGTTTGCAGTATGCTAATGTATAAGGTAATCTATGGATTTTAAATCTATATTGCATGTGCATAAATACACACACGTTTTTGGCCCAACAAAAAAAGTGTTCCTGTTTTAGGACTTCGCTTGTCCTCGCTCATTTGTTCTTCTTACTTAGAAGGCTGCATTTGCACATTAAATCCGTTAACAGCCGTTTTTAAAGTTAGTTATTAATCAGCTCCTTACATCAAAGTCCTGATTACTGCATAGGAATTGAACTGTCAAATTATTGTTATCAGGCCAACAGCATCAGATCCTTTTTAGTTTCTATTATCTTACACACTTTGAGCCTACATTCGCTGATAAATCAGAACATATTTTGCAGCACATATTTATATGAAACATTCTCAGTCTCCTGACTTTATCTTGCCCTTATTATTATTATGTCTATGCCGTCAAGGGAACTCTATTTTAAAACCACTAAACTGCAAGCCATATTTCAGCTTCAGGGTTAGTGATTAACGGCACAGACCGGAAATAACTGCGGCACCTGTGTTCCATCCACCACACAATATCTCCTACACCTGCGATTCATCCACCAAAGCTTTACACCTGAGATATCAGGAAACCATTGTCCCCCGTGCACAAATACTCAACATGAAATCTTATTATTTATTGCTTCCTGTATTTGGGGGTATGCACCAAAGCAGAACCTGTTGTTTTTTCTGCAAACAGGTGTAATGCAACTTCCAACAGCTGAATCTGTAAAACTTTTTCACCCCCATGAGTAAAGCATGTTTTTTTTAGAAAATGAAGAGGTAAATATTGTTTGTACAGTTTTCAGCATCGCATCAGTAAAGGGTGAGAAGATAGAGCGATGCATTCTTTAAGATGTGAAGTAAACATTAAGAGCGCTTTTCTCCATTTGCCCAGGCGTCCACAAAGGCCAATGTAACACACACACAATGTAACATGAAAAAAGCATTCTAATCTTTTTTATATATCTTTCTTCTGGCCTGCTTTGAGTGTTTGGCGTTGCAATACCTGCACGAGGTACAAAAGAAAAGAAGGCAAATGGATTGAGCAGCAGAACACCTGCCTTATCATTGCATTGTGGATGAAGGAGACAATCACTGCTGGCATTTCTACAAGACACAGCCAACTAACAGGTATTTGAAAGCTAAAGAGAAAGAGGAGGAGGTGTGAAGGAGGAGGAGAAAGAGACACAGACAGGCCAACAAGCTGACAGAGAGTGTCAGGGACAAGGAAAGAAAGAAGGTGATATAGACAGCAAAATGAGCGTGTGATAGAAGTGAGAGCAGGAGAGAAAGAAAAGGAGGGGCGACCTGAGAGAAATCAAACATGGGCTCGTGCAGTAGAGGAGGTACGTCGGCAAACGAGCATGTTATGGCAGCCCGCTGGGACTTCCCCGGCAGATCGTTTGTGCTGTTTCCCAATCTGTTCTGAGGAGCACACAGCCCCACATGGGGACGTGTGAAGGCGTCAAGATGGGATTGCTTAAGACAGATGAAACAAGGTGTTTTTTGATGCCATCTCGAGCGGACAAAAGCCTGATTTCCTGTTTTGCCTGTGACACAAAGGGTGCTGTGTAGTTTGCAGAACAGTTCAAGGCTTTTTGTTGTCAGAGCTGTAAATAACTAAACACACGAGAGGTGAAGTTACGCAGGTTCCCGATCCGTATGCCAGACACCTTTTTTGTCATTTATGTTTGAACACCTGTAACAAACAAACAGTATTACAGTGCTCTCATCAGTTACATATTTTCCTTCAGTGTGGAAACTATGTCTTAATCCTGGCACACACACGCTTAACTCTGGACAGCTTTCCTTACATTCACTGGACCTCTGAAACAATACCATAGTAACAGAGATCAAAGTGTCAGGCATGGTAATATTGCTTTACATTTTAAAGGGCGCAGAGCAGCCAGGCTAAGGTTTTTACAAGGCGCGCCGAGTCGTTGGGGAAATAAGGGAGCAATGGAGGAGGGAATGAAGGAATTTTAGGGGGTGATGGGATATGTCTCAGTCTTTGTTCACGTACGCACACATACACTCAAACTGAAATAATACCATGTGCAGCGGAAGAGCAGGCGGTGAGGAAATAGAAGCTATATATAAAGTGACACACAGCATTCCCCAGGTCATTCACAGGCCCTGCACCAAAATCGCAACGCTCCACAGCCCGTCGTTTATCACACACTCAAGCCCAGAGTCTCGCAAAGAAAATGATAAAGCAGCCAAATAAGCCTTGTAATTTATAGAATCACTGATGAAGGGATGAGGAGATGCATTGACATGAAATTGGCTCAGATGCAGGATACTCTTACGGCCCTCTTTGTGTATCAACTCAGCTTTCTGGCAGGAACATTTGTAACAAAAAGCTTTTTTAATGTTTAAATGAAAATTTTAATGAGGCCTTGTATTGCTTTTCCTTTCGAGTCTTTAAGAGCCCTCTAAATCATTAAAACTTCCTCTGTCTTTCATTTCAAGGTCATTTGAAGAAATAAGGCAGCCTTAAGTGGCCCTCGGACCAAAAGTGGCCTATATGCCAAAGACCGCAAATGAATGGAGCCTAATGCTTTTTAATTTGCATTCATCTTAAAAACACAGAAGAGCCTTCTCTAAGTTATAATAGGCTGAGATGGTAGTTGGAGGCCCTCTAGTCATTAGTAGCAATACAGCTCTTCTAAAATGAAGGCCTTTCTCATCTTGTTTAAACTTAAGCTCATTACTACAAAGATATATGCCCGCTGTCCATTGCCTGTTTGTCTGCACACAATATCCCTGTCTTGCCATGTGTGCCCACATACGTTAACATACATGCATGGATTCAACTCCCTCTGCCTGCCCTGCAACACGCTATTCAGCAAACACATGCATGACAACAAAAGACGGCAGATACAGGGATGTTAGGAGGAGACGACATGCATTGTTTGTTTAATCACGTGTTATGAGATGACTCTGTAATTATGTTGTCATCTGCCCGCTTCAACATGGAAAAACTGGGCCGCCACCGCATGCTCATAATTCCACACTTCAAGCTTTAACGGTCAAAAGCGAGAAAACATCTTTTTTTCCTTCAAGTCTTTTATCTTTATTCCTCTTTTTTTTATTACAAACAACACTGTGTAGAGGCTTTGTGTAGAAGCAGTCACATAAAATGTGTGTCAAAGCCAAGTGCATGGGCAACAGCTGATTGTATTGAAGTGATGAGACAGCAAATAACAGTGTGTCCTATTAAATACAGCAAGATGGTTCTTTCTTATTTTCTCTTATTCGCCCCATCCTTCCATTTCAATTTTGCCCCGTTTCCTTCTCTTCTCTGTTCAATTTCCTCGCCATTCGTTTGACTATTTCTTTATCTGCCGCTCTTCTGTGTATGTGTGTGTCTTTCTCTCTTTTCTCTCTCTCTCTCTGCGTGGATAGGTGGTGTGTGTGTCTGTGAAAAAAACACTGAACATCTCCAGTGAAATTGGTTTTCTGTGGAGAAACTGATGGATCACTCTGTGTTCCTGACAGGAGTAGGGGATTGTTTATGCCGTGCGGACAAATACATGTAAACACACATGCATACACACATGTGCGGGGGTGATAGGACAAGGCAGGGGGGGGGGGGGGGTTGTTTATGCTGAAGCAGAATTAATTTTTATGAGCCGTAGATTGCTGTTTATGGGGAAATACACTTTTAAGCTGCAAGAGATGTAATCTAGATTGTAGCATTCCCAACAATGAATTATGGTTTTGGAGGCAACAGCTGCAACAGCATTCCTCTCACCCTGCATTTCACACACACACACACACACACACACACACACACACACACACACACACACACACACACACACACACACACACACAGACACACACACACACACACACACAGACAGACAGACACACACACAGACACACACACACACACACACACACACCACACACACACACACACAGACCACACAGACACACACACACACACACACACACACACACACACACACACACACACACACACACACACACACACACAGACAGACAGACAGACAGACAGACAGACAGACAGACAGACACACAGACACACACACACACACACTAACTCACATAAGCTCTCACACACAAAAACAAACACTCAAACACACAGATTAGTGGAAAAATGTTACTGCTTTTAAAAACAAATGACTTAATATGCCCAGCAACTCGTGCACATCCATAAACACAAACATAAACATACACACACAGAGATCATAGAAAATCAACCCGAGAAATTATTCAAATTTGCAGTCTGTGTTTATTATCATATTTTCTTTAACACAAACACACACACACACACACACACACACACACACACACACACACACACACACACACACGCACACACACACACGCACACACACACACACACACACACACAAAGCTAAAATCTTGTAAACTTGTCTTAAAATGATTGATTTCTTATAAATGTCACATTCATTTATTCATTGGTGATATACATAGACACAATATACACAAATTAATTACAAAGTACAATTAACTGTTCAATCCAATTTGGGTACATTTGAAGAAAAGCAGTTTGTCATTTATATTTCATTTTTCTGAAACTAAATATTGTGGTTCTGAGCAACTGCTGAAAATACCCATGACTTTTTAGGTGTGAGAAAACTCTCAATAATGAATGAATGAACACATTCATTTGTTTTATATTTTTAACATTTACATTTGAATTGAATAAATGACTTCAATGACACAAATTAGTCATGCTGAACACATAACTTCCTGCGTAGTCAACTTGTATTAATGTATGTCGGAAATAATGTTTTTAACTCAGAGATTAAATTAATTCCCCCTTTCTTTTTGTTACCAGTTTTTTTTATCAGCGCTCATGCAATAACTCGAGTGGAGATTGAGCAAATGTATTCCACCCATATGTATGAATGAATGAATGAATATGATTACCAAGTCTTGGACTCTCTCAAGGACAAAGTCCTGTGTTTTTCCCGCACGTGCTGTTGACAGCCTTGTGTGTGTGTTTGTGTTTGTGTTTGTGTGTATCTTAGTGTTTACTGTGATGCATTTTTTAAACCAATGTTCATCTTTGTCCAGTTGCGGTATGCATGTAGCTTTGCTTTAGAATTGTGATTGTTTATTTTCTCTCTTGTCCTTGCCTGTGTGTAGGTGGGGCCTTCATTTGCAATTAAGGTCCATGTTGTGTGGTTTAGTAACGTGACTATCTACTTCCTCCCACAGTAAACACACACAAATCCCCATCTTCCCCTGGTTTCTCCCTCTCCTCAGTGACTGTCACATTCAAATGCAGCCGTTTGCAGGTGACGTACCCAGGAAGTGCTGTCCTGTAATTGTGTCGCTCTGTCTTCCTGTGGTGAGGTAGCCTGTGGCTTGCCGCCTGCCTGCCTGCGACACACCAGAATCACCAACTGGGGGGGAGAGAGGTGAAGGGATGAGAGGAGGGGTACCATTAAAATGCAAAATCACCACTGCGGTGCAGTGCGGCGCCCCGCTCCCTCACTCTTTCTCTGAGGCAGCCATCTTATGATGGAACGAGTCTGTGTTTGATGGTGTGTGAATGTGTGTCCGTTTGAGTCTGTGTGTGTGTGCGTGCATGCATCCATGTGTCTGTGTGTTTGATAGAGTGTAGAGTCGAGCTGCGGCGAGGAATAGTGAGATGGCGTGGGGTTGGCAGGCGGTGGGTGTGCATGTGTGATTGTGTGAGTGTGTGTGTGTGTGTGTGTGTGTGTGTGTGTGTGTGTGTGTGTGTGTGTGTGTGTGTGTGTGTGTGTGTGTGTGTGTGTGTGTGTGTGTGTGTGTGTGTGTGTGTGTGTGTGTGTGTGTGTGTGTGTGTGTGTGTGTGTGTGTGTGTGTGTGTGACTGTGTGTGTGAGGCAGGGGTGATAAATCAGAGCTAGGTAAAGGCTTTTTAATGCAGCGGACCCCTCTCCCAGCCTCCATCTTCTGTCAGGGCTCAGTAAAAGATGAGAGCCCCCTGGGGAACAGCACTAGCCCGCAGCGTAGCAGGACTACGCCGCAGGTCACACACACACACTCATAAACGCGCACACACAGGGGCCTGACGCATAGCCACCGTCTAGGCCTTGTGAATGAGTGAATACATGAATAACTGAATCTATTGAATGCATGAATATATAAATAAAACTTCCACAGGAGCCACGCTTATTGATGAACACCACACAAATAAATGTGTTTTTCAAATGATTCCCAAATGAATTCCTAAATGATTTATGGTCGCTTATATTGCATTTATATCAGAGAAAATATTTTCGTAGAAAACAGAATGGATATTTGGTTCATTTCTGTCCGTGCTCCTAAGGTCAAACATAGTTTCTGTCGATGATGTGCCTTGAGTCTTGAAGCGGCCCCAAGTTTCAGGGGGCCGGATATGAAAAATATGTGGAATTTGCCAACATCTGACAATACTTAGTCGGCAATATATCTCCTGTCTGATAGAAAAATGTGTTCTGAATTGCAGATACGCTCTCCTTTCTGGCATACCTTTTTAATTTGACTTTGAGGGAAAACACGCCGGGCTCCCAGATAGACAAGCAAAGATATGAGTGCTGAATGTTGTGTCGGCCTTTGTGGATGGGGCAGAGAGGATTCCAGCAGCTTGGCGCAGAAGACAAGCACAAACACTTGAGAACATAATACTTGAGAACGAGCCCAGAGTGTCAGTTAGGGGCCCTACAGAGAAACGTCTGGCATGTTTGTGAAGAGGATGAAAACAGAGACTATGAAAATGCCAGAGAGCTGATTCTTGGGTAGAATTTCAGAAAATGTGGGGCCTCAATTTATGTGGTTTTTTATACATATATATAAATGTCTATCTTTAAAGAAATCTGGCATTACTTTCCAGAGGAGAGCATTGCAGTTTTGCCAAACCAAGAAAATCTTGAGGAACTGATGCAAATGAGTTTATTTCAAGGATTTAGCTGAAATAATGTAAGGGAAAAAAATACACCAGCAGGCACAGGCTGTATTTTGTACACTATGCCACACCATACTTGACATTTCTCTAACAGGGTCAGTCATAGTATGCATATATATTAATTTGGCAGGTGCTACAGGAATATCAATTAATCATTTAGGTGACATGGTCCCAGTTGGAACAGTCTTCCAACCCTGGCTTCATGCTCTACATGTTAAGCTAATGCAACACACATGAGATTCGGCCAGAACGCCTCTGAAATTCTTACTTCACTTATTTTAAATAAATCTGATAATAATTTAAAGTGCTATGAGAGAAAATAGATCTTACAGAACGTATAGTGGTGCAGTCTGTGGCGTAATGTTGAAGGCCAACCCGGAAGTCAGCATTGCGACTTCCGGGTTCTTTCCCCTGGATGATGGTTATTGCAGAACATGAGATCTTGGGCAAACACAGGTTTATGATACTTACACGTTTTGTTCAGCAGGTGACACATGAAGCATACATGCAATTGGCAGAAGTAAATAGCTAAGCTAAATGCGGCTAATGTTCTTGTAAACCAATGACCTTATTTCAGGCATCTAACCAAAAATAGGTTTTGGGACTCATTCCTGCACCACTCCATAGTTGTTAGCACTTTGTCTGTTTGGAAAGCGCCAACTCTACAGTGGAGGTTTAGACCTCATGCAGTACAACAGAACAACATTATAATTAAAGTTTTTTCTTCGGGGTACAGCTCGGTGTTCACTCATGTGCATATCAGCTCTGACAACGTGAACAACTGTGTGTTTGTGTGTTTAGAGACTGCAGCTCAGTTTGTACTGCGAGATGAGAAGGTTAACGCGCATGTTTATTATTCTTTCTTGTGCATGTGTGTCTCCGTGCATTTGTTGGACTGAGCAGGTTAATGCCGGTTGACACATGCGGTTCACTGATCTCCTAGAGGAGTCGAGACTCGCAGAAAAACCTTCACGCACAGGTATCCATGGCAACCACAAAAATTATATTTCTTCTTTCCCCGGAAAGCCGGAGATTCCAAGACGCTGAAATGCACAAATACATTGTCATTACCCAGCAGCCTCATACTTAATAGGGTTAGGCTTTTACTGCCTGCTGTTCTCATTGTTCGGTGTGTTGCCTATGTTATTTAGAATTCCTCTTGTTACCTTTACCTCCATATTATGCTTACATGCAGGGTTGAGGCTTCTCTCTATGCCCACGCGGGGATGCTTTATTGAAATGTATTTCCATCCATGGCCATTATTGTGCTTCTGTTTTACATCCTAACATACTTGTATCCGTGACTTGGCTGTAAGATTTGAAATATTAGGTTTTCTCGATGAATTTGAATCGGATTGTTAGGAAATTATCAGATATTCATGTCACTTTAGCTTGTGCTCTTATTTTGTTCCTTGTGAAGATTTAGGGCCTTGTGGTGTCATTGATTGACAGATGATGGGGAATAAAGCTACTCTTCCTCTGCTCTCGCTGACAACTTCTGGTTGATTGCACGATGATCAGAGGCATTCCCCCTCAATAACAATATATATTTATGTAAATTGGTTTAAAGCCTGAGCCTTTACAATGTAAAACTGGACATACGTGCACCAAATTGTAGCTACGAAAAGAAATTGAAGAATATTGCAAACTGCATGTGGCTTCCCATCTAATCCTTGCATAATAAAACACTGTTATGTATGCATCTAATACTGAAAAATATTTTTAAATGCATTTCTCAGATTGTAGACCGCACATCAAACATCTTTCTGTTCCATCCTCATATTACTGCATAAGACTAGATGTACTAAAAGGTGTACCGGTACACACGCATGCCTCCTTTTTTCATCTCTTTGAGGAGAAATAGGACTAAGCTCATTGTGTCCTGCACCACATTCCTGAACAAGCAGGGGTTCAATCACATTTGCAGAAGTTATCAAAACTTTCAAAGAGCTCAGCTGGCGCCTTAAGCCACAGGAAATTCACTGGGACATCTGGAGGGATGTGTGCAGATTATTGCTCATTTAGTCTGTTCTAGACATCAGTAGAGAGAGGACTGAGATGGCTAAACACACATACAGACGAGAGGATGCACACACATACACACACACACACACACACACACACACACACACACACACACACACACACACACACACACACACACAAACAAACAGGCTAGGCTTTGGCAGATCTAACCCCAGGCACACCACAACACACCTGTGTATAATCCCCCATGATGCCCTCTGGTCGTTTGTCCAATCCCCTCGCTTTGCTCCTGTCCTAAGCTCCTCCAATCAGAGGACAGGTCGGGTAAAGTTTGCTTCCATCTCTTTAGCCCTGTGTTAGTGTAAGAGGATGTGAAATGTAAACTCTCCGCTGGTTTGTGTTTGGTTTTATTTGTATTTGATGTGAGATATTTGTTTTAAATAACCTCACTTGTTCGGTTGTTTTAGAACAGCGTGGGCCAGTTGTATGATAACAATACATTTTGTACGATAATATTGCCCTCTGTATGATGCAGAAAAGTGCCATAATGGACAATAATTGTACAATGTTCTGGTGCATATTTTACCATATGACCTCTTTCCAGCCACGATTCGTAAAGGCTATGATGTTGATGAACGTGACGTTTCAAACACTGTATTGTTTAGCGCTTTGAGCACCAGGAAAAGCGCTATATAAATGTAATGTATTATTGATACCAATATCATTTATTTCTAATTACAGTGGTTGATTAAGTCTTCCACCAGATATGTTTTTATAATTTAGGATACATAAGAAAAGATAGATGCAGTAAAGCAGGATATATAATACTAAGTTTATATGAGTCTCCCCTCCACATCTCTGTCTGTTTGCATGCTTACAGGATACCTTTGTTTCTGATGTGGAGGAGGATACAGCCTACATCTCAACTTTTTTAGCAACATAACCTTTATTGACGTGTATCATGAGATGCAGGACTTATTCCTTGATCTTTGTATTTGTTCTTTCTAACTGCACATATTGAGGTGAACATATAGAACCTATATAGATCCCAAATGATCCTGAGTCTTGAGAACAAAGAACAAAAGGCCAACTTCTGTATATTCCCAAACCAGCGCTGCTCCATCTTCTCTGAAGGTGTGAAATGCAACCAGACAAAACCTCAACACCACGATAAAAGCTCAGGAAATTACTTCCTTATTTTAGGAGTGATTGATTGTCCCCCTGACCTGTTAGACTGAAGAGGTGGTTAAGAAGAGGAGGCAGACTTAGATAATTGGGCCCGGTGGTATCCAAAGCCCGGCAGGTGTTGAAAGAGCTCTCATAACAGGTACCTGGAGCGGCTGCAGCCCTGAACTCGAGCACACCTAGGATTTCACTACCTTGGAGGAATTTTGGCGTTTTATGTTTGGCATGTCTTTTATTGAATAGATGAAATATGAGAAATGCTTGCAGAACCTATTGACATAATGGACATGCCACAAGAAAAACACATACAGGTGTCAAAAATCCTCTGAGGTGTCAACAAATAAATGTTTTGTTTCATCTTTTCTTGGCATGAAAATAATGTCATTTGCTCTTTGAAAGGGATGTCAGTTGTTAGAAAAATCTCCCCATTACAAGAGGGGTGTAATTCCCTTACCTGTTGAAAAGTAGGTGAAAGCTTTCACCAGCAGAAGGATCAGAAATATAATTTTGTTGAAGCATAGGTGTTTTTACTCTTTCATTTCATTAGTGATGCATAGGGCTTTCATAGTTCTTCAAATCATTTCAAATGAAGAGGTAAAAGCTAGGCATAAGCTTAAATGATAACATTCTTTCTCAGAGAAACATATGCATGTACGAATCAAAGCTATTGTACTATCCTTATTATTATTATCTGCGGGCCAGGGGCTCTGTTCCAATTAAAGAATACCACAGATGGACCATTCGGCAAGCATGCACACAAACTAACCTACAATAGGTATAGTAAAGTACCCGGTATTACCGAGCCAAGAGAAGAGCTTTTTACTTTAAAACTATTTAATCAGGAAAATCAATGCCTTACATCAAAGGAATGGAGATGAGGGACAGACGGATAAAGAGGCTCATCAAAGAAGGAGATCTAGTTAAGGATTCAACGCCCTAATTCCCTTTCTCTTAAAACTTTCGTCAGAGGGGGCACAGGGCCAATTTGCTCCCTAAATGGCTGCGTGTGAATGGGCAGATTGCTTTGCATAGCCGCTGGGAATCTGGGCTTCTTCCTCTTTTTCTTCTGCACACGGAGCCTGTGAATTAGAAAAGATCCAAAGACAGATAGGCTTAACGGAGCCCTAGCTACCTTCCTTAAATCCAGAGCCCTGTTCCAAGTTCCAACTAATTCAATCCATGGCCCTACTCAATTAATAGACTTTAATGCACTGTTTCTTCTTTATCTTTTCCCTTTCCTGGGGATTGGGGACTTCAGTTGGACTAATATCTGCAAAAAGGTTTGGATTGTAAATCTGCCTGAATGTTAGGACAATGACATGTCCCAGCGGCATTACGCCGATCATATATGCATCCTTAATCTCAAACATCTCCTTAATCTCGCTTTCTGGGACTCGCCGTACATTAATGTAATGCAGGGCATAACATATTGACAAATAGTCTTCCCCGTCTCTGGCTCTGTATGCATTGCTGTAAGATTCATTAGTCAGAATGTCCTTGATGTGACAGGACCTCCGAGTATCCATACGATGTGCTTTACATAATGTCAAACCAATCATCATCTAGGATTGAAACCCCCCCTTAAAGTGTACATTTTCTTTTAATCAAACAAGGGGCTTTTTCACTACTTCTATGCGCTCTAAACCGTACGATTCATTAATTTTCACCAAGGACATATAATATAGCATATTTGCTCTAAAAACCTGCGGAAGTTCTGGGAGAAATAAAGATTACATCGGTCAGTTTCATAAATATTTCAACATCATCTCTGGCAGTACACCTTCCCAATATTCTTCAAGGCATTCATGCACCTCATGAGGACCAATATTTAATGCTATCCTCTCCACTCAACAGAAACATTAACCTCATCTGAGTGCAAATGTGTGTACGTCTGTCTGAGCCGGCAGATCTGAGACCAGCTCTGCGCAATAGGCTTTGTATCACGCCTGCAGTTCCGATTGATCGTCTCGGCAATCAGCAATTAAGCCCTAGTGATCAGAGCGGGAGAGGGGAGGAAGGGGGAGGGAAGAGGAGGTGGGAGGTAGCCCCCTACCCCACCCGGCTCCTCTCTTGTCAGCCCAGGAAAGGCTTCACTCAACTGGGGTGCGTTTGGCCCGGGGCTGGGCTCACTGGTGGAGGTTAACTCCAGCATAAATAAGCATCTTTGGACTCATTACAGGGATTAGAGAGTAATTCGCCTGCGAGGAAGGAGACGGCTGCCAGGGTTTTGGTACAGTTTACTACAGTCTTATAGGGGCGAGGGCCCTGGAGATTACAGAGGGAGAGAGATGGAAAGGCAGCAAAAGAGAGAAAGGCCAAGGGAAAAGAGAGGCTGGCTGTCAAGTGTGTGTGTGTGTGTGTGTGTGTGTGTGTGTGTGTGTGTGTGTGTGTGTGTGTGTGTGTGTGTGTGTGTGTGTGTGTGTGTGTGTGTGTGTGTGTGTGTGTGTGTGTGTGTGTGTGTGTGTGTGTGTGAGAGAGAGTGTGTGAGAGAGAGAGTCAATCCAAGCCCCCGGCTGCCCCCTTGATCTTGAGCATGTTGGGGTGCTGTGAAAACGGATAATGGGAGTTAGAACGACCGGGCCTGTCTAGAGAGAAGTGTGCTGATTGTTATAACTTTCCCTCATCTCTCTCCCCTCCACTTAACTAAACAAACACCCAAGAGGTAGCACTCTATCAATTTTAATGATGTTGAAATACAATTTAGGCACAAAATACACAACAAATGCTAATTTGGCCATGATGAGAGGCATCAGAAATTCCTCCCATTATTTATTCAGCTGACTTTCTGCATTTTTCATCAGAACAAATATTCCCATTTCAACAAATACACACACACACACACACGTGCTAACACACAGCCAATTTGGAGCATAAATCAACACATTCCCTCATCAAATATATGCTCTGTGTGGTTCTCTGCAGTCTGTCCAGTGCACCAAAGACAAATAGTTCTGTCCCAAGTCCAGCTGGAGAAACGTTAGGGCCAGAGGATTGTCAATATATGCATACATACATTAAACATAGCAGGTCTATGTGTGTTCAGGAAAGACACTGACATCATAAAGACTGAATTCCAGTCATAAACTCATTCATGTACACCTCGTGATTTTCCCAAGCACCTCTTTTTTCATGTTTTAATATACTTTACTAGACATTCTCATATTATAATTGTTCAATGCATTTTCATCAAAATGTGGCACTTTAAGATATCAACATTATTATACAGTTAGTCATAAGTAATTTTCTTTCAATCAGCATTTTAATTATTATAAATCCAAATAATTACAAATACATTCAAATGGCAACCATCTCCACCTCCATCTTCAACGGCTCAGGCTGCCCTGCTTCTGCACCACATTTGGGGCAGGTGAGGTCGGGGTCTGCAATACTGTGTGTTTTGATGCAGTAGTAGCAGAAGACATGTCGGCAGCCCACCGTATGGGGCATGGTTGGCCACTCTCCACACAGTCCGCACTCTTTCCACACCCCTTGCTCTTCCGTGCTTCCCTTCCTTTCTGTGCTGTCTCCCCCTGAAACCATCGAGAACACCTTTGCTTTCAGTTTCCTCGTATTGATCAGAGGTAACAGGAAGATAAGGAACTCTGCGAAGCCGTGCCACAGCAGCTCGCGGTTCATGTACTGGTACGTTACGTCCCGGACCACGTTGGGCTTGCTGAAGGCCGCCTGAGCTCCCACAATCCTTTCAGCCAGGACAGGATGGCGACCTTTCCTTAGGAACACGAGGAAGTTGATGAGACTTGCGATCTGTGTGATGCTAGAAACAAGGGTCAGGCTGTTGCGGAGAGCCTTTTGGAGTAAGCCACTGTCTACTGCAGACGCTGCTGAACTCAGACTCTGAAGCAGGCTGTAGGAGCGTTCCTGCAGCCAGCGTGGACCCGCAGTGAGCAGCGCCAGGCCCAGCTTCTGCCTGCGAGACAGAGGTCTGTAACGGGGAGACGTAGAGAGGGTGTTGTGGTACCGCAGGCTCAGTAGAGACTGGCCCACAGTGGCACTGTTAGAATAAAGTGTGAACCTCCACAGGAGCAATTGGAGCAGAGCCCTCAGTTCTGGCTCCAGTGGGGTGAGCAGGCCCGGCCGGCAGTAGTGGAAGCACTGGGAGAACTGGGTCCATACCAGCTGCTCTAAGGCTGTGTCTAGTTCAAGGGCATCCAGCTGGCTGATGCGCAGCACTGGGGTCTGCGGGTCGACATCACTTCCTGGACTAGAGCTTTTAGCTGTCCTTTTTTGGTCGTCCTCGCTTTCCAAACCTGCGGGAAAAAAGATAAATGTTAATTATGTTTTTCAGGAAACAGATGTAACAAAGGAGTACAAAAGCTATCCCCAATGACAACAAAACTTATAACACATATATAAAAAACTACAACCTTGAAATTCCCCTAAAACTGCAAATAAGTTCAAGTACATAAATGTCTCATGACTTAACATATTTAAATACTTTAATACTGTATTACTGGATCTATTAAAGTCAGGGTCATGAGCAAAATATACACAGAGGCAAAACTATTAAAAGGACAACTGGGTTGTTGGAGGAATGAGGCCCCGGAGGTGAGGCCCATCCTGTTAGGAGGGTTATTTTTTCTTTATACATAGGAACGGAAATCACTTTTCACATGTAAAACCCGTCCTTAATGCAACCTTTGAGCTGTGCAATGCAGAGGAGCAGGGGGTCTTAGACGGCTCTCTCCAGTGTATACACACACAATCCCAAGCACGCACACACACATAGAAACACACACGCAGGAGGCGAAGCCCAGGGGCTCTTGGTGCCTGCTCCCTCTGGAGATAGGGGTGTGTGTACAAATCACATCACTAGGGATTAGGCTAACGGCACAGTCTCTGGTACACCGTAAACATCTGCCAAATGTGGAACAATTTTCCTCCCCCTAGAGTCGACTCCATATGGGATCCCACCATTGTGACGTCTGGGCTATTTTGCGCTGCATACGTTTAGAAAAGTGCTCACAGTTCCCCCAGTTTTATCTGCCCTTTCCTCAAATGAAACGCTTAAGAAGTGGGAGACTAACTAACGCAGGGAGAGACAGAGCAAAAGGCCCAGAGAGAGAGAGAGAGAGGGAGACCGAGAGGCCTTTTCTGACAGTGGCTTTTGTGTCTCACTGAACAGGATTTGTCACGAGGCTTTAAAAGAGATTTCAGCCGGGTAAATATGGCAGTTTTGACAGAAAGAGAGGGAGATGATGGTCACTTTAGACGTTTCTTGAGGAGGTAAAAAAAAACATTCTTATATACGGTGGCAATGCTCGGGTTTATTGTGGCGCGCAGGACCATCTGTGTATTCATGATGTTTCAATAGAGCCAGGATACACCGTCCAACTAAATTAGAATTAGCAAATGAATGAAAAAATAGTGAATTCACGCTGAAGTAAGCAGGTGTGACAAATTCATTGAGCTGCATTTGAAATGCTGCCATGTTTAGTGACTAGAACCTCGCCTGTGACGGAAGTGGAGTTTGGGTTTTAAAAAAGAAAAAGTGGAGGTAGTCTGAATGTGGATGCTCAATAAACACACTCTATTTGTTTAGTTTAATCTGAAAGTTTTTCCTTGATGGGAGAAAATGTGCAGATTATGTGCCTGTGTGTGTGTGTGTGACTGTGTTTGTATGTCATGGGTAGCCTTGATCTATGCAGAGCTCTAATACATAGCCAAATTAATCTATCAGTCCACGGTTACACACACACATACACACCCACACACACAGACAGGTGGTGGAAATCCCCGTCACAGCAGCAGCCCTCTCTGGAGAGCAAACCCGGCCGGGTCCAATATCCTTTTGAAAGCCTTTTATCGAGCAGTTTACAAGTTATGAATGAATATGTTTTATTTGGGGAAACACGCTATTGACAGCCACCTATCAATAGTAATGTGACTATTGTCAAGGGTCTGTCAATATTAATGTAATTATGATGTAGAGGGATCAGAGGGATGCCGGAGTCGGGGGCCAAGTAACATCTCCTGCCCACTGCCATATCAATAGCTGGGATTGCTATTGACAGCTTCCCTTCAGACTTGCAGCACTTGCCAAATATATAACAAGCAGACACTTCAGTCAATGCCGGGCTGCCTATAAAAATTAAGCATTTGAATTTACAGCACTTTTACCGTGGACAGCTGGAAATCCATGTTCCTTATGTAATAGTCAAAAGTCAAAGTCAATGCCAGTGTTTACAGAGCACGGTGTGCGATACAAGCGGACTGACTCTTTCTCTGATGAATTCACTCAGACACACACCTGAAGTGATACATAGAATTTATACTTTTCGCGTGGGTCAGCCAACCAGAGACAAAATGCCCTCTTTGTGAAAGGAGTTCACAAAAATTGACAAAACATCTAGGGTCTTCATTTTTGGACCTTGCTTTTCTGTCAAAGCTGTATAAAACACTTTAAAAAAACATCTTCCTGCTTAAAAGTTATTTTTGATTCAGGTCAGATGAGAGGGTTTTGTCTCCCCTTGTTCCCTTAGCCCGTGCATCTTGTTCCGACAAAGATAGCACACTGACTCAAGGCTGACTGCCGTAGCTTACAGCCAACAGCAACAACAATATCCAATCTAACAGGGAACACACAGCAACACCGCCTCAAGGGGAAAGGGGGCTATGACCAGTGTGAGGAAGGAAAGGAGAGGAAACAAAAGCGTACGGAGCATCAGACGGAAGCTGCACAGCTGCACCGAGTGCTCTGGAAATTAGACAGCGAGCAGTAATGACAGCTAACAAAAAGATGGATAGATAAAGACAAATGCTTCAGGAAACCTCTTAGCTACTGTCCACTGATACATTGAAGGGAAACTGTGGGAAATGATAGCTAAGGAGAAAAAATTAGAGAGGGGAAAACAGATAAGCACAGACCTCTCCCCCTGAGCTGACCTTGAGACTGACGGTCACAATAAAGGAGGAGGGAACCTTCCTAAAGCACAGCCACGCTGAGGTGCATCCAGGGAATAGCCTATAGAAAGAGGAAGGATGCACTTTCTTCTTGACCTTGGCTTTGGTGTCTAGGGAGGGGATGAGGGTATTTAGGGCAGGGGACTAAAGACTGAGGGATGCTGGAAAGGTGGCGTATCTCTGGGGTCTTTTACTGCAGGGGACAAGGGCTCTGAAGCTGCTAACGAGGCTATCAGTCCATGCCATTCGGAAGCTATGCGTCCAAAAGTCTCAATTTAGCTGCTGGCGTGGTGCAGGGCTCAAATTCCTGAGCACTTAGCAATGGTTGTTAGCATAATATATTTGCTGAAATAATGCATACACGTTCTCTTGGCCTTCTATGATGCTTGTAGCGAGAAATAGGCTATGCATTGGCAAAGCATGCTGAATTACAACTTTACATTTTCTTCTCTCGCTCATGTAAATTAATTTGTGTAAAAGCTCTAGTGAATAAAACCTATTTCTCTGAGCACCCCGTGTCATTTTTTCCCCCTCGCTCCCTCACTTTATTGCCCTTCTTTCGCCAGGAACGAGAGCAGGCCTATTAGCCACGGCCTTCTAATGTCCTCACTATGAAAACGGATGAGAATGTCAGATTAAGAACTTTTAAGAGAATGATGTCATGCTGCAGACCACAGGCATTACGGGGACGCTAAGATTACCCAGGCGGTAACCAGACTAATTGTTATGAGTCTGTTTCATGAAAAATGAATGTGTGCAAATGCACAGAGGGGTCTTCAGGCTGTGTGTATGTGTGTGCGTTACACACTAATGCTTTATCAAGGCTCTCCCCTTTTTGTAATCACCCAAGACTACTCCGAGCCACGGGGTGAGGGCCAAGTTAATGCCTGAATGCAAAAAAATACACATCAGTTAGGATAGCACGTCTCACGTAGGAAAAAAAATGTTCTCTGCTTAATCTGGTTTGCTCCAGAGGTAAATTATTTAAGAGAATTAATTGATTTCATGAGTAGGAAGGTTGAGTATGCTAGGGCTGTATGAGTAATAAGTACAGGGGTTTGCGAAAAACAACTTAAAAAGTAATGAAACATTTAGAGGGCAGAGAGGCACAATGAACGTGGTACAAAAAGGGGAACAGCTAATAAATGAAAGAACTGAAGTTATGTCTTTCTTACTGAGAGAGCACTGTGGTCTCACCTCATGCAAATACAATGTGTTGTACTGAGGAATATTTGATCAGCACATCTCTTAGCTTGTGCTTTATGCATGAAAGCATTTTTCTGTTTTTTAATCTGTGCAACAATTAAAAAGTGAGTGAGAGTAGAACATTCGACATTTACCGTCCTGTTCAATCAATGAGAATGGGAAAGCCACTGCAGGCTCAACATGCTAATAAAGGCACAACACCATGCAGTCATAACACACTGTAGAGATGCTACTTTAAGGAATCCCTCATGTATATCTATGTTTCAATCACTTTTAGGAATTGGATTGCTGCCGTTGAAAATGCTACCCCCAAATGACATGCTATACTGTTACGTTTATTTCACTTTAAAGATGTGCCTTCTGGCAATGTACACAACTATGATAAAAACATACTGTGATACTAACAGACACTGAATATGATGTATATAATTTAGCAGGATTAATTGAGCATGCTGGAGGTTTAGAGAACATCTGTAACATCTGTATGAATTAGCAGAAATACAACTGTGTGCACTGTTGGTCAGAATTTTTTTTTTTAACAATGTACAATATAATTGTACTAAAACTATAAAGCTAATCCGTCAAGCGCACAGATAACCCCCTTGCCTTTATCACTTGACTTCATCTGGAAACTGTAGCCCATAAAATGACCTTATGCCCCCAGAGTGAGATCACAGCCTAATTTAACTTCAGTGACTCTCTTAAAAACACACTCATTACACTAAGTGACACACGTCTATACTCCAACCTCATGCAATCAGCAGCTCCACATTCCCCCTCATCAGGACATTGTCTTTTAATTTTTTAAGCCCATGCCCATCAGTCTTTAACAACAACAAAACCCAAATCTGCTCCATTTTGATAATAAGGCAAAAGCATTATGTGATAATCACAGTAGGGATTAGGTTTTGGCAGAGAGTGCAAGAGCAGTGCAGTCAAAGCCAGTGGAAAGGAGAGATATAGCCATGAGACAGATAAGGGTAGAGGAGTGATGATTGGGATGAGAGAAATGAAGAGCAGTCTCTTGAAAATCAATAAGATCAACTTTGCCTTGAATCTTAATGTGGAAGGTTTGGATCTCTAGCACTGATTATTTAGAGGAATAATGGAATTATGTGCAGAGCAGTAACATACTCTTGAAGGGAAACACACTCACAAGGTTACCATCTAAAGTTGCAGTTGTGTAAATAAACCTGGATGTGGCTCGCGATGAATAATAATGTCCTCGTTTGAAACGCATGCACTATAGCCTACACATTGACAGACATTGACAATCGATTTGATTTTTAATGAAAACATGCAGGCAAATGATACTCATAACGCGTCAAACATACAACACTGACAGCAGAAAGCAACACGCAGGGGATAATATTAAACGACGAGTCTTTACATCGTTTATAAAAGCAGATGTTCTGCATTTGAGCTTTCCGTAGAACTAACACGGTATTCAGGAATATCATCCAGACTTTAATGATCGTTAAGCAAAACAACAGAGCTGTATTTACCCATTTCTTTTGGCGAACTCAACTCAGTCCTCACTGATTAGACGAAAACAATGTGTATTTCCGGGTTGTGGATGTAAAACCCGCCCCTTAAAGGGAAACCACCAATCGTGTGGAGAGACGTCATGACTATGAAGCCAAAGGGTAAAAATGAGCCAATCAGATCACGCAGCGGCAAACTTTGGGAGGGAGTGTCAGTGTGAGTGGAAATAAGTCTGTTAAAAGTCCTCCGTTGTAGTAACGGCACGGCAGATAGCGACCAAGTTGTTGGTGAAGCCACGGTAATTAACATAAAACCACACATATAATGTCTTACATGCACTTGTTATGCAAGGCACATACTTGTTTCAGTTGGCGTCACAGTTGTCAGACAATGTAAACTATAAATATGTGAACAGTTTGAAGCAAGCGTGGCAAGCAGTCATTAAGAGTGTTAGCTAGTTAGCTTAAAAAGTGCGTGTACTGTAGTTGAGCCACGCTGAAAACTTTCACTACCATGAGCAAAAAGACAACTTCACCGGAGTCAGGCAAAAACGTAAAGCTTTTGGGACATGAAAGTGATAATTTGAACCTGCCACCTCCCCCAGAAGAGAAGCTGGAAGTTTCTATCTACGACTCAAACAACATTAAACAGCTTGTAAACGAGTTCAAGGGACTCCACGTGCAGAGATTGACATGTCTCGAGCTGGACACCACTTTAAACAAAGAGGAACGGCAGCAGGTGAGTAAATACCTCACAGATAGAACGTTTAAAACGTGTCTCATTGGTAGTGTGGCCGAGCGGTCTAAGGCGCTGGATTTAGGCTCCAGTCTCTTTGGAGGCGTGGGTTCGAATCCCACCACTGCCATTATTATCATTTAAGTTTCTCGTGATGACTGATATGCTCACTGTACGTCCGACATAAAACGTCTCCTTATCGACAACTAGTTATTGTACGTGTCTGTTTCCATCTAGATGAAGACACAATATTTTAAATGTCTCATAAGAAATCAACACATATTGACCCCATAGTGATATTCTGTCTTGAAGTGACAGTTAAGTCAAATTATTTACAAGGCAACCTCAGCAGTGTCCTAAGTTAACTTTCCAGGGTTTTGGACCCCAGATTTAATTTAAGTCAACAGCATACATTTCAAATAATTGAGGACCCCATTCAGACTCAAAGTATCTACAGGAAGTGTATTTTCTGCCTACATCTATTGTCATTAGGTTATCATCCATCCAATACAAATCAAAGCGCATCCTGTCCACCGTGACTTGGCCATCAGAAGATGACCTCTGTCCCGTCAGACAAATGACAGGAGGAAGCACAGGGGTGCTTTCATAAAGCCGCAGCACTTGTAACAGGTGGCAAATTGCATTATGTTTCCATCTGAGCGGCAGAGATCAGGAACACAGATCCACACTCATATTTAAAAAAGAGAGGTTTCTAATCATCAGGCTTGTCATGTGACATCATTTAGCGACAGAATGTAGCCTGTGTGAGCTGGGCTGTGCATCAAAGGAAGTGTAACAAGGTTTGGGAGATGGGTTTCGGTCAGCCGGCCCCAGTCTTAACAAGGTTACATGTTTAGAACCCAGGAGCTTCCAAGTCCTAAAGGTTGATATGGACAATTAATCACAAAGCTTGTCCATTGAAAACACAAAGCCCATTCATCCATGAACCCATTGTAGGTTTATGATGTTTCCTATTTTATTCGAACAACCTGCAAATTAAACAATTCATACAAAGTATTTTTTCTTACGCTATAAGGGTCGAAGCTGGCAGGCATAAGGAGTGTTAAGAAAGACATGTATAACGTTTGTAACAATATTTTTTGCCCACAGAAAAGGTTAAGCCAAACAGAACTTAACCCAGGCTATGCTCACTAAACTTTGACTAAATACAACTGAAAAGACTAAATTGGCCTAACGTTTTTTAAACAAAGTGTTAACTTAAAGGCAAAAACTACCAGCGAAACTATAAATAACATAGAACAGAAGGGTATGTTTCTCAGTATATACTGTTTTTTTCCAGCACCAGCAACCTCAGCACTGGTAACTTTAAGAAATAGAAAAATAGAATGTCTTAAGGCAAACTTATCTAAAGACAAACTAAGGTGTGTTACTCTCCCTGAAGCGAAACATCAGTGTTATATAACGCGTCAGGGGACGGTACAAAGATGCTTGTTGACTTCTTTGGCTTTAGGGGACAGACGTTTATGAACACAGATGTACGGGGCTCCTCTAAGGCAAAATAATTCTGAATTTAAGAAGCATTCCCTTTTTATTTTGTATGCGTATTAATGTTTTTACTGATATAAAAGACTGACCTAGAAGAATGCACTGAAAGCTAGTAAGTAAGTCTTAGGAAGAACAGTGGGCTTTTGTTTCTGACAGTTACCCATGCTGGAATAATTGTTGATGTCCAAATTAAGTTTTTATGCTCTTTAAAAAAAACCTGTGAGACTGACCGTTGAGCGGCCCGACTAAGCAAGGAGGCAGAGAGTTCAAATATAACATATAGCATTTATTCCTCATGGACACATGATTCACAGCCTCAATATTGCTGTCCACATGAACACAGTCAGCACCAACAAGGATCTCACACACACTACCAGGAAACACAGAGCCTAAATACACACAGACTAATCAACCAACAAGACACAGGTGAGGGGGGGGGACACACAGGGCACCAGGTGAACACAATCAGGAGTAACACACATGGGGAAAGGGAAACACTTTTCAAAATAAAACCACATGTGCAATAGTACAAGGCTCGAAGCCGTCAGTCCACAGTGACGAAGTTACGTTTGTCACAAAACCAAACAGGAGTTTTAGCTTGTCAGGGGTATGACTCAATAAAAACTGCTTAGTACTACTGTCAGCATGTTTAAACCCAGCAGATGAACCAACGTTTGATCCCTCTGTGCTGTTGTTCTTGCAGAAGAAAGTGAATTTCCTGTGGTCTTATGCGAATGACCTCGTAGAGCAGAACCAGGTGCTGGTCGAGACCGTTGAGGATCTGCAGATGGAAGCTGACAACAAGGTTTCCTGTCGGGGAATGAAGCTCCACGCCTCAGATCCCATCCTGAACGTAAGGTGTTATACATTTTTTTATAGCAATTTGGTTCAATTAAGTAGTTCACCTAGAAAGAGTATTTTCATTTTCTTTGATATTTCTGTTTTACAGTCTTGTTATGCTATTCATTTCCTTTGTCTTTAAGAGATCTATCTGAATGGATTACACGCAGGGTAACTTGGATAAAAAGTGCTTCAAAGTATACTGTACATATTACCATTCTTTTACTTTTTGGGTATGCGTTTCTCTAAGAATATAGTAACATCTTCATGTATTGGGACCAAATATATCTCCTGAAGACAAATATTCATCAATGAAATAAAACCATAAAAAGACTACAACCTTATAGTGTTGCACGGTGTACCGATACTTGAAAGGTACCGCGATACCCTGACGTTAAAAACGTTACGATTCCTCCGTTTCATTAGTATCGGTACTTTAAGAATGACGGGGAAAAGTACTCCTGTGAGAAAGCGCCGTTACGTGTGTGTTCAACGCTCTGCTTCCACTCCCTGCACTGCAGCCGTGCCTGCAGTCCCTCCCCTCTCAAGCACGCTCTAAGTCCCTCCCCTCTCTCGTGCACGCGCTAGCTGCCAGAGCATGTGAGAAAACGAGAAGCATGGCTGCAAGTGGGAGTGCAACTGCCGCTGCGCCTCGGCTTGTTGACAACAAAGGCGCCAGAAGTGACATTTGGAAGTATTTTAGCAGGGCTGCCAACACTCACGCATTGAGCGTGAGAGTCACGCACTCACGCCACACTTGCCTTTCCTCACGCTAAGTTTTCGTCCAAAATAAATGTATATAAAGTGAAGGAACAGCAAACCGAGCAGTCTACGAAATGAGACGGTCTTCTGGCTTGGTTCAGTAAAGTTGGAACGATATTGGGAGATTCTGATTTCACGGATCAATAACTCATGAACAAAACGTTATTCAGACACAGATGACGTCTCCTAAGTACCGTGGTAAGGTTGACAACGAACTACAATCACATTTGATCAAAAAAAGCCAATACGCGCCATCCTCCGAGCTGGACACATTACATTGGTCTCTATCCGCTGCCGGAGAAGAAACGAGTGCTCAGGGACCGTCTGCAAAGTGCAACTCCCAAAAAAGAGAATACAATAATATTCAATCACTATTATACAGCTTATTACTACCAAACTCACTACATACATAATAGTCTCCTGGTGGTCATACTACAGCAGAGAGTTTGGAAGAATATGCTTTTGAATAATTTTGGGGAATATTTATAATGTAACATCTTCAATAACTATGGCATCATCTTAAATAACTTTACTATTATACAATATATTTCTACCAAACTCACTATTTGCATTGTTAGCATCTGGTTAGTGAATTAATGGGAAACCCTAGTTTGTACATGTTCAATACATTTGTAACACTGTACACATGAACGTTTCTTTTTTCGGTTCACCAAAAAAGAAATCTCACTCCAAGCTGAACTCAAATGTTGGCAGCCCTGATTTTAGCTATATCTCTGACAGTGAGGTTATGTTCTATTTTTTGTCGGAGACCTCATTGTGTTGAATGTCATTTATTTAGTTTAATATACAAATCTATTTTGACAAAAAAGAATCGGAATCGCAATTCTTGACTTGGTATCGAAACCAAAATATTGGTATCGTGACAACACTACAACCTTAACATTTTTTAAATCTAATCCAATCTCTACACCCTGATAATACAGAGACTCCTCTTGAGTGTGCATATATGAATAAAGAGCACAATAACTTTAAAGTAAAAGAAAGTAGAAACCTTTGAAAGTTTAACAGGAATTTATTTGCAAACCCAACTTTTATCCTTGGGATTTTATACAAATAAAGGTCAGGTATTTGGTAATAAGTGAAGCAGCGTATGTCAAAAGGAGGACATTCCTAATCATAAACAACATCTAAATACAAATACCAAAATGCATAAGCACGTCAGAATTAACACAAAAGAGAGAAAACGACAAAGCAAGTTTAAAACGGAATAACAGCTCATGGCTTTCTTTGCTATGCTGCTGTATCTGCCTCCAAGAACATTTCTTTGTGTGCGCTTCTCGAGGCCAAGGCATCTTTGACTTTAGAGAATTCAATCAGCGGAGATCAGACCCTGACTGTGGTTAACAGTTAAGACCATGAGAATCCCTCATTGTTTACACAGAACAATATCAGTGTGCAGAATATTGGCAATGTAGAAAAGCATTAAGGACGAGCCTGGAGCCGCCCGCGCAACAGTTTCTGTTTTTAATGACTCGCGCAGTTGTGTTATTTGACTGCATGTAAGCTGAAAAAAGTCCTCTCTTATTATTTCTTAAGTCTGTGGCCATTTTCTGGAGGAAACCACACATTATTATTCATTCTAAGAAGAGTGGAGGTGGGAAGCTGAGTGCAGAAATGCTTTACCAAATGTATTCTTTTGTCCAAAGCAGGACTGTATGGACATCACCACTTGATGTAGTGGCCGTAAGGTATTGTTATAGTTAGGCCCAGGCTTCATTCAATATTCCCCCTTCTGAGTGAATTTTGCACACAGAAAAATAATTATGGCCTTTTATCCATCAAAGTACTTATCTGCTTTATGGAGAAGGTCAGAGGGCTTGCTTTGTGTGCTCTCTGCGCCGGTCTCAAAGGCTCAGGTAACATAATGCTTTGCACTTCTCAACTCAAAGCTGTCCATTTTAGCGTTCTGAAATTGTGTTTTCCTCAATGACAAATTGCTTAATCAAAACGGAAAATAAATCCTTGGTTTCTCTTCCATAGTGTTTTCTTAGATGCCTTTACTTAATAGTGTGTACAATATTTTCCTGCAAACTATATCACAATACATGCGTAACGAATGGTAAGAATAACCAAGACCTTTAAGAGTTTTCACATGTTCACTGTAATTGAATTGTAGGCACTTTATTTAGCTCTTTGGCAGAAGAAAATACAGCTAAAGAGTAATAGGTGAGAAAAATGTGGAAATTGATCAAATGAAATTCTTTCAGCTGACTCCTTTTGTTCATTCAGTTGCACAAGTTAGTTTAGCCGCCAAAAGACACAGTGTGAGGGAAGTGTTGCCGTGCTATCGACCCTGGTTCGGCTTTTGAATCTCCATTTTCACCCGTCTTAAAACGATGCTCTCACTGTCTGTTTCGGTTACTTTGTATGTTTTCAGGGTCTGGATTGGTAAACAAATACAAATAAATGGACTCCTTCACTCAACAGTCTATTAGGATAGCCAGGGGACAACAGTGTGTTTCTGCTCTGATGTCCATAATGTGAAATCCAATCAAATGAAGAGCATTTAGAGCTACTTATGGAACGTTCCACCATGTAAACGATGCAATGAGCTCTGTAATAGGAGCTTAGCTAACGTCTGATTGAATCGTAGTGTATGGTCTTGTTGATGCACAATAGGGTTGAACTGTAATGGACACTAAACAGAGTTTGTTTTGTGGTCATAATATCATGAAATCCAAGGCTTGTGTTCTCTGTTCTAGACTGCTGCAATTAGCCTGTTGACTATATGTCATCCATCCAAGGACATATGTAGCATCATCATGTTCCCTGCATACTTTATAACCCTGAATTAAATAGTACTTAGAATTATACGGAATATCTATGTTAACCTGTGGTTACAGGAAATGCTTTCAGTACGCATAAGTTCAGTTCAATATTGAAGTCATAGGAACAAAAGTTATGACTCTACTGTCCTTACCTGATGAACCCCACCAGCTTCTCCCTGGTCAAACTTTCTTTAGTCATTCTATGCCAAAGTCATTGCAGTGAACTTCAATTCATCCTGTCATGTTTCATTGACGCAGGTATTTAAGGATTATTAAAAATCATAGAAAGTTGTTCCAGTTGCAGATAGACTCTAAAACAGCACTCAGAGTATATGTACTCGTGTTAGGAAGTAGACTCCCAGTCCTTGCGGTGCTCTTTCCAGTATCACTTTCCATAGCTGGCAGATTTTCCAGCCAATTAAAAATGATGGAATAACTTTCTTTGTCTCATTTGGTTACAATAAAAAGCATTATTATGAGTGCTGAGGAGTTTCTCAAAGAAATGTCCTTTAGTCCTCTGGTTTATACTCTTGTTGGTCATTTTGGCATCTTAAGGATTAGTAATAATATAATACAATAAAATTGGCACTTCCATTGAACTCTATAGTGATGTTTTTTCCACTTGCGTTCTTCCAGAGAGGTCAAAGTCACAAGAGCAGCTACAGAACAACTTAGTGGCAAGGATTCAGTATCGTGCTTGAGGACACTTTTGTTGGCCAGATTGTGGGTTTCAATGAGTGGGAAGATGAATAAAGCACCCTCGTTTTGAGACATATAAAATAGGGTAATGTTAATAACATGGCTCAGTCGGTAGTTGTAGGTTTAACTCTTTAGTCCAGAGCTTTCTGTTATCATTTGGTCCTTTTTAAGTCTTTGGTAAGGTATGTTTTTTACATCCGTTACAGTATCCAGGCTTTTTTGCACATTTTGTTTGTGTGTGTGCACATTATGTGCAGTCTGTGTGTCTATTGGGTAGATTTCTTAATTCCCAGAGTTTAGCCTCTGGCCTGCGGGGCAGTGTGGGGGACTGTGGAGGCCTGAGGGGGATCAGTGTAGATCAAAACAGATCAGTAGGGATCATTTGGGATCACTGGCCTTGTCTTTGATCTACTCATCCTGCCATTTCACCATTCCCACACAATTCTCAAATGATTACCATACCAGGAATATTCAAACATGTTAGTAAACACATTTTTCAGACTGGAGACGTGTGCTTCTTGCAAATCACATTTTCGATGCTTGTTAGCTCTTCTTCTTTATAAAAAACAGGGCTAACAACTTAAACCTAATTTATTTTGTCTTATTTGTATCCGAGGAGAAGCAAATGGCTTATAACAAGTGTCGACTATAAATTTGCCAACTGAAAGTCGGGAAAGTCTCCAGCTGTGATGATAGTCTCCAATTTTTGGTGCGATTCACAAAGTGACTATTTATGACATTGCCCATAAACCACAGAACAGGGGCTATAAAAATGCTCCGGAACCAAATGAGAAAATTGGCCTCATGACTTAATCCATGCTAATGAGGACATCATTTTTCCTGTCATGGGGAGAAACCCTCTATAGAAGCTCTCTTAAGAGCCATTTCAACTACGCAGTACATAACAAAATAAGTAACTTATGGCGTAGCTGTTGGAGGAAAACCTTAATGGAAATAACAAAAACAGCCTTCTTCTAAGGATGACCACAGCTTTTAGAATTGATACAGTTCTCAACCACACATCATCCGGATGCATTGAGAATAACATTTCATTCAGCCACTTGGAATAAGTGCGTTTAACCATGAAGAGAATCTTGCAGGTACAGAGAGACGAACCTTTGTAGGTGCTACTGCATGGCTTCAAAATAAGCCTTTCTAAATGCTAAGTACAAAAGAGATCCTTTTTGTTTGCCAAGGTGCGGTGGATCCAGATGGGTTTTAGCATAGTTAAAAGTCGTGATTTTGTTTTATAGTCGCACTCGCAGAGAGGTATTTGGGAGCCGATTGGTGCACGTGCTGGAGTGTATGGTTTAGTTATTTTCTGGGTGTAGGAAAGGCCTGATTCCTTCACAGCCTCGCAGGCCAGTAAAAGTGTCTTAAAGCGGAGGAAAATATGTGGCATCTTCTCAGCAAGTTAAGTTCTAATAGCATTATTGGTATTTGATTAGCTACAAGTGATCTATATTAGAATAAAGCTGGCTACCTTGTAAGCTCTTCTTGTTTTGGGAGTAATGCAAAAAGGCAGTTGCTCCAAACGTGGCTGACCCTGTGTAGACGTGAGGGCCCGGATCAAGTCAATGAGAGAAGGTGGAAACTCAATTCAGGTCTGCATTCAAAACAGTCCCTGAACTCTTTGACCTTAACCAGTCTCTTCCCCCCCCTTCCTCACACACTGAAAAACACACACACATACAGATACACATACACATACACATACACATACACATACACACACACACATATATATAGCATTGCTTGGGGCAGAGCTGGTGTGAGGGTGAGAATGAGAGAGTGGGGGAGGTCAGGGGGTTGCGATGGTTGACTATGCTAATGCTGTTGTTAATGACTTTGCTGTGAGTGATAATTGATCGCGTTCATTACCATATTAACTTCTCTGCCCCCACCCTATCCAGAACCCCCCATTTCCCAGTCTCTCCCCATGCAGTAATGGATGCCCCCGTTTGATCCTTCAAATAATGAACTAATTAGCTTAATTAAAATCAATAGATGTGCCAATACCGGGTTAGACATCTCAGGGATGCCGTCTCTATCTGCAAGGGGAGGAATTTCTGAAGGAGTGGGTGAGGACGGATGGATGTCAGGAAGTAAAAGGAGCAATACATACACTTCAGGAATGGTGGGAAAAGAAGACGAGGAGCTGAAGGGAGAAAAGCGAGACTAATACACATTTTTAAGCAAAAATGCAGGTTTTTCCAACACAGGAAAAACCGCTATTATTTGCGACAGACCCTTTTTCTTGCCAGTAAACTATTTTGACAGTCAGTTTTTTTTCTGGTGTATCGTAAACGCGTAGGAACCCAGGGTTAGTAAATATTAGAAAGCAGAGTTGATGGTGTGGATGAGTTTTAAAATAACTTTTTTTTTCTAGAGTCTTATGGCTTTTAGAAGATTATTTTAATTGAAAGTTAATAAATTATAGTAATGGTCCAAATCCCTTTTAACGATGAGCTTTGATAATGAGCTGGAGCTATAAATACCTGTAACTGCTGCAGACTCATTTGACCCGGACATTAATGTGGATTGAAACCTGTCCCACTGAAGACAAAAGACAGATTTGAGTGCTTCTTATGTTTTTTTGTCCAGTGGGAAAGGGGACTAGTGGGGCACAGAAAAAGATGAACATGTTATTAGGAAATAGAATGAGAAAAAAAAGAAGAGGTGGGTACAAACACAAAGAAGGCGTAAATGGGATGATGGAGTTGCAATTTCTATGATGGTTAAATGTACAAATTAGTGGACAATGGCAAAGACAAGAAAGCATGAAAGAAAGAGACAGAAAATATCAGAGGAAAGGAGGGAGCCACAGAGAGGGGGAACTAAACGAGAGAGAGGGAGAGAGGTTCCTAATGCTGATTTATGAGTGCTTGACGGTCGTTAGCTGGAATAAATGGCTTGTAGGAGTGGCTGCAGCATTACTCCCTGTACAGGATACTAAGTGCATTGTAAGGTCAGCCATAAGGCCAAACTTACATATGTAGTGCTCTGCCCTTGTAAACCTTTGTTAATATATCAGCTACAGGATGGGACTGTAACTAGTCCATCTGATACACCCGGATGACTGCGACTCCCTAACCTGCATGCTAATACACTTTGATTTTGAGACCAAAGTTTAATGGACACAACTTTTATAGTTGGATACAAAAATCAAACGCACCTACTGTGTTTGGTGGTCACAATTTGCTTTGCCAGAAAATGTATTTAACAAGTATAAATTCCCATGATTTGATATCTTAATAAAATATTTATATACGATTGATGACTCGGATGATGATTCAGAGTCTTGGCCAGGATTGCCTCTGCTCTCAACATTAATCTTTGCTAATAAAAATAATAGTTATTTGCCCCCACTGATACAGGTTATGCTAACGCTTAGCATTTTGTGCTCATAAAAATAATCTGCCGCTCGCTACAGTCCATGCTAATTCTTAGCATTTGGGGCGATATCTTGCAGAATTAACTTGCAAACCATTAGCTTCTTCCAATAGACAGGTGAAGTTCATAAAAAAAGGTTATCATGCAAATGTTTTGCATATTCTCTACACAAGGCAGACATCTGCCATTGTGAGTTAGGTATATTTCCTCATTAGGTTATAAGAAAGGTGTATTATATGGACTTTGTGTCTCCTTGAACCCTTTTTAGAATCAAGTCTTGCATTGCTGTTGTAAACACAACTCCACTCTGCATATTTCAAGATAGGACAATATCTTTTTTCAGAAGATTTCATAAGAAACGAGAATGTAGAATTCAAAACTGAATAAAATGGTCTGTGTACGAATTGTACATTGTTGTATGTTCCGTGCCTTTAAAGTATATTTTCAATATGAAACACGCTGTACATAAGGCATTAGATGTGAGTATGTTTTTCCTGTAGGCTATCATAGTTGCATCACTTTACACTTGCATCAAGCTCACTCTGGACAAAATTAAAGTCCACATTTTTAGTACACTCACTATAAACATGCGTCTCTTGACATAGTAGAGCAAGACGCTGGCGTGTTACTTCTAGTCACCATCACCACGAGTCGCATTATCTTTTTTTTCTTTATATTCCTCGCTTTCTGTTGTGATCTGGTGACTCACGCACACATGTTCCTGCTTTAGTTTTTTCTCCTCTGTTGCTTTCAGTTGACCTAGCTCCAGACAAAAGGAATGGAGGGGAGCAGAGAAATGGAATGATTGCGTAAATGGAGGGTTATTTTCAGATAGAAAAGAAACAAGAAATGCAAAAGTGAGGTGGGGAAGGGGGAAAAAAGAGCGGGGAAAAGAAGAGGCGTGGGTGAGGGGCAAGTCGATGAGACAGGAGGAGACAAGAGAATTTGACGAGGTTGGAGGCTGGAAACAAAAGGCAAACAAAAGTAATTCACAGCGATTCTGTGAAGGACTATTGCTGGAATGAATTTGTTTCTCTTTTTCTTTCATACAGTAGAAGCACTGCTTGCATTTCTACTTTTAATATTACCATTCTTCAAGTACTCTTTCTCGTATTGCTCTGCCACTTCTGCTGTCTTTCCTTCATTTTCCTTCATGTTTGTTAACTGAGTGAGAAAGCTAAGTGATGTGATGCAACATCCATGTAATGGTCTCTGTTTTTCTCTGATTTGACCATTACTTTAAGCATAAAATATGTAGTAAAATGTCTAAGAACAACTAGATGTGTATAAAGTTATGCACATATTTTATCCCAACTGTTTCCAATTTGTTTTAAACATCGAAAAATCCCCCCATAATTTTGTATATGCAATGTATCCTTTGATGGACATATTTAGTCTGTGATGTGTAAGAGTTGTGGTTTTATGTCAGAAATAGGTTTTTACACAATTTTAAGTCATATTTTTACGTAGATATTTGTCATTTTTAATTAGATGAAGGGTTATAGTCATCAAATGTCAAGTTATCAGAACACAAGCTGAGTAAACTAAAGCAGGAGTTGAATTCCTTTGGAGAAACACAGATTTTTCTGGTGATACTGCTTTACTTATGCTTGTACTGGTTTAAGTCACCGTGCGTAGGATTCACGTGGGAAGGTTGCTTACGTAGTAGAAATCCAAAAAATAGGTACAGAAATGTTCCGACATTTTCCGATTCACCAAACATTGCGTACCGGCGAGGAAAGTGCGTGCGGCACTTCCTACGCCGGTTTCCCTTTTATAAATCACAATCGTCTCGAAATGCGGTGCAGCTTTTGCGTAACGCCCATATTTGCCTATAAATAGTCAAAGAAACGCCCATTCATTCATTCATTCATTCTGACTGACTTTATGAAGAAGATCGCAGGAAATGACGATAGAACAGCTAAAAAATACTTCTCACACCGTGTCAGATTTTGGTTATTTTGGGGAGGTGGAGATAAATCATATTGTTTGGTGGATGCAGTTTGAACCAGAGTAGCAGCATGGAGGCCGGATCGTCACCAAAATAAATAAATGAGTGGTCCGAAAAAGGTTAATGACAAAAAAAATACACATAGCCTTCCTCAGGCAGTGTGTTTGCACCGGGGACAGGAGACCCCCCCTTGATGAGAAACTGTAAGAAATGATCGGGGAATCCCTCCGGAGTGGAGTCATGACGACTGGATCTGAATTATGTTTTTGTATTTGGTGGTTTGTGTCCCAGCACTGAGGAGTCGCAAACAGGCGTTTGTTTAATCATTTTAAGATTGGCTTTAATCAATGTTTGAAAATGAATTCTTCATATATGATAAATGAGAGGTAACATTTTATTTATGGTATTATTTCCACATATTTCTCTCCATTCTTCCTTCTGCCAATGGTGTCGCAGTTTCTCGTCTCTCCCGTTGTTGTGCTTAGTGCGTACGCATGGGTTAGAGTTTGCGTGGAGGACCACACATTTTCCCGTCAAGTTAGTATTTTATAAATCGCAAACATTGTGTAGAAACTGGCGTACGCCATTTTTTGAGCGTATATCCCTTTATAAATGAGGCCCCTGGTCTGTTTTCTATAGATAGGAGGAGACCTCTGTGGATAATTTGGCTTCCTGTAAAAAGCTTTTGTCGTTTTAATTGAGACACCCCTTGTGGAAAATGACAGATTACGCTTTTAATAGTATATTTCCTAACCACTGTTAAATGGGATAGTTGCATTGCACACACACACACACACGTACGCACGCGTGCCCATAAGCCCTCCCTCTAACAAATGAGTTTACCGTGGTCATAACCTTCACAGAGCTCATTATCATAGATTGCAGGCCTTTTCATAAAGCGGAGACCACTGGTGACTGATTACTAGCGGGATGGACACACACACACACACACACACACACACACACACACACACACACTGTGATCCGTAATGAGACCTTATTCCGGACACCCCACCCAGCTGCCTGTAAATTACAGCCGCCACTCTGCCATACATACTTAATCAGCTAATGTTTTTTTATTCCTTTATTATTAATTTGCTCCTGTTTCTGATTTATCTAAAGCGCTCTGCATCACACCAATATTTTGTCTCCTTTACAGTTCAGAGAGGCAGAGTAGGCCGTGTGCTTATTCATGTACTTAGGGGATTGCATCTGTAATGAATGGACTGGCTGTTTAGGCATACACAACACAGCCTACTACTCACCTTAATAATGTAAGCAGGTCGTAACTCCTGCTAACCCAAGGGTATATAAGGCATGCATATACACACACACACACACACACACACACATTTGCACACCCAAACAGCCTACCTGAATTAGCCGCTGACCTCTGCTTATGCCAGGTCTTCTCGCTGTCACATTGCAGCTGCATTGGAATATGAATGCTTTCTGATTGGAGGAGAAAATCTGGTGTGTCTTTTGTGTGTTTGTTTGACTGTTTTTTTTGTATGTTGTTTAGTACACATGTATTTAAGCCCACCTTATTTTAATAAGCAACGGTACACCATAAAATCCTTTAAAAAGAAACAACATTTTAGTGCTTAACATTTTTTTTCTCCAAATAAAATCTTTTGTTAGGTTGATGCGCTTGATTTGGGTTTTGTTGCTTGCAAACGATGCGTAACGTGAAGGATAATTGGAGAGTAGAGTGCTGGTGTTGTCAGAAAGCATTAATTAGCGTCATCTAAAATATTTTATCTTTGCTTAACATATAACATGTGCCTAAAAATAGCAAGTTATTCACACAGCAGATATAAAGGTAGTCTGTCTTTCTGCAGCATGCATTACATTTTAACTTCACACAACATACATAAGATACATTTCAACTTTCCATGTGGTTGGGTTTCGGTTAATGGTCCACTACCCCATATTCTGCAGTCACATAAACTCAAATTTGCACACATACCATTACTTAACACTAGCGTATGCATAATTGAAACACACGCTTATATTTAACACACACACACACACACACACACACACACACACACACACACACACACACACACACACACACACACACACACACACACACACACACACACACACAGAGGACTGTGTTGACCTGTGAGTCATTGCTCTCGGCATTGATTTCCTTTTCCCAGAGTGACCCCTGTCACCACAGCAATAGAGTGGCCGATATTTCACCAGAACTGCTGGGTCTCTCTCTCACGCCCCCCCCCCCCATCTCTTTCTCTAAGTCTGACTCTTTATCTCTCTGTACTTCCCACTAACTCCCTCCACACATCTCCTAATTTGTTCTCCAATAATAATCCTGATAGTAATCAAAAAGCTGGGTGACAGGAATTGTAAGGCTTAATTCATTTTGTAACATTATCTTATGTACAGTAACAGTATGAATTGACCTTACAAAACCAACATTGTGACCTATATTTTTCACATCTCCTCCACTAACCAACGTTCAGTCACAAAGAAACACAGAGTTATTCAGTACCACAAAATGAACAGTAGTCTCCGTGTGTTTAAGTATGCTCATGTACTCTTTTATCTATGAACTCAACTTCCTCTTCAATTCAATGGCCTTCTTTCAGAGCGAGTGACTTCCTGTGCCACTATTGCGTCAAATGCTTTTATCCCCCAAACAGGACAGCTATATTAAGTCATTAGAGTAATCATCATTATTTTAGATTATTTTCCTCTTTATTTGATTTTGTCAAATTAATTAGATTTGTGTTCCGTTTTGAAAAAGAGGAAAGCAGACTTTTCCCTTGAATTAATAGTTTTTTCAGTCTCAAACTGAAATGGAGACCTTGTCTTTTGCTGCCATGGTCTTTAAGATGCTTCCAGTTGAACATTTCTTAATCTCCTCATGTCTGTGACTAATGAATAATAATTGCTGTACATGCCCCATGTGACTCAATAATGTGGATGTAATTTCATATCTCCCCCAGGTGTCTGAGGCTGATCTGAGGACTTTGTTTCTGGATGAGCTTGTTGGACCTGCGGCTAACATCCCACACAGGTATGTGTAGTTACAGCCACACTCAGATTCCCCCTCATCAACAAGGGTTTTTTCCCCAGGTAAAAGTTTACCCTTGACTAAAATGACTTATAACTTCTTAAGAATAACTTTATGAATCGCTCACACACACATGCAGGTCCCAGTGTAGATAGAGGTAACAGAGTCGGCCTCGGGGACTCTGCCTCTCCTCGGGGGGGGTTGAGCTCCTCGGGGAGTCGCTGGAACATCACTGTCCCCCCTTGGCAATATGCAAATCCCTATATGATATTTCCCACCATGCAGAGCTCCAAGGCCCCTGAAGACTTGTTCTGTTTCTACTTTCTGGAAAGGCAGATTTTCATTCTAAGTTTTGCACATTTTGACAATGAAAGAAGCATTTTCTGAATCTAAATGCTCATCCTCATACATATGTGCCTATTCCAGATGTTTACATCCTTAGCTAGACGCCTGGACTCACCAACTGAGTCAACTTTATATATGTTGAGCTTTGGCTGGAAAGTAACTTCCTTTAGCAGCCGAGCAAACTCTGATTTTGTCATTAAAAGTATCCTGCAGAAAAAACATTGAATTCAATTTACCTTATTTTGCAACCATACACATTAACACTACTTTGATGTCTTGCACTGACAGCATTGATAATATATTGTATTATAAACCTGAATACGGTAAATGTAGTGGGGTTAAAACAATATTTGCCTCTGAGATGTAGAGTAAATGGAAATACTTTGATGAAGTACCTCACCAAAGTACTTGAGTAAATATACTTTGTTACTGTGCATCAGTAAGTGACAACATGGATAATAGTACATTTCTGTCCTAGACTACATTCTAGAAGTTGGCATTGTAAGGTTTAGTGTGATTACATGAAATAAATCAAATGCCTTGCAAACATAAAATTCCATTCAATATTGTTTTATTCAGAAGCTGTAATATGAAAAATAGGAACACAGGCGAATACGGTTAGACGTTACCAGTCAGTAGTTTGACAGCTAGCAGTGCTGCCAATTAAACTTGAGCAGGAATTGGTGGTCTGGCACAATTTGGCACAATTGAGTTTGCGGCTGCGGTTTCTTTGCCGTTCCTGCGAGAGTCACCGAAGGGCGTGATGGATCCTCCGTCAGCGTGCCGGCTGTCAGAGGCGCGGGGATTTGCATCACACCTTGAGCGTTTTAAATGGCTGCACATATTATAATAATAAAAAAAATGAAATGAGTAAATCAGGACTCATGACAGGCAGGTTGAAACAGTGGGTGAGTGTGTGTGTTTCTTGCCACCAGCGTCAACATTAAACACATCAGATTGAAGCCACCCTCCAGGGTAGCATCACTCAGCCAGGTGTGTGTGTGTGTGTGTGTGTGTAAATGTGAGCATGGTGAAACCTAAGTCTTTTATCTACTTTTCTTTTCCTCTGGTTTTTTGTTTATCTACAGATTTATTTATATATTAAAGCTGTGCAGAACACACTCTCACACACAGATTGATCTATCGATGTATTGATGTGTGAGTGGGTGTCAGTATTTTATTTTCCCACTTCCTTCCCATTGTTTAATTATTTCCCCTAGTATGATATCCTGCAGAGTTTTTCACACTTGAGTTAGTGCTGTTTTCCTTTGCCAAAAGCAGTCAAATGCTGAAAGTTAGTTAGGTAAAAAGAAAAAGCTTTGACAGAATATCCTGATTCTCATTTGGGAACAGTCGGAACTTACTTTATTTCCACTCCGGCAGTATCCCTCAGTGTAACTGTTCTAATTCAATTGAACACTTTTCTTTGTTCTGAAGTGATAAGATATTTAGGCTTAGGAGACTGGAGCTTCATTATTGCTACATTATTATTTTCCTGCTTGTTTTTCTATTGTCCAGCTGTTTATCCGACAGTCTCCGATTCTTCTCTCCCCATTTATTTTTGTATTGTTCAAGGTCTCCAGTAGATGCACATTACTTTTGATCTCTGACTCTATTTCTCCACTCGCTTTCTCTCCCTCTCTCCCATTTCTCTCTCAGGACGGGAGGAGGATATGTCTCTTTTTCTCCATATTGACTTTCCCAGGTCAGGCTCCTCTTCTCCTATTAGGCCAAGCTAACTGATCAATACGCCGGCCTGGTGGGCTGCTGTGTGGACATGCAGACAGGCAGACACAGCGGGCCGTGCCCCGGCCAAGTGCCACGCTCATTAACACACACACAGCAGGAAATATACAGTATACATACCAATCACACTCTCACAAATCACAAAATGGATTTATATATACAATTCATATTAATACAGCTGATTCTAGAAAGAATTCAAGATTCAAAGATTGTTTTTGTCATATGCACAATAGTTAGGCAAACAAATATTAAGACTCCTCCAACAGTGCAACACACATTATACTTAAGACATAAAAAGTGCAAGTCGAACAATGGTGCGAGTTAAATGCAGGAATAATCAACTATATACTTAGAATAAAAATGAACAGAAAGTTAAATGCAACTCCTACATTTCTACAATCTGTAATAAAAAAACTCACACATCTGAACACAACTAATGCCAAAATCAATCAATCAATCAATCATGTATAAATCTATAAATCGTCATGCACTTGGTTGCTTCCCTGTCAAATGTGAAGATGCAACTCCTCTCCTCCCCTGCTGTTTTCTCAGCTGGTGAGTTGTGACATCTGCAGTGCTGCATGGATAAGCAGCTGCCAGAGATGGAGGGGGGAGTGCTGTGGAAGACAATGCAGGAGAGAAGGGAAGAAGAGGGAGGGGTGCAGGGCACTGTCAACCAGCAACAGTTAGGTGTACAGCAGGGGGAGACAGGATGGTGTGTGTGTGCCCATGCACGTGTGTGTGTAAATGGCAGCGTGCCAGGCGGTGCCATCTGGCTGCTTGACAGAGCTCTTCTCATTAACAGGGGGGTTAATTGCTGTGGCAGCACCCAGGCTGTGTCAAACATCACCCTGGGGACACGGAGGCAACAGACGATCTACATGTTTGTGTACGCACACGCACAAATGAGTGTGTGTTTAAGCATTAAACACGGCACTGGGAATCTAAAAGCGCTTTCTCTACGTAAAAGTGTTAAACAGCAGCCTGCAGTAAATTAGCCGTGGCATATGAAGAGGGCAGCGGAGGGGACCCACCTGTGTCCTGTGTGGTGTGTGTGTGTGCGCCCTTGTTGTGCAAGTATGCCAGGCTACATGCATGTTTATATTATTCTTATGAATTATGTCTTGTTGCTGTAATGATGTAGAAAGAATTGGGTTTACACAGCCAATGTCTATAGCCCTGAGGGCAAACACATACAGGCACAAACACACGCACACACACACGGCAGGGGGAAGGGGTGGCAATTTGCATGTTATTACTGCATATTCATGACTAATTTGGTTAGCCTTGCCTAATAGGCCTGAGTGACAGCTTGAGATATCGAGAGTCGACTTTAATATCACACACACTCACGGTGACACACACACACATACAGACACACACCCTGCTCTCTGTCCGCACAGTAATCATAACAACACTTAGGGCTCTAAATTACAGGAATTCCCTGTTCATCTGTTGGTTTGACATTGTGTCATTTGTTTAGCACAACTGCTTTATTGTATATAACAATATGGTAAATCATATAACCTCATTTGTTACATGCATAATCATGACCTGATATGCACCCACACATGCACGCATATTCACACATTAAATCACATGAATACATTTGCATTGTGACTTGTTGCAGGTCACATTGTTTTTGTATTAATTTCCCGAAAACTAGTGAAAAAACTATAAAATGCAGCCGCTACCTATTAAATTCAGTTTCATCCATTAACGGTGCAGAAAATAGAAACTTACGTACCATTAAGTAATGCAAACTGTGCTTATTTTCTTCAATTTTTCAATCTTTGTTGACTACAAAGCTGGGTGTGTGTGCATATGTGTGTTTAATAAGAATTCTGGGCCAAGACAAAGTGATGTTCCTTATCTCAGCTAGTGAGTGTTTTCCGTCGTACACACGGCACTCTAACCATCCCACTGTGAAGGTGAAAATAAGGATGAAATTGGCTGCAGTTACTTTTCATTCAAAAACCCTCTTTCCATTTACAACTAGTTCCCATTTCAAACCATTCCTCATTTAATAATCTCTACTAAATTTGGGCTGATTTTAAGTATTTCTTCAAAGAACTGACAGGAAAATAAGTTTTGCAAATGCTAATGTATAGACCAAGCTTTCCCTCCCTTAAAAAGGCCCTAAAATAATCATGTTTTAATGCAACTGTAGAAGGTTTTATCCTGTGTAAAAGTTAAGGATTGCTATTTGTGCATATCTTTGGGGAAAGATTGTCTTTGTCCACACATTTATATACATAATAAAGGCTTCTCTGCATGCTTAGGAGTACACTCAGTTTTTGACATTCTTTTTTTAAACAGATTTTCTTAGTGAAATGCTCGGCAAAGTGATAATTCATAACAAAGGAACACTGTAGTTAGTGGAATAAGAAAAAAAAGGGAATAGATAGCGTGGCAGCACACACTCCATTCCCTTCTAGACACAGAAACAGACTGTAATCTAAAGTCAGTTTGTTCACACTCTCCTCTGTGGCTTTTACTCAATTTGACTGAAAAGTTTTTTTTTTCTTGAAGTGAAAGATTTAACTCTCAGCGCTCTCTATCCACTCACATGTCACTTTTGTCAAATCTTGCCTTTCCTTCCCTGCTTGCTGCGAACGTGTAGACACGCTTGATCAAATGTGAGTTTAACATTTTTAATCTGCGCAAAGTTTCATCAGAATAACTCATCTCAGGAGGTGTGTGTGTGTGTGTGTGTGTGTGTGTGTGTGTGTGTGTGTGTGTGTGTGTGTGTGTGTGTGTGTGTGTGTGTGTGTGTGTGTGTGTGTGTGTGTGTGTGTGTGTGTGTGTGTGTGTGTGTGTGTGTGTGTGTGTGTGTGTGTGTGTGTGTGTGTGTGTGTGTGTGTGTGTGTGTGTGTGTGTGTGTGTGTGTGTGTGTGGTGTGTGTGTGTGTGTGTGGTGTGGTGTGTGTGTGTGTGTGTGTGTGTGTGTGTGTGTGTGTGTGTGTGTGTGTGTGTGTGTGTGTGTGTGTGTGTGTGTGTGGAGAATTGTGTGATCTGTTTCCTTTTTTTCTTTCTCCTTCCATCTTGTGTGACAGCTGTCACTGGTGACTCAGAAAGGTGTCTGGGCAGAGTTAACATATTTTCACTGCCGGGATACACGCACGCACACACACACACACACACACACACACCAGCTCCAGTTGCTGTCACCTAGCACAAATTTCACCAGGCTCAGCATCTCTTTGCTTCTCTTGAATTAGATTTTTCTCATAAAGCACATATTACATTTTGTACACACCGCATGCTGTTCATATAGTGGATTGCTTATTTATATATTACTTTAGGTCAGAGAGCATTACATGAATTAATAAAGCATCTTAATTACAGTAACTGTCAAGGTTGACTTAGTTTTGTCTCATTTTAAATGCCGTAAACGAGTATCAAGAGTGGCCTTGAAAATAATGACTGTATTGAGAACATATTCAATACACATACTGGAAATGGTACCATGGAATATACTGGCAGCTTACATTGCATATAATTACAGGAAGTGACCCACCAGTACAACCTGTTTTGAATTCCCCGTTTTTTCCTGTTATTATTTGTCATTTATCTTCGTCTCTTTTCTTTCTCTGTTCTGCTCCAGCTCTGTCTCCTTGGTTCAGATCACATCGGAGTTAGAAGACTTGAAAATCCAGTTGCAAACCAAGGACATGGTCATCTGTGATCTGGAGAGGACGCTCGGAGAGAATTCGCAGCAGAGGCAAAAGGTAATCAACCAAAGATATTTCAAACTACAGGATCACTCGCCACACAAAATGTCATCAAGATATTGCCCAATCTTTTGACATCTGCCTTATTATTAAGATCCTTTAGCTTTCTTAATATTTCCTATTTCTCTAATGTAATTGAATACAGTTCATGCTATTTGGTTCAATCAAGTGTTTTTCCGTACATAAGACAGACATGAACAAAGAAACTAATTCCTATCATTTTAGCCTATTCTTTTCATAGCAGTTTTAAGACTGCCCACACAATTAAATGACTTGTTAAGGTGATTTCTCTGCAGAGTGCTTGTTATTGTTTAGAAGGCTGTCTGAGGAGTGGATATTTTCTTTTCTTTTTACGATATTGGTTTGGCAGCTGTGCTGGAAGCGCTCCATGTGCAGCCAGGTTTAACAGGAAGCCGAGGCGTGTGTGATGAATTACCGGCATATCTCAGAGCCGGGGGTAACAAACATGGCGTCGCCGGCCGGGATTAAAAGGGAGAGTTTTTTTACGGCCTTCCCACACCTCCTTACAGGGTGTCACTAAATTATACCCACCGCTGTTTTACTGTCTTCTGTGGCTTACAGTTAAGATGCACGTAAATACACACAGGCTTGCAGAAATGCACACACAAATGCGCACGCATGCATTTGTGCTTGTGGTAAACCCGGCTTGTTGGCTGTTTATGTGTGTGTTGGCTGGCTACTGCTTGTGAGTTGTCTCATTTGCACTGCAGCTAATTAGTGGTTTATGTGATTACACAGCCTAAGAGAAACAAGCGGAGTAACTGGAGCTTGTTCTGTTAATTATATTTTCAACAAATGTTGATATATCTTTTCATTCTGCCTGTGTTTCTGTTTAACTGGTACATCTGCAATGCAGATGCACGGATAGATATTTTGGCACAGACTCGTGTACACACACATTTAATAAAGATGATTGCCACAGAATCTCATCTCTGTTCGTTAGCAGTAAGCCAGTTTGTGTATAACGCAAAACATTCCCAGAATCTGACATCTATGAGGCCCAATTAAAACAAATGATACCCGCAGCAATGGAAATAAAGGCATGTATACAATGTTATCCCTTTGAATTTGTCAGTGTAGAAGGTTTTCATCTTTAATGATATGGGAATGACTAACATGGTTAAAGTGTTTCCTTTACATAACCCATGCCATTATCCTCTCTGTGACCCGGTGGCTCCTCTTTACAGTCTGACCCTGACCTGTCTCGTAAATAACAAAAAAACTGTAGAATTCAAGTAAAAAATGCTGTTTTACTTTAGCCGGACTAGCTATAAACATTTATGTCATGGTATATGACAATCTACAATAACTACTAAAAGTTGTTTAATAAAAGAGTTGAATAAATGATTACTGAATATAGATAGATAGTGAGACACATTTACTGTAAGTAAGTGTCTTCCTCTGAGATAATGTTTAACTGGTGAACTTCCTCCGGGCCCAGACACTGGAGAGCCGTGAGAGGCTGGAGCTCCTGCAGAGTGAGCTCTCATGTCTGCAGAGGATCCACAAAGACAACATGAAGGAGATCACAGAGAGAGGCGTCTGCATCACCAAACTGCAGGCGGCCTCTGAGCTGCTGCGACGACAAGAGGGCGACGACACACGCACTCAGGTGGGCACAGTGTGGAACAATGATTCAGATCTTTTACATTGTACAACAATGTTCAAATACTCCATTAGAAGTGTTGTCTTTGAACTCTGAATTGTAATCAGATGCGCCAGCCTCTCACTGCTCTCAAGTTAGATCACTTAAGCTAAATTAATTTATAACGACAACAAAAGTTAAAAGGACCTATTGGGGAACGAAATGTACCCTGACTGATATTTTATTATATTATATTCATTATATATACAGTATATGAATAATCTTGACCCGAAACAAAGCAATTAATAACACTTGTGAAATTAATGAAAGAAAATACTGCATTAGAATTGTATTAAGTACTGCAGTTCATATCGTAATTGTGTACAAGTTTGTGTCTAAAGTAAAAGCACAAATTAAGGAGTAAAATGTACCCTTTGAGTGTATTTTATTATATTTTATAACAAATGTTTTTTGAACAATCATGAACTGCAAATAAGCTAATTTGTAAATCTAACATGTGTTGTATTAGCAATCTGAAGCAGCATACAATATAAATGCTTTGAGCTGTTTAAAGGGATGTTGCCTAGCAATGGGCCTCTTGATGTCTTCATTTGAGATGAAGTGACTTGCACCTCATTTGTTTTTACATAATACAACATGTGACTGCCTTCACCTTTTTTCTGACTAGCTCTCCAAGCTGAATGAAAGAGCGAGGGAGCTTCAGGAGGAACTTAGGAGGAAAGAGGAGGAATGGAGGCAAAGAGAAAACGAGCAGAAGCTGAAATATGAAAAGCAGCATGAAGAAGCAGAGGAGAGGGGGAGGCAGGAGCAGCAGAAGAGAGAGGAGGAGTGGGTGAGGAAGGTGGATGAAGAAAGGAAGACCCATGCTCAGGCTGTTGGACAGTTGGCCAAAAAGGCAGATGTCCTGAAATCTGAGGTGAGTTGACATATGATTGTTTTAACCAAACTCCACAATGGGTTATAAGTACACTTGGCTGCATGTGATATTATTTACTTGCTTCCTTCGTTTGAATTGTTGTGTTTGAAATGATTCTCTTTCCCCCGTGAACTCAAAATATCCCCCCTTCATCCACGATTAAAAGATGACTAGAATCAATTGCAATTTTAATTGAGTTAATGTTTAGAAAAGTTTCTCCTCGTTTGAACTCAGAATATTTTCATTTTTTACTTTTTATTCTCGAGGCTCTGACTTAGACGGACAACTTTAAGTCTTATTTTTTGACGATACATTTTTCCTAATTGAGCAGTTTGTTTACTTGCAGCTCGACACAAGACAGCATATTTACACGCGCGCATGTACACGCACTTACGCAGACTTTTACAAAAAAAGAAAAACAGCAAAACACTTCACCTTAATTCAGACCTCAGACACTTTCCTCCCCCCCTCCTTCCTTCCATCCTGCCATCTCGCCACAACCGCTCCAAATTAATCTGCAAAATATTGATTTGAGGAGCAGGGTGGTGGGGGTGCACGATTGCGGCCGCATATTAATACGAACGGGCCGCTCTTCGTCTCTCCTCTATACTTTAAGATCCTCATATCTTCATAATTGATTAATGTTCCTTTGTGAAGTGGGGATGAATAATACATTAGTGGGTCTGCTGCACCCTCAGGCTGATGAGAAAATGTTTAATTTCAGTAAATGTAGCGCTGCCTCTCTCTTTCATTTTCCCTCTCTGGTTATTTGTGAGTGTTGGAGTGTGTTTGTGAGTTTTCACTCGCGAGCCAAAGACTAGAGGAGTGTTGTTGATTTGCTCCTTTCGTGTTTACTGTCGGCTCGAAGTGCATGTTAAGCATCACAAACAAAAGGCGGCATCTGCATTTGTGAATGAATAAATTGGTGGAATGAGCGCAGCATTGTTCCATTAACTCATATAACTGTTACAAGCTGTTTGCCATCAGAAGAAGAAATCAACCCTTTGGACATCTCGGCACACGTTGCGTCAGAATGCCCTGCGAACATCGGCTGCTACGGTGTCCATCGGCAATCAGCATGCACATGTTGTATAAACCCTCCTGATGGGGACAAGAGGCTCTTCAGCAGCCTGGAAAGGTGCCAGGAGGGTGGCATATGTCTGTCGCTGTGACTGGCACAGGCTGGCTCTGTTTAACAATGCTAATTATGCTAAACACGTGCTAATGATGATGATTAAGGGGTTTAAGAGCTACAGTATGGCATGTTGCGTGTGAAAGGGTGGGGTGTCTGGCACCTGATGGTGAGCATCTGTGGGTAGAATAAATAAATGAAGCGCACACGCACATGCACACACACACACACACACACACACACACACACACACACACACACACACACACACACACAGACACCCACAGGTCTCTCTTCATGCCTACTTAGCCTCGCTTCATTTTCATTTTGAACTTGTGCCAATGATGATCTATACACAGGCACAGCTTCATCCATACACACTGAGCGCTAATTGAATAAATAATTTGTATCCGTTAACAAGCAGCCTAATTAGTTATGCTAATCAGCCTAGATAACCCAATTAACCTCATAGAGTGTGTGTTTATGTGTGGGTGTGGATTTCTCTGCCTGAGAGCATATCAGAGACACTTAAGAAAACACATTTGCCTAATTAATTCTCAATGACATAATCAAGCATTTATGTTTTTTTTCATGACTTTATTGTTTTACTTTTGAATGCCAGATAATAGTCTTTCCACACCAAAGGAATACATGGGATTCATGTTAACGGTGTTTTCCACAGAGGATAAATGCCTTTATACACATTTCTGTTTGCCTTCTGCCAGTTAGATCCACATGCACATGTATATTTTTACAATTATTATGGTAGTTTAAACGGAGTGTATATTTTTTCAGGGAATGTCTGCCTGTTCCATTAGTTTATGTCCTTGGAAATACAATTTGGCCTCAAGTTCTCTCCGTTTATTTAAAACCTTCAGTCAGCGTTCCCATCCTAATAGTGAGCTGTGTTTCCTCTCGTTTAGCTTCACCACTCATTATCCGGGCCATGTGGAAGAGACAGTGTTTAGAGAGGAGAGGGGGAGAGAGAGAGAGAGAGAGGGAGGGGGAAAATGAGAAAACGCCAGCTCAAAGCCCAAAGATAGAGGGAATGAATGAGTGACTGAAAGAGAAAGAATGTAGATTTTCTTTGAACCTGACCACAGCTCCTTGTGCTTCTAATGAATGCTGGGAAGCTAAGGGAGGGAGACACCCAGACAAGACTGTCTTTGTTGTGCCTGTGCGAGAGAGAGAGTCACACACAGATAGACATACAGAGAGAGAACACAACAGATTTATGTCTTACAGGAAGTCTCCCAGATTTGTGGTGTCGCACAACCGCCTACCCGAGTCAACTCCATGCTCTGGCTTTTAATCAACAGTCAGTCTAAGTTCATGCGTACACACACTTGTATTTACTGGGTATTCATGTTCATGGGTGTATCTGTTTGGCTCTCTGGCATGGTTCTCTGCACCTGTGTTTACATAGGTGCGCCAGTGTTTGCATATTCTTCAATTAAAACATAACCTCAGAATGTTTTGACATGATAATAAGAGTTACAAAGTGTGTCGAACAAGTCTTACAGTCACCTATACATACATTCATTTGGATTACCTTTTTTTATTATTATTTTAATTATTTTAAACAGTTTAAGGCATAAATACTGAAATGATATGACCTGGGGCCACTTTTGCAAAATGGCAGGAAGCCACAGGCTCAATAAACAAATATGTATAATATTTTGTAAGATAAACACTTTTTTGGGGGAAATTCCTAATTTTCTAATTAAACTTTTTCTAATCATAGCTCTATTATTCTGTTTGGACATTTGTATTTGCAATGTAGCACCTCATTCACACTAAAAGCACAACAAAAATATGCCACCCTCCGACCAAATTTGGCCCATGGGTCGTAAATGAGGTATCACTGGTTTAATGGCTACCTTCAAAATTGCCTTATGGTGTTTTAAAAAACGACTGAAGTATTAAATGCTCTCCCGACATTAGCATGAGGTCATGGCACCTTCGCTAATGTGCTAATGGGAATTCACAGTAGTGAGCTAAACTGTGCGGCTTACCGTCCAAAGCCTGCACTTTTGTAATGGGAAGACCAAACACTGGATGCAGCGCAGGTCTCCAACAGGGGTGAGATGCTAATATTAGCTCGTGCTCACATTAGCTGAGTCATCTTCTCTGTGTCCTTCGCTTATTATCTGATTTAAGACTGATTAGATTAGCCTTGAAAGAGCGTGCACGCATACACACACACACACACACACCACATTTAAATATCAAAATGGAATTGCTTGACCAGTGAAAACTAGATTAATTCAAAAATGTTTGCATCAAGGTGCGGGGAAAAGCGATGACTGTGCATATTTCTAATGCACCTTGCAGCAGTTAAAGCCATTTATGACATTATCTAAAGCTCATGTTATGCAAACACATTTTTCAAGTCAAAGCCACTTATGATGAGGATACGTGATGCTCCTTTTTTTCTCCTCTGCCTTGATTTGACTTCACGAGATCATCAGCATAGGTATTGATTTTGCACTCCATTTGGTGGAGTTTTATAAGCTAAAAAGTGTATTACCTATAATAACATGCAGTAACAGTATAATGATGTTGAGCTCTGTTGCACTACTGTGTGTGCATGCCATGTGCTTTTCATCACAGATATGTAAATGGGGTTTAGGTAAGAGATTAAAAGAAAATGTTTGTTTTGTACAGTACATGGACACAGTGTTCATCCATTTAGCACAGTGCTGTTACTTCAGCCCCCACCTTCATCAAGCTGTGTCAAGGTTATGCAAACAGATTGGCCGTTGCTCTGCTCCCAACAAATGCCACAAATAGCTTTTCTTCTCTAGTCTCCAGAAACTGTCAAGAGAATGCTACTGGGTCAAATCTCCTGACAGCCTAACAGCGTGCTGGGTGATGTAAGTTTGGCCTAGAAACCTCCCACATCTTTATTCTTCCTTTGAGAAATAATTTTCTATTATGTCATTGTTGTGCACTCCTGTTTCCTTCTTTTTGAATGTGTTGCTCCGTTCTACTTTGAGCCATTTGATCAGCTCAGAACGCGGCGTTACACTTTTAGATAGTTGTTGTGGTAAACAAGAGGACGTTGTCTCGCTGTCTTATAGAGTTTGAAAGCGGAGTGCCAATTTTACTTGAGACTTTTTCATGTTGGATGTAAGGAAGTACTCAGCCACTGTAAAAATGTGTACGTTCCTGTGTGCTCATGCTCAAGACTGTTTGCTTCCTCTCTTTATGCGTGTGTCTGTGACAGTCTCCTCTCAAGATGTTAATTCCTCTCCTCCCCGTTGTTGTCATGCTAACACCAGCAGTGTCTGCACCAGGGAGACGAAGACATATTGGTGTTAATGAAAAGCCCTCCTAAACTCTCCTCTCCGCATGAATGTTTAAACATGCTTGTCATAACATTCATTCGCTCACACATGACAGCTAGCATCTGCAGCTGCCTTGCTCGCCCTCAATATTTTATCATACCATCTCCCCTAACCCCAGACTAGCACAATGGCTGTGTGTTGGAAAACGGAATTATAATGACTGAAAACAGGCCGTGTACAGACTCACTACCAGCACAGGCCATACATAATGTATTCAGCAACACCACAGGCTTCATAATGGTTCAATTAGTCAATCTTAAATAAGAAAGAAAGGCCAAATGGTGGAAATGTGGAGATACATAGACATAAGAAGTAGAAGGGGATAAACAAAGAAGATGAAAGAAACACAGAAGAAAAACATAACAAAAAAGAAAAGGGGATAGTTTTTCAAATATTGTGAAGAGAAGACATAAAAGGAAGACAAATCCTCATATCAATGTACCTACAAGCTTGAAACCTGCCAACGTTTTTATTTATTTAGTTCTATTTGGATACGTTTTAGTGCATCGTTGACCTTATTCACCTTAATAGTACAACATAATGCTTGTTATTGCAAATTAAGAAAATGACGGTTTGGTCTCCTGGCACCATAGGCCTCACAATGGTTCAATCATTCCGTCTTAAAACTAAATATGATAATTATAAAAGGTTGAAAGATGGAAATGCACCAAAACATTGACAGAAAAGAGAAGGAGATGTACAAACTACATAGAAAGAAAGAACGATAACCTACAAAGAGAAATACAAGGTTTGTGAAGAAAGAAAATAATACATTGGGAAAGGAAAGATAAATCCTCATGTCCATGTACAATTTTCTATTCAGAAGTCCCACAACACTGCAGGTCAGCAGTTGTGACCTTGGTGGTTTTGACAGAAGTGGTTCACCATGGTAACGGTCGGTCGAACTTCCCCGCACCCCTCGTCACTCCCCAACCTTCCTCGCTGCCTGTCCTCTCATTTGATTGGACGCACAATTGAAATGTCATGCCTCAGAAACACACATGCACACACACCAGATCAACCAGACTGAAACAAGACAACATGAGAGAAACCAGAGACAAATGTAACACTCAGAGGGGAGAAAGCTTCACTTATATCTCTCTTCAGAAAAAATAGCCCTAAATATGTGAGTGTTTATCTAAACTCATAGTTAAACCTTGTGTGGTGGACATAGGCACAGAGCATCAAAGCAGGGAGGCTTGTCATAGCAGCTGAATACAGAATCAAATGAATATTAATGCGGAACCAATTACCTCAGGGAAATGTTTTCTGTAGGTTAGCTTGGCTAACACACGTGTCTCACCTTTAGCAAAGTGGAAGCAGTGGGGGGGGGGGGGAAGCCTGGAGGCTGGACAGCGCTGATGTATTCGTTTTCCTCCTAACAAGCTTGTCTACCCCTTATAAAATAGAATTGTCCACCCCTCCGCTCTCCTTATTTCACCTAGATGCAAACTGCGTATAAAGAAAATGAATTATGGAGAGAATAAATGATACAATTCTTCGACAATGCCTATGGCTAAGAGGAAGTTAATATTGTCTGACCACGTTGTTTGTTTGCCAAGATTTCATAAGCGGCATTTATAAATGTTTTGCTACAATATTGGTTAAAGGTGTTTTTTTCTATATCAGGCTTGGTTAAATAATAGAACTTCACATAAGCAAATAAACAAAAATGCGCTTTTTAAGGTATAGAAGCACATTTTCATTCACTCACCTTTCCCTGTGTGCAGCAGTTTTGAGTTTGTGTAGTGTGACCCTGTTGTTGTGTGAGCAGCTTAGTGGAGTGCAGCACTGATCTGTTCGGGTCTCTAGCTGCTGCCGATCTGCATAAGTGACTGTGGCACACTTAAAGCTGCTGGCTCCTTTAAGCCCCTTCTAAATCAGTGTTAAAGCCTTGATAATAGACCTCACTGGCCAATTGATTGGCCTTCATATGTTTACAGCTCACTTTAATTGCCTCAAAAATACAATTTATCAGCCATGTGTGTCCATGTTTGCATGTATGTGTGTGTGCAAGCATGCCTGTCCATCGACAAAAAGGCCTATTGATTTATCAGCATCTGGATTTGTCCCGTTCACCGTACATAAAACCCCTGCGTATGTGCTGTTCAGAATGGGAAATGGCCCCATCGATTCCCTTAAGTTGAAGCCCAAATGCTAAAGATTTTTGGATAAGCTTTCTCATTATTTAAGCTGAAATCAATAGGGGAGAGCACGGGTCTAATGAATGAACGGGCCACAGATCAGATGGGGTGTGCTCATCCCTGGCCTGTCCTGGTCGATCTGCGTGGGGAGTGTGTGTGTGAAAGAGAGAGAGAGACAGGAAGAAAGAGAAAGAACCCTTTTTCTTTAGGTACTTACAAAAAACCACAGCATAAGTCCACCTGTGTCTTTATTTATTTCCCTTTATATGCCCCATGTTCAGTTACTTAACTTGTATGTGTTCCACATTGGTGTAGCAGAGTTATTCTTCTCATTATTCTCATTGAGCCATTTCCCACCCTTGTCTCTGTAGTCGGCGGTCAGCAGGAAGCAGGTGGAGCGGCAGCAGAAGGAGCTGTCAGGGTCCCGTCAGAAGGAGGAGGCGCTTCTCTCTGAGGTATGGAAAACACAACAAAAAAACATTCCTTGCATTCATGTGTGTCCCTGTCATCCTCATTTAGCTGTGGTTTCCCCTCTCACCCTTAGCTTGACTCCTCCGCCTGAAAGGAATTATAAATGCAATGAAAATTCATCATCTGGCCTCAAAAGGCTCATTTTCCCCAGGGGGATCAGTGTAGTTTGATCTTATCTTTTTTGCTTAGAACACATCCAAGGGGAGAATAAATTACTAAACCAACACAACCGAAATACCTACTGCAAGTGATCATGGATTGAAAGAAAAATTACATACATTACCCCATTCAAGTCTAGATTGAACATTCATTTGCATGGGAATATAAGATGTCGTGCGGCAGTGAAACCAAAAATGGTATGCAAACACACACCAACTAACCCTCCCAACAACGCTGGCTGACTTTTTGGTTTTTCCACTTTTCATTCTTTCCATTCTTCTGAAATAGCAAATGATACAGAGTGGTGTGTGTCTGGGAAATTCAATTGTCATTTGCCCAGCGTTCAAAAACTGCCTTTTAGATTATACTTACAAGGAAACAGCAAAGAGTTTCATTGTGTTTTAACTCATGGAATCAACTGCAGTAATAAGACATATTAGCCTGAAGCCATTTAAAGTCGACAATAAATCGATGAACTTTTCTTATTATTTGTGGTATTATTTCATACCACAAACGTTTGTAGTTTGAGTTTGAGTTTGAGTTTTTGCCTCCTGGCTATACAAAAAATAATTTTTTTCAAAATATGACTATTCTGAATTTGTAAACACAACACTCCTTACAAGGCTGCGAACAGGAGTATTAGTGGAATATTCCTTTTCATTACAGTAACAGCTTAGTATGACTTTTGTCTTTTTTTGGAATGAAGGAAAATAACTATATTTTGCGCATGTCAACTTAGACAATGAGTAATTTGTCAGTGAATGTTATAATATAAATAATACATTATAACAATATATCTCTGTCAAGTCCAATTTTCAAACTCCCTGTCCCTTCCCCTCACTCCCTTCGAAAGTGTCCCGCCTTTTTCCTCCTCATAAATATGGAAGGCAAAAGATGATGAGATTCACGGACAAGAAAGGAATCAAAATCTATTGTTGCGTGTCCTTTTCCCCGTGTAAAGTTTGGATTAAATGTCACACATTAGCATGTGAACTTTTAAATGAGCTTGTTTGCTCTCCGCGGTGTGGGGCATGTAAATACCCATCCTGAGTATGGAATGGGGGATTGCTTAGCGGGAGCTGGGGGTTCACAAGAATTGGGAAGTGTAGGACACATTTGAGTGTGGCACCGGCAATTAGGGCCGTAGCGAGGGACCGGAGGACCAAACAGCTCTATTGACAGGCAGCGTCTGCAGCTCCACACCTGAAGTGGCAGCGAGTGGGAGGCGGGAAGGCTCCCTTATGGCTGCTACTTCTGGTGATTTGAGGGAAGATGATTGACAGGCACTCCCAAAATGAGATGATTGACATGCACTGTCACTATGAATCTACTTATGGGCAACTTCAGGTGTGAGTGGAAAGAAAAGTGTGTGAGTGTGTGTAAATACGCATGGGTATCGGGACATTATAGTAGTGTTTAGCTCTGAGTAAGGCAGGGCTATGTATTGATACTATATCAATATTGTGGTACTAGTGGTGTGAGACTAGTTATTGTCCTAGATTTTAAATGCCATAAATATCGTTTTTTCTAGGTTTTAAAGGCTGCATTACAGTACTGGTGGTTCATTTCAGAATTCACCAGACTCTCTTAGTTTTTCCTTAATTAACCTTTACCCGCTTAGTTAATATATCAACATTTATCTTGATTTTTTATCAAAATTCTCAATGTGATATATCTCAATATATGCCTCGTCCTTGCTAGATGTTGACCATCAAAGATTACACATATCAAGTGCTTAAAATGTAATTTACTCTACCTATAAAAACACAAGCATACATCAAGATTACAGATTCTGAATGTGTCCATAAAGTTTAAATAAGTCATGCAGAATCGTATATTTCGGACTCCACATGATGGTATGAATGTGTGTGCATGTGTGTGTTGTGTAGGATATTTAAAACTAACCAAACCCCATCTTGTTTTCATTGACTCTGATTCCCTTTGTTTTAAAATGCGAGGCTGCTTATTTATCGACGTAATTTCCTCTCAGTGAAGGGCTTGTGTCTGTAAAACACATTAAAATCATAATGCAATCTTTGCTAACCCAGGAGCAACGTTATTGTTCTATTATACTCTCCGAACAACAGCACCCCGGCCTGTTTATCAATCGAATATCTCATAATGTGCTCTCTGCTTGGTCATTTTGAATATAAAAGATCTCACACTGTTATTGTACCGTATTTCCTATACTTAGTATCAATCTCTTGTTCTGACACGGATCTGACACATCCAATATGATATTTGATTAGTTGTTGTTTTGTTGTTGTTTTTTTTATAGTCTCCAGGTGATATTGGCTACATGTGCAGAGGTGGTATTATGTTGGCTGTTTCATCTGGATATAAAAATGATTTAGTGTGTACTCAGCACGCAGTGTCATTGACTAGCTTTAATTTCACTGCAAGGGTGGACTTTATTACTCTGCTACTCTCCGGAAGTGTCTGTGTGTGTGTGTGTGTGTGTGTGTGTGTGTGTGTGTCAGAGAGGGAATGAATGTTTCTGTGCATGTGTTTTTCATGCCACACCTTTATACACGCTTGTGCATATGTCTGTATATCTCTCCCGGCCTGCATCTTCAGCACATAATTGCCATGCAGTGTATGAATCATCTGTACCAGCACGTGGAGCAGCTCTCACACTCTGGACAAACCGGTGGTCCCGGTCCGAGAAACAGAGGGGCTCCACTTTGCCATGACAAACCTTACTTTTGATCAAATGCTACAGAGCCATAATCATGTTTGTGCCACTGAATTCTTTAACCTTTTCATGACCCCGCTGAATGCCAGTGGCCCAATCACTGAACCTAATTGAATCTGCTCGGCGGCGCCCCCCCCGACTGATGAAAAAATAAAATTGGAGGTGAAAAATGAATACAGCAGCAGAGAGAGGGAGGGGATGCTGGTGGTGGTGAAGGAGTGGGGGGGGGGGTCGTACTACAGATTTATAAATACACAGATGTGCTCACAAATGTGTGTACACACACACACACACACCTTTTTCAATCCTGCAGGAGAGTGGGGAATGAGAGGAGGGAGAAAGAGTAGGAGAGGCTGGGCCCTGGTTTCTCATTACCCCCCCGGCCCATTCGGAGGATATTCCTATAAGATAATCTGATTTATTTGCAATTTTCCTTTAAGCGGCTTAGTGTTTACCTCCAAGATTAATATATTTCTCTGTTATTAATATCAGACTGTAATTAGGAGTGATGTGCCTCGCTCTGTGCAGTTTCGTGGCCGCCAGGCAGCGCGCTGGATGAAACTCTCGCTGCGACTCTGTGATCCCCTTTCACAAAACAAAAAAAAAAGAGAAGGAAGTTTTAAAAGGAGGAAAGACGCTGCAGGCTGGGGATGTAGAATTACAATCGCAGCGTACCTGCCTTTGTGTCTGTCTACGGCTGTGTGCATGCGGGAAGGTACCAATATGGGAGTGTGTATTTTTCCAGTATATGTGCATGTGTGTGTGTGACAGTGTGATGGTCCCCTCTGATTGATAAGGTGTCTGTGCAGGCTGCAGATTGCTCTTGCTGATTGCTTCTGAGAGCTCCAGCTGATTTATAATCAGAGCAGGATGAAGGATTGAGCCGTGGATTGCTTATCTGTTTAGCCCCCTCACAACATAAACTGACAAATTATCATGTTGAACACACACACACACACACACACACACACACACACACACGCACACATGGACACGCATGCGGAAAAAAACGTAATAACGTGGACCTCCTTATTAAACCCACCCAAACACCGTCATACACACACACACACTCTGGCCATACAGAACATAGGCGGGGTTATTCATCAGCACAGTCATATTTTCATGATTGCAAGAGTCAGTCTGATTTGTTTACATGTCAGTATGAGAATATGTATGAGTACGAGTATATAGGTCAAGTTAAGTTGCAATTAACTTGTTTAACGCACTTAGAGTTTTGATTTGCTCCATAATCAGGATCATAATCAAAATACTTTATTCATCCCCAGGGAAATTGAGTTGTGTTGCACGAATGAATGAATAAGATAAAAGAAAACCATATATTTTAAACAACATAAGAAGTTAAAGTAATAATATCTTTATAATAATAATATATCATATTTTTATAAAAACATAAGATTATAAGTAAAATGTCCAATGAAATATAATAAAAAATAATATAAATATTTCTGTAAACATAAGAAGTCAAATGTATAATAAAAGAAAAATAAATATAATAATAATATTTAAATTAACATACAAAGTTAAAGTAAGAATGTGCGATAAAGATATTCAAATAAACATTACAAATTAAAGTAAAATGTCCAATAATAAAACAAAAAAATCTAATAAATCTAATTATATAAAAACAATACGTGGGATTCTGTACCTTGATAAGTATGTGGAAGTGGACTCATGTCCCTCAAATCTGCACTTTTAGTAGAGTGGTTAAAACGCTTCAGACAGAACAACACAAACAAATTAATTACTGTGTGTGATTCTGTTTGATATCGTATAACTTAGGTAGGTGTTTCTGGATTTCGATAAAGAGGCTGGCATATTATGTGAGACTAATTCCGCTTGGCAAACCACAGAACAAGCCAGCAGGTTTAAATGCTGACAGGTTTAGTATGCCCTATGGCACTGTGACAGCTCTGTGTGTGTGTGTGTGTGTGTGTGTGTGTGTGTGTGTGTGTGTGTGTGTGTGTGTGTGTGTGTGTGTGTGTGTGTGTTTCTCAGTCTCCACATCTTTCTGTCTTTCTATCTTCTTTCTCTTCCTTCCCTGTTACTTTCTCTCTTTTCACCACAGTTGTTTGTAAATGCACAGTGACAGGATCACAAAAGAAGCACAATAACACAAAGTACAGGAGCACTTGGCATCAGTTACACACACACACACACACACACACACACACACACACACACACACACACACACACACACACACACACACACACACACACACACACACACACTGACGAATGGCAGCAATTAGATGGGGAAACCAAGCATGTGAGGACAGAGGAGCGCTGAGGGGCTGCAACTGCTGTATGGAACGTGTGTGTGTGTGTTGTTCCTGTTTGTGTGTATTTGGAATCCTTCTAATGCACCATCCATCTGTCTAAATATCAACACTGTCTAATATGCGGGTGGGGGTGCAATTTGTTTTGGGGTGTGAACATTTGCAATCAAGACCCAAATAAGAAAAGGACTGGATTACAGCAATATCAGTTTGCAAAATGAATTGCTCCTGGGACTCAAGCTGGAACAATGATTTTATATTTTGACAGCAGCCACACTTCTGTACAATAACATAAGGCAGAGGTACAGACAGAGAATGTTTTAATGTGTGTGTCCCCTTGCTCAGGTTTCACGTCAGCCTGAGTTGTTTAACCCATCGGCCTTGAGACCTTGAGTTACTTCAGTGCTTTTACTCGCTTCCCATTAGACGAATAACCTCTTTACTCACATTAGGTCACGTGCTGCCTACGTTAACCCTTTTCAGCCACAGTCCCACTTCCTGAGAGACTTTAGCATGTTAGCCATCCCATATCTATTTACATTTCCGCTGAGGATAGTACCCCAGGATCCTCAGATGATGATTTGTCTCCCCTTTCTAGTATCAGCTCACCTAGTCATGATATGATATTAAACAATGACATGTCAACACACTGTAAAACTATTTTTCATTTATTTTAGGCACATAAGCAGCTATGCACATAACAAACATTTTAAAACAAACTCATATTGCAAACACATGTGCCTTTATCCCAGACTTTACAAATGTAATGAGGCTACATGAAATCCAAACATGTGTCAGGTTTTTTTTAATCCAAGTATTCGTGTAGCGTGTGATGTGTGTGAGAGCACTTTGTGTCGTTCTGTGTTATTAACGGTCTTCATGCCAACTTTTTACTGATTTATTCTCTCCTCTGTGGGATTGTGCAGATTTTACAAGCAGGTGTGTGTAGATTTGTATTTATGACCTGTGGAGATGTGGGTTAGACACCACCGCTGATGAATTACTTCACTTCTGATTGCTCGCATCACAAATCATCCCCATATTATAACCCTTCTCATGCAAATAAGTAGGCACTGCGTATGTGCCGAGCACGGCATATAGAGAGAGAGAGAGAGAGAGAGAAAGAGAGAGAGAGAGAGAGAGACGATGAATACATGTGTAAACAAAATAATGCAAGCTGTTATTTACATATAAAATCAATGAAAAACTGTGAGTTCATATACAGTATGTACCCAATGTATAGTATCTATGTTTGGGTATTATGAATGATTAAGTATGTGTGTGTGGTAACCCTGTATCGCTGGCGAGCTCATTCCTCGCAGAAATCAAAGTTAAATGGGTCATCTATCATGAGAATATGTGACTGGGACACTTGTCTCTGCCACGATCTGAGTTTGTGTGTGTGAGCGCAAATATGCACACAAATGAAAGGTGTGTGGTGCAGGGCAGCTGGTGTGTGTGTGTGTGTGTGTGTGTGTGTGTGTGTGTGTGTGTGTGTGTGTGTGTGTGTGTGTGTGTGTGTGTGTGTGTGTGTGTGTGTGTGTGTGTGTGTGTGTGTGTGTGTGTGTGTGTGTGTGTGTGTGTGTGTGTGTGTGTGTGTGTGTGTGTGTGTGTGTGTGTGTGTGTGTGTGTGTGTGTGTGTGTGTGTGGTGTGTGTGTGTGTGTGTGTGTGTGTGTGTGTGTGTGTGTGTGTGTGTGTGTGTGTGTGTGTGTGTGTGTGTGTGTGTGTGTGTGTGTGTGTGTGTGTGTGTCCCTTGTCTTTGCCTGCGCTATGATTAATGGTTTACATTGGGCTGTTCAGCCATGCATGTTTCTTGGTTTATCGTTTTTATGCTGTCTCCAATTAAAGCTCCATAACTTGAGTGATGGCTTCACGCCATTGTCCATCAATAGAGGCCATCAGCGGCCTCATGCATTCAGGATATGGAAGCCACACACTAACTATTATCCTCTTGTGTCAGAGCTACCGGGCTGTGTATGCAAGAAAAATGCAGATGTACAGTAGGTGTGCACGCGTAGTGAAAAAAGACTTTTACTGATCCTGCCCATAACCCTAGTTGTAGTCTTTAAAGTCGTATCCTAAAATACATGGAAACAATTGTCAGTGTGGTCAAATAATACCACCTTTTTAAATGTATCTAATCAATTTCAATCATAAAGTAATTAATTGTCTTGAACAAGTGGAATCTTTTCATATAAATGGCAATTTTTCTCTTTCTTTAAAATTATGAGAAAAGCACAACTGATGGTTGTTACACAGAAATGGGTAGTCATTTTTTCTGCATTAGGTGCATGCAGAATTGTATGTCTTTGTGTCCCCATGTGTGTGTGTGTGTGTGTGCAGGACTGAGCCAGGCAGGTGATGCATACATCTGGACGTGTGAGCTCGTCCATGTGTGCACCACATGGCCGTGCACGCGCCGCGCAATATCATTTCACGCAATATTATTTCTCATATAGCTGTAATGACATTAGGCCGATATGTTGATTATACTGTCGGCAACAGCAGCCCGCTGATTGGGTTAGCATATTACCCTATATCACATCTCTCCATTCATCCCTGTGTTTTTTTTATTGCCCTCATTTTTCCAAATCACTTCCCACTTCCCCAGTTTCCTGGGCGAGGTTCCAGGCTATGCAAGCAGGTGATGTGGAGTAATACGATGATGGGAAGGCACAACAATGCAAGGGAAGAAAAAAAACGGAGAGCAGCTGTTGTTGTTTAAAGTCTGGATGTAGGACAAAGCATAATGATAGGATAGCAAAGTGTTAACTTGTGCGCAAATATAGGGGTAAATAAATATTTGATCACACTGACAATAACACAAATGAGCACACACAGGTTGTTTGTGGTTGCGTCTAGTCAGCAAGTGTTTTGAATTAGGATGAAGTAAAGGAAGGTGTGCAGATTGGTAAATTAAAACATCATGTGATTTAGTGAAGACCCAGAATTAGAAGGGGGGGGGGGGGGGGGCGGGGGTTCCAGGAGGCATAGAGATTTTTCAGAGGGGGCCACTCAGATTGTTAGATTGAATTTGCTGCTGGGACATTGAGTGATGACGTCTGTGGTGTGTGTCTGTCTGTGTGTGCATATGTGTATAGAATACTAAAACACACACATGTACATATATAAATATATTTATATATATACTAGAGTTGAACAAATTGTAAAAAAAAAACATTTCATCGTGATTATTTTCTCTGATATGCAGTTATGTTTTTTACGTCATTACTCTGATGGTTAAAGTTAGTGTGTGGACACACATTACGCATTTTAAAACGATTACACCTCCTGCGTTTTAAGAATTGCAGTATGCCATATTGCGAATGTATAGCCCTAAAATATATATAGTTCAAGCTGCAGGATTGCTTGTGTATTTCTTATGTGTGTGTCAGTTCCCTCTTTAACATCAGCCTCTAAGTGTTAGTGGCAAAAATCAAAATTGCTATAAAACACACTTCAGGAGTATAGATTTACCTCTCTTCTCCTTCTCCCTGACCAACGTGTACACACAAACATATGTACTGTCAAACACAGACTTAATTATAAACCAGCAGGAAACAAACGCCATACAAAACACCACAGGGCAATATTTATGTTCTGGTGAAACAAAGACTTGTAGGCTCTGAAGGCGGCAACATAACACTGTGGAGATAGGAAATTACACTGCAAATTACTAATGTGGTTATTCGATATGTGTACCACACGTGGATGTAATGATTTAGCCATGCATAGCGTACAGTAGGACACACAGGCAGTAAATGGAAGAAAGATAACAATAACAATAACTCACATCAGCCATCCCTAATATATAGGCTGCTACACCATGTCATGGCTATATGACACTCGGAGAAAAATGAACCGTGGTTATCTGGAAATTAAAAAAAGGGACTGATTTAATATTCAGCAGTGGCTGAAGGGGCTGGGGGAAGGGAAGGAAGGTGGACCTATGGATGGAGGGGGGTGGAGGAGATGAAGAAGGAGGAAATTAATCAGTGGTATCATCTCCATGGGAGTTTAGCTAACCAGCGACCTCAGCGCTTTAGTCAGCCAATGGGGGAGCTTCTAATGGAGCTGCTGCCATAACAAACCAAACACACCAAATTGCCATGCATATACATTTACAAACACACATAAACATCACGCCCTGTGACATCAGAAGTCCCACTCTATGATTGTGTGTGATCCATGTGTGCCCACCCACACTGTATATGTACTGTACAGGTAATACCTGTATTGTCTATATTGTGTGTGTGTAGAATTTCAAGTCATGGCAGCATTCTCGACAATCAGTGTCTAATTTCTTTCTATTGCAATTTTGTCTTCTTATGAGGATAATTCCACGCATTGTCAATCAGAATTTGATTCATTGTCATTTTTCCCAATAGAGGAGCTTGAGTGACTACAATACACATGTCACTGCTTTGTCTACAGTTGATGACGGTGAATGAATATTAACCCATGACTGTGTTACAGGCCGAGGCCAAAATGGAGTCTTTAAGGGGCGGGCTTGGCGCTTTATTTGAGAGACGGATGGAGGAGAAAGAGGAAATAAATAACCACCTAACTGAAGAGCTGAATACAGCAAGACTAAAGGTAAGAAGTGTACCCAAACTACTTGTGTTTTTATATTTAGCTAAAAGACAGGGTTATTTTCCACATTTACAGTTAAACATTTTTTAATACATCTATCCTGACGGGCAAAATCATTATTTCTACCTGCCCAATAATATATTGTGAAAACACCCACACTGTATATTTTCAAAAAGCTTTGGAGCAAATTAAGAATTGTATTGCGTGTGTAGCTTTGGATAACATTACTGGTTGACCCCTGGGATTCTGTTTTAAGTATGCTTCAATACGTTTTCCACCCACTTGTTTTATGCCCTTTCAATTATACAGATTACCAAAGCAGCTCGAGCTTATTGAGCTGTACTTTGGATTCAAAGGCACAGCGGCCCATTGAGGCACAAGCACCGAGTGAAACACACACGCAAACACACAAGTACACACGGCCGGATGATATGCATATCATTACGCTTTTGATCGAATGCCAAAGTTTCGCTGAGAAAGACATCAGAGTCAAATGGAGCGTGCATGTACACAACACCTGTAGTGTGTGTGTGTGTGTGTGTGTGTGTGTGTGTGGCAGCTGTGAAATCTGCACCTGTTTAATTGAATTAGCCTCGTTAATGTATTCACACCGGCTGCCAAAAAAGCACGCCCTTAACGAGCTCATTAGACCAATTTGTTAATTAATTGTCTGTATAGCAGAGGCTTCCAAAAGAGCTGCGTCTTCATTATCTGATGCCAGGCGCCTGTTGGATCATTGAATGAGAGCTGATAATGCATTGCTGTCACACGGTGTGTGTGTGTGTGTGTGTGTGTGTGTGTGTGTGTGTGTGTGTGTGTGTGTGTGTGTGTGTGTGTGTGTGTGTGTGTGTGTGTGTGTGTGTGTGTGTGTGTGTGTGTGTGTGTGTGTGTGTGTGTGTGTGTGTGTGTGTGTGTGTGTGTGTGTGTGTGTGTGTGTGTGTGTGTGTGTGTGTGTGTGTGTGTGTGTGTGTGTGTCCTCAAATGTCACCTATATATACTCTAAGTGCAGATGCAGACACCATGTTGTGTATATGCTTTTGTCTGTCTGTGTGTGGTATGCTCGGAATATTGCGCCCAATATCAGTGTGCATATTGCTGTGAAAGGTTATGTGGGGGCCGCCACTCCCACAGGTAAAGACAGAGCAGTCTTCCTAGCCACTTTCTAATCTCTCTTTTATTAGAAGTTAATATCTCGCCTGCTCTTTCTCACTCCACACTCCCACCTGCTTAGAAATGGCCCCGCTCCATCTTTTTAATTCAATTATATTAGCCACCTTCTCTCTCTCTCTGCCCATAACTCTGCAACTCACATCTCTCACTCTCACACTCAATCTCTCTTTCTTCTTTTCGGTCTCTTCCCATCTCACCCCTCCTTATTTTGTCCTCAAATGTTCCATTTCTATTCGTAATCCTAGATGGAGGATAGACTTTCGCCAATCAAGGATTTGCGCAAGCCGTTCTCCCTTTCTCCTCTCCTCCTCCGCCTCGGTGGCTAAAAACACATGATGGCTAGGAGGAGAGGATAAAGGAAAAGGACACTTTAGGAGGAGGCGGGGGGCAGGAGCAGAGGGGAGGACCATAGGGGTGAAACTTTAATTGCTAAAGTAATGAGACTTGATCAGATCTCAATAGGGACTCTACTAATATGAAAGTCCAAGGCTTAAGCACTAATTTGAAATAAAATCACAAATCTGATATTCTGTCGCCGGGACTTCAAGCCAGGGTCTCATACTCCCCCACTGGAGAATTTAAACTCCACACAGACCACATGGGAAGTTTTAATCATCTCTGATGGTGGCAGATTTGGAGATGAGAAAAGTCTCCCGTAATGTATTCATTATGTAACAATATTAGGGAGTTCTCAAAGTCACTGGCGTAAAGACCTTGGGATATAGGAGGGATTTTCACAGACACTGTGATCTTTAACTAGCTGCCTATGGATAAATAGCAGTGACCATACAGTGAGGAGGATTGTGGAGAATGTAATCTCTTTCCCTATGTTTTGTCTGACTTTTTACTTTCCAACAAATGTCAAAAAGCCCAAAAACCCTTTTTAAAAAGAACATTGTTTCATCTCAGTATATTATTATCCTCAAAGTTGCTCAAGCTTATTTTTTTACTTATGCTTATCCCTCAAGTTTAAAAAAATATAGTGATACAGATTGATGGAAGCAATATAGGAGTTTAGTTAATATTTAAATATACAGAATATAATGTCTATTGCTTATGAAGTATTAACATAACTCATTGTCATAAGTAAGTACAATAAAACAGTTACAGTAGCTGGATTTGAGGAGATATCATTACCTTCACTTGGTTCAACAGTAATGATGATAATATTCAAAATGCATAGAATATCTGCTCCTTTCTGAATAATAATTACTTATTCATTAAGTCCCTCTGCACTATGGACGAGTTAACATACAGACTTTTACCAAACTATTGAAATGTGTTGGACCTGGTTGAAGCGCTGCAATTCACACTTATTATTGTCTCAGTCCTGTGAAACCTATTTTATTTCCCTATAGTCACACTGAACTTAGTGGCGTATCAAGATAAAAAGAGTCATTTTAATTCAGTGTTGCAATAATGGCTGCCCCATTGCTTATAATTGTTACCATCCATTAGCCATGCTCTGGATGAGTTAACTGCATAAAAGACCACCTTTAGCTCCATGTTACAATGGGTTGGATGATGTATATACTGCAGAGTGTGTGGGGGAGGCGGTGAGAGGGGGGGGGGGGGGTGGGGTATCTGAAAGTAGGAAAGACACTGTACTCTACACAACCATATGTATTGTAATATACACATTATTTAATAGTACAATGCGCACGTTTTTTATTTAAATTCTTATTTTTATACAAATAGTTGAATTTTATTTTATATTTCTTCTTATGGACATTTTCATTTGACTTCTTATATTTATTTGAATTTATTTAAGTTTTTTTTTGCATTGAACTTCTTATGTTTATTGAATTTTATTTTGTATTTATATAGTATTTATTTAATCACAAAACCCAATTTTGCTCAGGATAAAAAAAAAACATAATTCATAATTCACTCATCTTAAAGGGGACCTATCATGCAAAATGCACCTTTGTACGTCTTTTATACATGAATATGTGTCCCCGGTGTTCCAGGGAACTCACCAAGTGTCAGAAAACACAACCCTCTCTATTTTCCTCCTTAGCCAAATCTCTAAAAAGGGGCTGCAACGGATCTGAAAAAAACGGATCCAGATTTCAATTATTTTCTGCGTCACAAAGACGTGCTCCGCTTATTGGTCAACTCTCCACCTATCAGGGGAGGGGAATAAGCCACGGCCACGTGCATTGCCAAACCTCTCATTCGCATATAGGCTATCGGCAGGCTAAATCAACCCCAGTCACATCTGTGTTTTTGTCTGCTCTTGCCAGGATGTCTAAGCCAGTTAAACATTGTGCTGTTGTTGGCTGCAAGACTCGAGAAGGGGGACTGCATGCAATGCCATCAGTGGAAAAAGAAAATAATCTGTGGCTAGACTTAATTTTCAAGGGACATGTGCCAGAAGACCACGGCAGATTTATGTTGGTGTGACTGTGTTCCAAACATTTTACGACGGACATGTTTATGAACTTCTCAAGTCCAACACGGATATGCCTCCAAACTAATGCTAAACCCGGGATCAATACCAACCATCCGGGAGCAGGCCAGTGAGGACACATCCAATTTTGAAGCTGTAAGTTTTTATTTAGCGGTGTTTTCCTGATAAAGCCATCTCTAGCTTGTAGTATGTAGCATGTAGCTTCGCCGTATCAATGTCGCCTCAAACCCAAATAGTAATCGGTTAGGTGTTTATGTTTTTGTAACATTTTATATTGTACGCTCCGCAGTCTTTGCTTTGTCTTTTATTTGAATTATCAGGCATTTGCTAACATGTTCAGACATACTGCCGTAATGGCGATCTGTGTGAAGGCTGTAAAGCCACGCCCTAGCCGATAACACAAGTATTTATTCTCCTATTTATTAGTATTTTGTATCCTCTAAACTCATATTGAGTAAGTTATAATAACAAACGTAATCTTCTGTAGGTAAGTGCCGTTTTTTCCAGCGTTATATGTAAAAGCTTTTGTGATTGTAGTCTGTAAGAACGATCAGATATCCTCGATCTGTAAGCTACGCTAATGAGACATGCCGGGTTTTGCAGCGTTATATGTAAAAGCTTTTGTATGTTTACTTGTTTGCGCACATGAATATAAATGGGGGTGTGTTAGGATACAACACTGTATGTATGCGAGGGGGGACGGACACACACCACGAGTAAAACGGAGCTAAAGCCCCGTTGGTCTGTTGTTGTTGAGGCCTTACCTCTAGCAACAGGCTAATTAGTGGCTAGCACTCATTACAGTCAGTCTACTGAGCTCAGCCCCTCTCCAACACATCATCTGTATTGAGTCAGAAACACAGCATGCACGTTGCGGTTCAAAACTAACTCAGATTGGAAAAGGCTAAGCAAAGAGCTTTGCTAAATAGAGAGTTTTAAGCCCCATCTTTTGGGATTTCAGACTATATTTATCCAAATAGTATTTTCTCATCCTGAATACTAAATTGAGATGATTTTGTTCTAACTATGTTTTCTTCTTTACAGGCCAGCACCTCACATACTTACTAATTAGTGACAATTTGTACATCCTTTGCTATTATTTACATTTGTTTTTTATCATGGCGGAAATTAAAGACTGGCAACCCTGCACTACAATGAAAACGCTGAGCGTGCACAAGCCACTACATCCACTGGAAACCCTCTGTATAAACTGCAGTTCCCAAAGGCCAGGAAAGGAGAATGCAGAGCAAAACCAGTAAAGACTGACCCCACATTCCGTAAGTGTTTAAAATATTTATTATACAACTATTTACAAATATAAAATAAAAAAATTAGAAAGAACTTTCAGTTTTTTACATGCATATACTAATCTAAACCACATTTTTTGTTGTGCTTTTTTTAACATTGCACAGGCTACGTGGCCAACTTGATGGACCTCATCTTCGACCAAGTCTTTGTGGACCCTGCACCATTATGAGCGACCTGACAGGGAGGAGGTCATCGCCGGGTATGCTACACGGTTCAATTTGGCTGCTGTCTGAACCCAACATAGACATTTCGCGGATCAGGAAACTCCTGCCTCCCTGAGGACAACGCAGGCCGGAATCACCACTCTGATCCTGCGTCCAAGGAAGCCCCAGCACCAGCTCACAAAGCTTCTGTAGGCTAGATACCTGTGATGCCTGAAATCATTAAAAAATATATTTAGTGTCATTTATACAAAATACAAGTACATTTAGTTTTTTTTACGGGTTCAAAGAACCGTTGATTTTGACAATAAAGTTCCGAGTTGATATCAAATGTGTCGTGATTATTCATGTTTGGATGGGTAAAGAATATTCTGATTTCAAAAGCATAAGGTTGTGTGTGGACTTTTTTTGTCGTACACATGGGTGTGTTATGCCATTGCTGTGTAATATATAATATAATAGTACATGTACTATGACAGAATGAAAGATTGCATAAAGCCATATACACCAGTATTTATTTCCATGAACAATATTGGCATTCGTTTTACAATTTCAGTCAAAACAAACAAACCACTCACTGCTCTATTTGCCTCAACTGTAGTCCACCATGTTCAGCTCTGTAAATATTCAATGCATTCTGCAGAGAGAAAACATTCAGGCTCCATACAGGTTACAGAGTCCTCAAGTTCCTGCATCCGTCTTGACACCTAGTGTGATAAACATATATTGAATGACATGTGAAAAATGTATTCTCTAAACAGACAACTTAGTGAAGCTATCAAAAATGTTACCTGTGGTATCTCCATGCAGCACATTCTCCGTTCAGAAGGCATCGTGGCGCAATTTGCACATGTACACCTGTAGAAAGAAGTCAATAACTGAGCTTTTAAAAACACATGAAACTACACACATTGCTGACAACTGAGGTGTTGTTGGAGTTATACTTTTTATCACCCTAAGTTATTGAACTTTCCAACGGTTGCACGATGTTGGAAGAAAAGGACTGTAAACTATTAATAAACGCAATGAGGCCATTGTGTATATATGCTGAAAATATGAATGTCTCCCTTTATAAATATATATATGTATTGCTGTTTTTGCGTTACAAGCTCTAAGTTATAAACTGTACACATTGCATTCTTGCTAATTAGCCAAAATATGAACGGAATAAGTAGCAAGCATCGTAACAGAGAAAAATAAATAGCTTGTCAACTAACCATTCAGAAACGTCCTGCTGCAACCGAGATGTTTGCACCTCCACCAAAACCTCCGCTGCTTCAGGGTCAGTCTCTGGATCAAATTGATAATATGCTTGAACACATGCATTGCTCTGAGATGACATGTTTATTCCACACTCGTAATCACAGCAAGCATGGTAACGTCGCCGGCTCCCTGCAGAAGAGGGGGGCGTGGTCAGCTGCTGCTCATTTTCAAAGACAGGCTTGGAATAGAGCGAAAATGAGCGAAACGAGGCATGGCTAAAAAATGATCTGTTTGGTATTTTGAAAAATAAAATGTATAAATATACCTTATATAGGTATGGTCATACACTATATCATTTAAATATAGTACGATGGGTCTCCTTTAAATAATCAAGTCTGACAAAAATAGTGATAGCTCTTTAGGGGTGAAAGAAATATTAACACACTTTTATATTGAAATGTGACGTTTGCCTTATTTTTTTCTCATTAAAAGCGTCTTTGCGTCTAACAGACACACAATGTATCACAATATATTGAGTTGTAACCCCTCGTATCACCACATTCTTGCAGATACACAGCCGTGATGTATATATATATGTGTTTGCATGTGTGTGTAACTATGTCTGCCTCCTGCTAATCTAACACAGGACTCATATAACACAGTGCTAATGAAAAGGGGCTTTGATTTGGATGGAAGTTTTGAACCACAGGCCCACACACACTCACAGTCATGCACAGGGTGAAGAGTTCAACCTCTGTCTGCTTCCTTAGAAATAACCTCTCTTTCCCCTGATAATTACTCAAGCACTCATTCATGTACAGTCATTTGCGTGTATATAAATATTTGTTTAATTTTGTGTGCTGATGGGTAACAATTCAATTTGTGATATTGATGATAAGAGTAATTGATGTGTCAGTTTTTCTATAAATATCACATTACAATGGTTTGACTGGAGTTTGAACATTTGTCAAACTAAATATCACAGACCAGTGGACCTCACACAAACATGATGGAGTTTTTGTTCACATGGAATTATCTTTAGTACATCTGCCAACAACATGTTTGGACAGACTCCCCACTGCTGCACACAGGAGACCGTTACAAAGATGTTTGGCGCTAGATATATTCTTATACTTATCCAAGATGGTTTCAAGTGTTACAAGAATTGGAATGGTCCCTGAACAAGCAAAGAGGTGTGTAGAAGTGCACAGCTTTAATACTTAAAAGTGAAAAAAATATCAATACAGTCATAAATATGTAATCATAATGTAAAATGTATGAAAAAGCTATTAACGTTGACATGAAACCACCATTTAACTGGGTCATCTCGCCAATTATTCAGACTTAGTGACAGCTCTATTCTGCTCTCCTGAGTAGACATGGGACGATTCGAAAAGAATGTCACAATTATTCTGTCTCAAATCATTTCTATTCACGATATTTAACTTAATAATCATCAAAATATGCTTAAAACTCTCAAAATGGCTACAGCAAACTAGAATTATTAAGAAACACAATTCTTTGTTTAGCCTATCCCTTTGCTGTTAAAGTGTAAATGTCCCCGCTGTAGGGTGAAACAAGTATTTATGATTCATATTTTGATTGCATCAAATATTCTCTTGATCCTTGTTTTGACTTTCCTGTTTTATGTTGAAGATTTTACTATAGCTGCATCTCACTTCGGTTAAATGGATTCCTTGCGTCCCTCACTTACGTTGTTTCCCTGCGACTAGTCCCTCCGACCAGGGAAGCATGGAGAGACGCAAGGAAACCACGAGAAGCAGGGGAATGAGTTTTAAGAGCAATGGGACGCCGTTTCCTCCGGAGCGTCACGTGAAGCGACGTCCGTTTGTGATGGCGCCGCACAGCTGATCGTCTGACAGCAGCCAGATCAGTGCATGCGCTGCATCGTCCAATCAGTGAGCGATACACAGTAAGGCGGCGGGGCGAGTGTCTGAGGATTTCACCGGAGTATGGTCTGGTAGTTCCTCGATTATCGCTCCTCCGTTATCACTCCTCGATCCTCCGGCAAAAACAAGGCCACTGGGACGCCACTCAAGATGGCGCAGACAAACCAACTTCCGGTGGTACAGAGCCCTAGGAGCGAGGAAATGAAAAATAACCGAAGTGAGACGCACGCTGTGTGTTTCATGTCTGTTCTTAGTTCCTGGGTGTTCTCCCGCCTGCTTGATTGTCTCTCCTGGCTTTATTAGTTTCACCTGTTTCCCATCAGCCCTGCACACCTGCACTGCACACCCTCATTAGTTCTGCTTGTATTTAAGTCCTCGTTTTCTCTTAGTCTTTGTCAGGGCTTTGTATGTCGTGCAACACTTAGTGAAGCGGTTTCTCGCTGGATTACATGAAGCCAAAGGTAGTTTCTGTTAATTCTACCTGTCTCCTACATTTGAGTCCACCCTGCTCCACACAAATAAATTATAAAACAAGGTAATTCAAAATCATAAAGTCCCCTGCACAAATAAAGGATGACAACATTAAAACAAAAGCAATATTATGTGAGTCTGTTGTTTCTTACATGTTGGTTCCTTTTATATTTCATGTTTTTTGACTTCCCTAACATGATGGTTACCTAAGCTGCTTTTTCAAGTCACTCATTTGTGGACATTCATGATTATTATGATAATGTGAATTCTCCACAATCAACATCCCTTATTCTCAGACAGAATATCATAGTAATGTGAAAGGGTGCGTCCAAGCATGCTACTTTTGGGGTTTGCATAGACAGGTACGCACATGCTGCAGCAGTAGTATATATTCATACGTACATATTGTTCTGTTTTATGTGTGTGTTAGATGAAGGAGAGAGAGGAGGATGTGGTTGGACTGCGAGCCACACAGGACTCTCTGAAGGGAACCTTGGCTCTGAAGGAGAAACACACACAACAGCTGCTCCACGACAACACACAGCTCAAAGAAAGCCTGTCTTCACTGCAGAGCAAAGTATGTAACACACACACACACACACACACACACACACACACACACACACACACACACACACACACACACACACACACACACACACACACACACACACACATATGAGGGGGAGCTCTTCTTAAATAAGGAACAGAATTGGGCAACCTTTCTCTAAATCAAATCCAGTCAGGTACAAGGGGGAATTCTCCTCGTTTTTTACTTCCTTCACAGTTAATCATCCGTCCTTCTTCCCCCCCGTCCTCCGCCTTCCCCCTCTCGCCCTCTCTCCATATTTAATAACTCATCGCCACCATCTTAGCTCCGCAGAGGGTTGTACAAAAAATAACCATGTTCGTGTGAATATCACTTAGCAGAGAGAGTGGAGGATGGGTTAAATGTTTTGGTTTATTTCTTTTGTCTTTTATCTTATTCTTCCTTGCTTTCTTGTCCTTCCTATCTCATCTCCCTTGTCCAATCTCACCCTCGCCCAAAGAGAACCAATGGTAATGCATGGGAACATTAAAGAGTCATGCGCATGATGAATGGAATGGCCTTTAGGTTTCTCTCGTTGTCCTTTTCCTCTCCTTCTTATCATTTCCTCAGTCTCACTCTCACTGTATTTCTTTCTCCTTATTTTCCTCCTTCTCTCACCCCTCTAGGTATATCAGCGCCGAGCGTGGCGGTGATGTGTTTTAAGCTTAAATGAACCCATTTACTGTGTCCTTGACCAAGCTAAGTCATTCATCTGCTGGTGTTTCAGAGTTGCGGGTGCCCGGCAGCCAACTAAAGTATATTCAACATAAAGCGTGTTACTTGACTTAGAGAACACTTGAAAGACTCTCTTAGATGCCGACTCTATGCCTTTACTTTTCTAACACTAAATTAATTTCCCTGTTACCTCACTGACATCATTGATGTATTCTGGAGGAGGCAAGCAGATTGAATGCAAGCATTTTATTCTATTTTCCCATTTCTTCAAGTACTTGAGCTCACCTTGAATACTCTGTCACAGGTGTGTGTAGTCAATTGGTTTCCATGATCTTTTTCTGATCTAATGCTTGTGCATATCAGTCCATATTATTCTGACTATACAAGGAGTGACAAAGTTCAAAATTAAAGGGATAATTAACCGAGAAAATGTTGTATATCAAGTACTCATTCTGCGTTACCTTGGCTTCTTTTTCTTGCGAACCTTGACAGTGAATGAAGAATGCAAAATAAAAGAAGATTATATATTAATTAAAGTAAACGGGTATTATAAAAGTCTCATTTATAATGTTGTATGGCTATTACCTCCAACATATATTTGTCTAAAACATTATTGTTTAAAGCGTAAAGAAGTCTCAGGCATGCTACTCATTTGTGCTAATATCTTTTATGCAGGTGTGTTTTAAAAGTATGACTCAAGCTAAAAAGCAAGGTGAGTTTGTAGCAGGACAGGGAGAAAGGATTTGCATAGGATTTGCAGCATTATTTAATTGTAGTGCAGGTGGTTTAAAGAAATGTGGTTCTTTCCATGGACCAATGCTAACAATAGCATAGTGTTTCTCTTCTCTGATGTGGAGCTCAAAGGAAAAAGGACCCCTGCTCTCAGCGTGTCTTGTCCTAAGGTTTAAGATTCACTACAGTTTGTGTCCTACGACTTTATGATCTGTAGTCAAGTTGTTTTATTGGTCTTGAGTCAAAGCGATAACTGTATGGTTCCCCTGCCTGGCACAAAGCCTTTATGATGTGCCTTTCACCGCTATGGAGACAGAAGGATGACTAACTTCCCCTAAATTGCACCATCATGTCCTTCTCCTGCTTGTATCTTGTAACCGTTGTCCATTCTTCTCTTTGTGTGCCTCTCTTCCTCAGCTCTCACTGCAACTAACTGTCCCTCTCACTGCGTTTGGAGGAGGTTAGAAGCACACATACAGTACTTATTCTTCATCTTTCTGCCCTCAGTTACAAACGACAAGTGAAACCCTGGATCAAACCAGGAAGAGTCTGGACACGGAACAACAGCAGATCCAAAAGCAGTTGCACCATGCCAACAAAGCGAGGAAGCATCTGCAGCAGGAGCTAACACATGCACGTCACACCGCTGAAAAGAAGGTAATTGGTTTCTACCGAAAGGTCTTCATTCAAATATTAAACTAAATCAACGTATTTTAGTTTCAGACGAGCACATTTGACTTCCCTGTTTTCGGCCATGTATTGTTGACACCGTTACATTATCAGCAAGTTGGTTTCCTCACAAGGTCAAGAAACATTCTCTTCATAGAGTGGACAATGTCAGGAAGAAATGGTTGAACAGAATTATTCCACAGCATAGAGATGAAATATAATATTCACTTTAATGTAATGCATTGTCTTTCCCCACAATGGGGCTGATAAGAAGGGTCGTGCAGGTGACGGATTCATTTAAATATTCAATATTCAAATGTAATATTCACTGTGACAGGCATTGTCTATTCCTACAATGCTGCTGATAATAAGGTTTGAGATAATGTGTAATGGGATGTTCTGATATTTAGAGCCTTATTAAAAACACACTTTTGACGAACTTGTCATACATTTGGATTGTTCTGCAGAAATTAGATTATTTTCCCAAGCTAGGACTTACTCAAACATTGCATATGGTTTATTGCTTGTTAGACTTTTTTTATGCTCTGCCCTTTTTGTGATATACCCAAAGCATATGTTAGCGCTCAGTGGTTTTTAATTTAACCTTCAAATAACCAGGTTGGAAAGATATTTTTCACTAAGCCATCTGTGAATTTTAAGGGCTTGGATTTGTAAAAGAAAAGCAGCACACAAGATACAGTTCATGCAGTTCACTGACTTCAATTCAGAATATTTCTGCGGTTAGGGTAAGGGTCAGGATTTAGTTGGCTTTCACTGAGGCTATTGTTACAGCAGTCTCACAGTTTATAGCGTGCTCATTTATAAGACCTACATCATTTTTTGCTCATGTTATATAACAGCAAATTGGCTTTGATAAAGTAACATATTTTAATTAAACATTTTAGAGCATATATTTGACCTCTGGTGTAGTGAAATGTAATTATCCTGCATAATAGGAGCATTAAGATTTCACAAGGCTACTGTACAACCATGCAATATTGGTCAAATCCTTATTTATCGTTGTGTGTACATGGTATATAATTAGCTATACTTTATGTATGCATGCACGTGTACTGTATTTGTGTGTGTGAAGTTGTGTGTTTCATGTTTGGATTGCTGAAGCCATCAGATGGACCATTACACTCTGTCCAGGGATCTGGTTTCTGCTCCACATCTGGCCCTGCTTTATGCACCACAATGCTCCTTCTCTGATCTATTACAAGCTCGCTCTCACACACACACCCACAAACACACACACACACACACACACACACACACACACACACACACACACACACACGTACACTTCACTCCATTTTTGTACAGACCGTGGTAGAAAGAGAGTGTGCTGCTCCCTCTTGAATCTACTGTAAGTGAAGCTGAGAGAACTTTGTGCTAAGTATTTTCCTCTGCAGCGCTAAATGTCACATTAGCACAGCTGAACAAATACTGTCAACACCCTCTCTTCACATGAAATGTGCTCTGCTCATTCTCTCCCGCTCTCACTTAGGAGGAAGAATGGGAAAGCAGTTTGCTTTTGCAGAGTAATTCACTTTTCATTTGAGTTTTTACATCAAATTCAATGAAGTAGGAATGAGGAAGCATTGGTCTTACTTGAGTTCAAGGACGTTTTAGAAATCAGTGCAAAAATGTTTCTATATTTCTTTTTGTCTTCGTTATCATTGATGGCTCTCGGGATTGGATCATAAAAAAAACACTTGACCAAACACGGCATTTGATAATCAGAGCATGTACAGTCCATTAGTTAGAAAAGGAAACATTTGACAAATTCTTATATCTTCTTAATCCCTTTATTCGTCATTTATCTGTATCTTTTGACATGTTCTCCATCTCTATTCCTCTCTAACTTCACACACATTGTCGTCATGCAATGGCCACATGTTGCCGTCGTTTTAACATGTGGTTAAACTGTTCCAAACTCCCCCATTGTGGACCTTGAAAGAAGTGAAGCCATTAACATGACGAGGGGCTTTGTCTCCGAGATGATCCGCTTCATCTCAGAAAACCTAAAGTCACTTAGTTGCACGGTTCTCTGGAGGCTTCTCTTTTAAATGTGCAGGTCGTAAATGTATACAGGAGGAGGGGGAAGGAGGGATAGAGGGAGGTGTATGGATGGATTTAGTGTGAGAAACTTGGAAAGGGGAGGTTGCAGGATGTAGGGAGGAAGGGACGTTCAGATAAGGGGAGATAGCCAATGGGTTGAGATTTTAATTCATAACAGACTGATCTCTGGTCAGGAATTATTATATAGCCACTAAATGTAATTGTTGCCATTCATTTTTATTTATTTAGCCAGAATAGTTTTGTCATTTGAAGGTTAAGGACTTTACAAGTGATGGTTCACTCGGACCCAGCACAATCAATAAACCAATGTTTGATTCAGGGGCTGATCAATGATTCAAATCTGCATGAAGATGTTTTCAAAGCAAAAGAGAAGGGGAAAAAAGCATTTGTTGTTCCATTTTGTGAGAGCTTGTTCTGTTGCTCATTTTCAATTCTATGTGCTTAAGATAAGATGCAGCGTGAAAACAAGATCTGTGAATGTTAGATCAGTGTCGATGTCCAATCATTTTATTTACTGTTAACACTCCAGCACAGTGTGTCTCCCTCTGTCCCTACGGGGGGCTCCAGTTTGAAAAGTATGCACTCGTAGTTCCTCTATAAAGCGCATTATATATAATAATCCAAATGATTTGAAATTGGCAAAGGGTGGCTGAGGGCATGAAGCAAACAAAACTGTGAGGAGGCAGAGAGAGATGTACAGTGGAAGGTTGCTGAAGCCTTCAAGGTTGGACAAACATTGGTCCCACTCACAATGCTTTACAACCATCACAATGGCTTACTGGTTTGTCTCTCTTTCCCTGCTTTCCCTCTTGATCTCTCTTATTGCTCATTTCTTTTCTTGCCTTGCCACTTCTCCCTTTCATCCCCCGTCACCACCCCCCCCACCTCCGACTGTTCAAATATTATTTCTCCCCCTCCTGTCGTCCTCTCCCCCCTTATTTCTCCCTCTCTTTATCTTGTCATTGCCTGTCAGTAGGGATTCTGTCTGCGCCGAGTGTTGTGTGCGTGCCAATGTGTGAACACATTGAGACTGAGATACACTTAAGAGCTCATTGATTTAAAAATACCTTCGATATTGGAGGTCCCCTCCCGCAGATTCGTTCAGAAGCTTATCACACGGCGGAGACATCCACGTAGAGATATGCATAAACCAAAGCTCCACTCCAAAGTTTCTCCTTAAACTTTGTGATTGACCTAGTTAGCATGTCGTTTTGACAAGTTGACTGTTTTGACACGACATACGCTGGTGTTTATCAGCATTCATTTTGTCTATCACACTCTCATTGGGAATTCACACACACATACAGAGACACACTCAAAGATAAACCATGCTAAGATTTAAAAATGGCTGGTGTTTTCTTCGAGTAAGTGCCTTATATTTTTAGGGTTGAATAAAAGTTCTGGTCATTATTTAGTTTGTGTAAATGCATTCCTTTCCATCTGATTTCCACTGAATGGAACACACTGCCCAAATTATTCCTGTTCAGGGGACTACCTTTTTGAACGAGTGTGTGTTTACATGAGCACTCAGTTGTGATTTAGCCGCTACGTGCATGGCAATGTGTTTGCAGGGTTTTTTTCCTCTTCCCCTTGCCGTAGCTCAGGTTTAGTGTGTTTAGCGAGCCGGGCTGCTGACAGCCAGAGGTGAGAGGTCAAAGAGCCAAGTTAACTCCATCAATCCCCCAGGACAGTTACAAACGAGCCCTCAACTCTGGTCAAAACAATCCCTGGATCATGCAGGACAGAGAGGTGAGAGGGAGGGAGAAAGGGGAGCGGAGGGGGGGTTGACTCAGTTTGGCATGAACAACTGTGTGTATAAACAGACTCATGTATAAAAACTAGGGCTGTCAAGTTAACGCGTTAATAACGCGTTAACGCAAAAATAAATAAATAACGCCACTAATTATTTTAACGCGATTAACGCATGTGTATTTTTTTTCCTCGGCCGCCCCGTAGTTTCAGAGCGCATCGAGTTTAAAATACCATCGACAAGCTGATGCTGACAGCCCCGCTCCTGCTGCCCGCTTGCAGCAGACCACACTTCCACGCTCACCGGCAGGCACCGACTGGCTATTGGGAGGACCGGGAGGGTGTGTGTATGTGTGGCCCGAGCGAGCGAGAGAGAGACCTTACGTGCATTGTTGTTGTTAGCATCTGGTGCTAGCTAGCTGCGCTAACGGATTTAAGGAGCTGTTTAAATGAAAACAGAGGAGCGACATTTCGCCACAACTGCGCCGAGCACTTGACTTTGTGCATGCAGACAGAGAGTGGGACATTGTACGAGAAGTCAGCACACTCAGCACGGATAGTGCGCGCAACATGATTGCAGCGTCCAGGCAGCTCCGGTTCGAGCATATGCCTTGAGTTGCACATAGCTCCAACGATCACACACACACACACACACACACACACACACACACACACACACACACACACACACACACACACACACACACACACACACACACACACACACACACACACACACACACACACACACACACACACACCATTTGTATTGTATGAGAGAAGTTCCAGGTTGTTGTGTTTAATATTCATGAGAATATTTGTCATTGTTCAAATGATAATAAACATTAGCATAAAGCATATTTGTCCACTCATATGTTGATAAGAGTATTAAAAACTTGAAAAATATTCCTCTAAGGTACATTTAGAACAGATCAAAAATGTGCGATTAATTTGCGATTAATCGCGATTAACTATTTTAATCGACTGACAGCCCTAATAAAAACAAAGGAAATGCATCACATTTGTATAACACTTATGATGTGCTGTGCAAAGTAGATTGAAAAGTAATATTTATTTTACATTACATTGCATTTAGCTGACGCTTTTATCCAAAGCGACTTACAATAAGTACATTCGACCAGGAAGACACAACCTTGAAGAAAACAGAATCATATAAGTACATCAGGTTTCATAGAGCCAAACATTTCAAGTGCTACTCAACTGGCTTTAGGTAAGCCAGTCCTTTATTAGTATATAAGTGCTCTGTTAGCAGTTCTTTGTTAGTAATTCTATCGCTCGAAGTGGAGTCGAAAGAGATGAGTTTTCAGTCTGCGTCGGAAGATGTGCAGGCTTTCTGCTGTCCTGATGTCAATGGGGAGCTCATTCCACCATTTTGGAGCCAGGATAGCAAACCCACGTGTTTTTGCTGATGGGAACTTGGGTCCCCTTCGCAGCGAGGGTGCAGCGAGTCGTTTGGCTGATGCAGAGCGTAGTGCACGTGCTGGGGTATACAGTTTAACCATGTCCTGGATGTATTAATATCTTCAATTTGATCCTAAAATGAATTATGTCTTAGGTTTTTGAGTGAGACAATGCTGTGGTCCAATCCCGATGTTATTCAGTATTCACAAAAAATGTATTCACTAGTATATTAAAGCATTCCTTCGCCCTGGGTCCACACATTGTGGGTCCTCTTTTGTTGTTGTTGAGATTTCCTGGTTTTAACCTCTGAAAGCTTAAATGAAAGCCTTAGCATCTTAGCAAAAAATGTAGTCAGACAGAAATAAGTGCTTACAAAAAAATCCCCGAAACACATTAGGAACCTATTTGGCTCAAAATAGAGAAAATAGATGGATACCTGGTGCTTTTTACTGACCTCAAACAGAGGAAAACTATACAAAAAAAATCCAGACCCAGAGAACACTGGCAGAAAAAAGTCCAAATAATTTTCCCTGCAAACTTGTGAGGGATTACACCCACATAAAATGCAAGGGCGCACACACACACACACACACACACACACACACACACACACACACACACACACACACACACACACACACACACACACACACACACACACACACACACACACACACACACACACACACACACACACACAGACAGCTGAAGTGGGTAATTAGGGAAGGTCACCAAGGAAACAGACAAACACAAGCAATCGTCAAACAAATGCTGTATACTCAAGAGAAGCATAAACAGCCGATTCTCAGCATGCAGCCTCATCCACCCACCACCACCCTTACCTCAAACACAAATATGAAAACTAGACTGCAATATTTTATCTCCAGTTTTGTAAACAGTGTCATCATTTGGCCTGCTTCCAGAGGTACCGTTTGCCAATGGACACGGAGATAGCATACACAATTCCCTCAAAAGGAGCCTCAGTGTTTTCTATTTTAAAAAAAAGCGTTGTCCACAAAGCTTAAACCATGAGAAATGTGTTTTGTTTGGCAGATTCAGAAGAGGGAGATGAAGACGTGCGCGCTGGCGAAGCAGCTCTCTGAATGTCAGGAAGAGGTAAAAACAACTGCTTCATTATTCACAAAGCTGATTGAAATTTCAATGCTCGTGGTTCGTATTAATGTTAACTGTGTTAAAAGAATGATTGTTGATTCAACTATCAAATGAATGGTAACTGTCATTTTTATTTGATAATTCTAATCAAATCAATTTAATTAGGCTTTTTCTGTGTGCCCATTAGACAATGATGAGTGGGTTATGTGATCCTAGAATTATTATTTTATTATCGTTTCAAAGTGTTATATAAAGAGACCATTTTTTCCCCCTGTTCTTAATGTGGGTGATGTAAAGTACTTTATGACGGATCGAGTGGCTCCATTTTATTGCATATTTCCCAGTTGCTCCAGAAAGATATGGCTTTAGAGGAACTGTGCGAGGAGAGGGAAGAGCTGAGAGCCAAGATGGAGGACCGGAGCAGAGAGTGTGTCCACCTCCACCAGACCAAAGAGAGACTGGAGGCTGACTTGGCTCTGAGCCACGAGAAGATCCACACCTCACACCTGGAGGTCCATCTCTCTCTCTCTCTCTCTCTCTCTCTCTCTCTCTCTCTCTCTCTCTCTCTCTCTCTCTCTTCTCTCTCGTCCGTCTCACTCTCTCATCCTTGTTCTCTCTCTCTCTGTCTTCTCCGCTCTCTCTCTCTGTCTCTCTCTCCTCTCTCTGTCCCTCTCTCCTGTCTCTCTCTCTCTCTCTCGTCGTTCTCTCTCTCCTGTGTGTCCTTGTGTGTGGGTGTGTGTGTGTGTGTGTGTGTGTGTGTGTGTGTGGTGTGTGTGTGTGTGTGTGTGTGGGTGTGTGTGTGTAGTGTGTGTGTGTGTGTGTGTTGTGGTGTGTGGTTGTGTGTGTGTGTGTGTGTGTGTGTGTGTGTGTGTGTGAACATGGGCTATAATTCTAACATGTGCAATTACTGAAGTATATTCTCTGTGTGTTCAGGTTCGAAGCAGAGATCAGTTCATTCTGCAGCTAAGAGCTGAAATGAAGACAGCTGAACAGAAACATCAGAGGGAACAGGAACCGGTGTGGTGGACTTTCGTGTACATTTGCACTTTTCCTATTATTTATAAGTATTTTCATCATCAGGTCTATAAAGGCTTTCTTTCCTTGTATCTGGTTAGCGATTGATGGGTAACATTTTAGGTTGTGCCATTTCTCATTTGCATAGTTTACAAGAAATCACATAATTTCGAACTATGTGGTTTCTGATTAGAGAGTATATCTTTAGCATATACTATAGAAATGTTGGCAGATTTTCCACAATTGTTGACATTTTAAAAGCTCACCTGCCTTTTTAAGGGTAATTTATCATCTTTCGACGGTGTTACAGGGAAAGTTGGATTTGTTTTCCACTATTAGGTTTTAAATTTGTCTCAGGGCCTATATTCCATTCTAGGTAGTACTACAAGGGTTTAAACCTGTCTTACTATTTTTTGGTTTTTCCTTTCATATGCTGAGGCTAGGTTGAGCGAGCACCCCTGTGGTTTTCTTATCCAACAATGACCTGTTTTACACCCACAGACTTGCACACATCGACTCAAGGGAAGTGCCCATACCAGCATCAGTCTTCTACAGTTTGCTACCGAGCAGCTCCATTAGAGCAGTGGGAGGCGTAGCACTTTGCTCAAAGGCTCCTCGAAAGGAAAAGGGGAATCGTTACTCATTCATGTCTGCCGTGCCCGCATTTTCCCTACTGGTCCTGAGACTAAACTGGGAAACTCTCTGACTCAAGCCCTCACTTTTAGGCGGCTGCCGCCCCCTCGCTGTCTTTTCTGTCTGTCTGTGTGTGTTTGTATGCCTACATTTCATTTCCACCCTCTCCTTCGTGTGCTTAGGTGGCAGTGCTGGAGGGTGAGGTTAGACACTTGAAACACAAGGTCAGAGGACACCATGAAGAGAAGTTCCAGTTAATCGAAAAGGTCAGGGACATCGAGCGCCTCGTAGACCAAAAGGAGAAAGAACAGCAGCAGCTACATGAACAGCTGCATGATGGTCAGCAACAGGTAAGGAAGGATTCTCTCTTCTCCTCTTCACCTCCGCTCATCTCCACCTTCCCTACAGCGGGATCTATAGATCTGTTGAACTCTGACTCGGAAGCTGTGAAACAGACTCATGAGATTGTTACAAAACACCGGAGCCAGAGGAGTGTCGCGCTTCACAGCCGATTGAATCAGCACAACTCTGAGATCAGCCAAACACAGAGCAGGAGAAGGATCATGAGTCGCAGGTCAAGAAGCTGAAGGAAGTCAGCAGCACGTAGGCGCAGAGAACTCTCTTCTGGGTTCACTTGTCAATCAATGGAGCCATGATCCTACAGCAAAACAATCCATGGTGTTAATCCAACAAAAAAAGAACAATCGCATACACTTATGTGTCTGAGTGATCTAAATCACAGTAGACGATCCAGTAGTCTTTCGCCATTCCAAGAACAACAAACTGACCCGTTTACAGCAGACAAGCTTTGTTTTGCAGTCAGCTCACATATATCCCAACGTACATCATCTGAACTACCAAACAAGACAACATGAGCCCTCTGTTTGTCAACCTATCACATCCAATTGGACACAACATACATACAGAGAGAGGAAGAAAGACTGAGATATAAAAAAAGAGAGGAGAATGGAGTTATTATGAAACGTGGGTCATCTTGGGTAGTCATGTGACAGCCATGAATGCTCAAATGGCAGCCCAAATGAGGGTCAAAGCGATGTGTTTTCCATCATATTTAATGAAGGCTGTTTGTTTCTACAAAGCACAAGCTCCTGATTATGGCCATGGTGTTCCCATTAAGCCTTGTTACGAGGCCTTTCATTCAGCAACAGAAATTAAATGCTAAATCTGCCAGCAGTGTTTGAACTTTAGTAGAGAATACTTAAAAGGGAGAAAAACACCACGAAAAGCAACAGCTATGATGGGTAAAGTTGGCATATGACCCCTTTCCTGAAGTTCTCTTGTTATTTAAAATGTACCTTGGGTAACCTTGGTTAAAACATTCGCCAACACACTTGAAAAAAGTCGAGTGTACATGGGCTGAGTCAAGAGTTTTAAACAGTCCACACACGCTCGTACACCTACACAGGTTCTTCAGTTTTTCACTCTGAAGTGGAGAGTAAAAGTTGGCGGTGCCCCTCCATCCTCTTCTCTGGTTTGTGTCTCTTTCTTTTGCATGAGCAACTTTCCTACCCAGTCACGCTGCTTTCCACCCAGCGTTAGTCCTGGATGGGCCCGGCTAATCCCTAGTTAAACCGAGCCGTGGTGAACCGCTGAAACCTAACTAGTTGGCTGTCATTAGTAGTAAACCCCTGATGTTCTGATCCAGATTACAGCGGGATTAACGTGGATGAACTCAAGATGAGTGTTAGAGCAGGTTTAACTTTCTCAACCTCTCCCCCTTCAAGGTGAGCTGTGGTAGGATTCCTTGTGTAACACCGGGATTAAGCCTGGTTTCACTTCCTCGGTTTCCCTGTCATTATGAGCGAGGTTACTGTAGGGTAGCACAGAATATTGCCCCATGTTAGACAAACTAGCATTCACCTATTTACTTTTTTTCCAGCAGAATTGAATCACTATAAATCAATCCATGTTTGGATTATGAGGATGATGGATGTTGGATTTAGCCTCCTGATTTGTGCAAGCATTAATGCATCCTAATGATCAGTAACTCCACATTTGGCAGCTGTTCAGTACATTCTCTCAAGAGCACCTATACATGAAGGGAGTCAAGATGCTGGTCTCCTTTTTAAAATATAAGCGCAAAGGTTTATTCTCATGAATATTTGTGCTTCATTTCTCTGTGTTTTCTTCCAGGTCGAGACATTCAAAGGGAAGCTGAAGAAGCAGGAGGTTGAGACTGAACTTCTTCATGAGCAGCTGAGAGGAGCCAGTTTACAAGCCCAGGAGCAGAAAGAAACGGCAGCCATTTTTAGACAAAAGTACACCGCAGCAATGGAGAAGGTGCATCGGGTGCAAGGGCAGGTGGAGCATTTGGAAGAGGAACTACAGTATTCACAGCATCAGGTAGATCATAGTTCACACCGTAATACATGATATTACTTATGTTGCATTTTGATCCTCTATAAACATTTCATCCAGTTATATCTATTCATACATTGGCTACCATCTCCATGTCTTCAGTCCAGTGTAACATTCTGCCGTTCACTTTGTTTAATTGGCAGCTAAGAGATTCCAAATTGGCAACTGATTCAGTGAGAGAGGAGCTAGCCGAGATGGAGCAGCGGTACCAGGAGAAGGTCAACCAGTGGGAGAACTCGCAGGAGGCTCTGGACCAGCTGACGGATGAGCTCCAGGCCAATCAGCATCTACTGAGGGAGAGTCAACAAAAAGAGGACCATCTAAAAGGCCTGATTGGATCTATGCAGGAGCAAAAAGACGCACTCAAACAGCAAGTGAGGATAACGTGCACATTACAGTAGCATATGTAAGACAGAACAATAACACAGGCAAATGTACTCTTTTGGTATGGAGGTTGAAAGACTTTAATAGTGATTTGATGGCTATTTAATTGTCTAAATCTTAAAAACATACATAGTTATGGTCTGAAAAATAAAGCCAATGCAATTGTATTGTATCTATGAAATAATTAGCCTACTTCTAACTTGATTTAATGTCGGAGTAAACATTTCCCTGATGAGTTCATGGGCCTTCTTCATTCCAGCAGGATGTCAAATCTTGTAAATGATGTTCCTATAAAGCACGTTATGATTTATGAAATTCTGCCAATTTCAAGGTTCTTCATAAACAATCATACTACACTGTAAAAACGGGTCAATTTATATTAGTGTGCATACAAGTTAATTGTTACATTTTATACCTTTTTAAATGATCTTTTTCAACATCGGGTTGTTAGTGTTTTCTTGAAGGAAGTAGTTTTCCTGTGAGTTCTCTAAAGGAGGATTTTGATAATGTGTACCAGTTTTTTGGTGAGGTCCAAACGGGAGTCTTTGTGTTCTTGTGTGAGCCTCCAGGGGCTTGCCAGCTCCATCATGTTGTGTGAGGACATGCATGGGCCTTTGTGTGCATGTGTCATTGCACTCAAGTGTTTGCGTGTGTGCACTGACGTGTGTCACTTAATCTTTACTGTTTTATATTTACTACGTCAGGCAACAAATGAATCATCTTTATTACGGAGAAATTTAATTTGGATGAACTTAACTGCTGCCGCCAAGGTCAGATGGGCAGAATGTCATTTTAATCCAATCAACTTTAATCTGTTGGTTATAAAAGAGTTAGGCTGTTGAAGAATGGCTGTATCTCAGGCCCTTTATTACACTGGCTAATGACTTTGATTGTGAGGTGCCTATCAAGAGGTTAGGAGTTCTTATGGAGCTTCACATCCTGCTAATTCTCTACCTCGTGCCTCTTTGGGCTCAGCTAACCCTACAATCACTGTTCCCTGTTTCCAAGAAAGAGTTTTATTGAAAAAATAAAAAAGGTATAAAGTCAATGTTCAATTTATGGCTTGTTTTGTTTGAGCACAAATGGAAGGACTTACTCAGTAGCTAGAATATAGTATCTTAATGCCATCTCTTTTCTATCCATTTGTATTCAGACCAGGGATATTTCACTATAGCGTCTGGATGAATACTATAGGAAAGTGGAATTTCTCTACTTTCCTATTAAGATGTCTACTTTTGAATTAGTTACATAAAGTGCCTATATAAAGGACAGCAGTTAATAGACTAAGATTGAGTTTAGTGTTACATTCAGAAATCACAATGAGATGCAAGGTCTTTTTTCCCCGAGGAGATATTCTTTTGTGATAAAAAGAATATTGCTAAGATCTTAAGCTGCTTTTCTTATTGTAGATTCTCACACTAGAGCCACTTGTTAATGTTATGCTTGCTCTGTTGGAGTCTGTGTCAGCTGTGTTGGGAACATCAAGGCCATGTGTCTCTGTGCTCTGCGATGCAACAAATCAATTCACAAATGAGTGTTATACATAATGATGTGTTTCCTTAGAGCCACATCAGTGTCATTGTTGTTTATTAGTGAACCCAGATGCATATAATCTGTTGAAATGCAGTTCATTACAAATGCACTCTTTTGTGACTTGGATTTTTTTAGGTGTCACCTTTGTTTATTTTTTAAATTAGTTTTCGTTTTCCTTTTGTCGATTGCATTTTTAATGGTTGATTGACTATAATCTAACTGGTTATTGTTGTTTTAGATTATTTGTGATTGTTTTTACTATGAGTTTGATTATTTTGTTGATTTGAATTTGCAATACTTTTGTTATTGTTTATATTATAGGCCAGCAGTTTCTATTTGTTCACATGTAGAGCCATTTAACATTTGTTTTGTTTTGACGTTTATGGTGCTATTGAAATGTTTGATTTTAAATAGTTCTTTTTGTGGACCAAAAGTAAAAGATGAACAACCACTTTGTGGATCTGGGGATCTAAATTATAAATACACCCTACCAGAAAGTATTTTAATCACATATGTTCTTTTACTATAATAATTCCTTATCCCCTGTAAGCCATCAGTTTTTATAGTTTCATATATTTAGCCATTTTACTTTATGTCAGTTTTATTGACATTGTTTGATTTTAAGTCAGGTTTTTTCTTCCTGTTATTTCTCTCATTTCTCTCTACCTTCACTTTTTCATAGAAACTGATGTTGGAGTGTGACCTAAAGCTTTTTCAACAGAGTCATTCCCATTCGGACGAGGAGTACGTTCACCAACTAAAACACCATCAGCAGCTACAGAAGGTGAGGTCACACATGTTACTGTACACGCATTACAGAGGTGCATATTTTTAACCACAAGAATATATCCAGTTAAAGTAGTTGGATATGAAATGCCCTTTGTCTCATGTAGATACATATGAAAACAGAGTTTGACATAAAGTGAGTTTCAGATTTACATGAAAGAAAATGAAGCTACATTCCAGCAACCACTTGTTTCATTCTTTGTGTTTTACAGCGCTGCACGGAGCAGGTTGAGAGCCTTGCGCGGTGTGAAAAGGCTATTCTTCAGATGAAGTCAGAGCTAGAGAGACAGTAATAACTGAGTCTATAAAACTCTCATTCTCCTCTGCTGATCTCCCTTCCTGTCCTTGTCTCTCCTCTCATGCCCTTCCCATCTGCCTCCTCCTCCCCTCTCTCATTCTCTTAACAGTCTGCTTGCCAAATGGTGCACAGTAGCACACTATATGTCACATGGACAATTTAACATAATCTAGTCAAATCATTTTCTTTTAATTTAGCTAATCTGTTATCTGGTTACATTTTGTCTTATTGCAGACATGTTGCTCTTTCACTGCTGCTTTGCATTCCTTACAAGGCAGTCATTCTTTGCTCTTCTCCCCAAAGAGCTCAGGATAAAGTCTGTCTGAAGAGAAGTCTTCTCGCGTCCCACCATACGCACGTGATCGATCGCAGCCAGCTGGAACAGGAAGCGATTCATCTGAAAAATGAAGTGACACGCGTAGAGCTTGAGCTGGCTGACACTCAAAAGGTATTCATGTCAAGTATGATATGTATTTTGACCTGACATAGCCTCTTGTAATCTGAACTTTTTTCCCCCTTTGCTATTGTGTTACGAACCCTATCCACAGTTTTAAATGGTTGGCATCTCAGGCTAGGAACACAAGCTGGAGATTCAGTTCAAGTTCCCAAAGAGGAAGTACTCAACCCACCTTCACGGGCTCCACACACCCACCACTCATGTGATTGTCCCGTGATAGCCTGGCAAACAAATTGCTTCGCCATTAATTAAAGCACCAAATGTGCCAAGGCTGGTGAAATTGACTCCAATTAAGAGCTCAATGGGACACTAAATATTCAAATTACTCAAAGTGGTGACTGTAGCCTGGCAGAGTGCCAACATTGCTGGCAGTCATAGTCACATCACTGTGTGTGTGTGTGTGTGTGTGTGTGTGTGTGTGTGTGTGTGTGTGTGTGTGTGTGTGTGTGTGTGTGTGTGTGTGTGTGTGTGTGTGTGTGTGTGTGTGTGTGTGTGTGTGTGTGTGTGTGTGTGTGTGTGTGTGTGTGTGTGTGTGTGTGTGTGTGTGTGTGTGTGTGTGTGTGTGTGTGTGTGTGTGTGTGTGTGTGTGTGTGTGTGTGGTCTTGATGCGTAGGTGCAAGTGGGAACATTTGATTTTACACATTAATTATGCGTCCTCTGGCACATACAAGTGATAGACATATCATGCTTACAAAATCATATGCATGCACACACATTAATTCTCACACACACACACCCATTAGCAATTGTGAATATTTTCCTCTTGCTGTTAGGTGGTGGTCATTTATCCAGCCCTAATAGCTGAGACACATCACAATGACTGTCGTGGGAGGATACATGTAAAGGCTAGAAGAACTTGTTAAAATGTATTAAATAAAGTTAGGACTTTAATTTCTATGAACTATTGTAACTTTGTACATTTAATTACTTTTCTAAAAAAGCAAAATAAAGCAAAAAAGTCCCTAAAAACATACATTTAAACCAGTCAGTGTAAACTTCTCAACAGTGATTTAGAAGACTTAAGAAGATGGAACAGAATACCTTTTATATTCGATATATAAGCTTTTTAACCAAGATATGTTCACATATAACCCAAACACAACTACATTTAAATAGTACACAATGCCATTACATGCAACTAGCTACATGTTACTTTCAATACATACATTATTTGTTTAAACTCAGGAGCACCTCTTCATACCGTACAGTATGTGGTGTTGGAACATACGTGTACGAAGAACTCCTGTGAAGGACTTCTGAAGCTTTCAAAGTTCACTACAGCATGACCCTTCCAAGCACAATTGATTTGCCAAAAGGCTTGCATATTATTTTAAAGTAAGCATCTGCTACCAAATGTCCACCACCTTCTCTAGCTCTATGATCAAGGTGAAAACGTAATTTGTATTTTAAAGTTTCACTCAAGGTTGCCCATGGATAACAGCAGATGTAAGTATGGAAGGAAAAATCTAATAATAAGTCGCCACTCAATTCACATTTTCGGCTCCTTTTATGTCAAGTGTGAAGTGCCTCCTAGACAAAATCCAGCGAGATGCTTGATCTGAACAGGGCCACAAAAGCTGCTTGAGTGTGTGCTTAAAAACTCAGTCACTTATTCACTACTCCTCTTGGTCCTTTACTCCCGCTGCAGGTACATGTGGCACTTCTCAGACAGTCAGAGGAGGAGCTGAAGGAGGCCAGACGAGAGGTGGAGGTTCAGAGAGAGGAGACGCAGAGGCTTCAGGAGGAGATACTGAAGGAGGAGGAGAAGAGGAGGAGCGCCATCAGAGAGAAACAGAGTCTGAGCGCTTGTGTCAGACAGTTGAGCCGAGAAATGGAGGAGCTACGCAGCAAGCAGCAAGTGACAGGTAGCAATCAGGGAATGCAAATATCATGTATCCACCCATCTGTCTGTTTATCCAACAACAAATAACATACTCTTAAAGTGTAGATGCATATAGAGAGATTTTGACAACACATTCTGTGACCCTATAATGCATTATATATAGCTTATTTGTTGTTATAATTTGCTTATAGCACTCTAAAATAATACTTTAAACCCATCATTCATATTTATAATGCTCTATAACAACAATCTTGGCACATCCTTAAGCATTTTATAATAACATATACTGTACAATGAGCCCTGCCTTTTGTTTTGAACCAGCTCCACTGCTGTTAGCTCGATCTGTTAGCTCAAATTAGCCAGCAGTGGTGCAGCAGTGTGGCGATTCAGTTCCTGTGTGTCTGCACGCAATGTTATCTCAAACACACACACACACACACACACACACACACACACACACACACACACACACACACACACACACACACACACACACACACACACACACACCAGGAGATAGAGGTTTGATTTAATGGCACACTGCTTTAGCGGTATGGTAATGTTCTTGGTTTATGTGTGCATGTGTGTGCGATGGTGGCCTTTGTAGTAGTGTGTCAGTGCAGGAATGGTGATGGCTGGGTCTCACTGGGCACAGAAATGTCTCATTAAGAATTAACGTACACATCCACGGTCACGCCAGGCAAACACCTCGCATACAAACACACAGGGTCATTTCTCCCAACTCCCCCTGCTTTAATTAGCAGATACACACTGGCTCTCGGAGGTACAAACACACACACATTCACCTATTGTCCGCAGAGAGATGAATCTGAGGTCTCTCTCTGTGGCAGACAGTGGCGGGCTTGCTCGCTGAACACTGCTCATTAACAAGATAGAGACAGAAGGACAACGCTGTGTGGCTCGGCCTTTGTCTGTGATCAAAAACCCTCAACTCCACGCTCCACACAGAACCACATATTATTCAGCTTTTACCTCCAGAAAATACAATCCAGCTATGTAAAGCCCATTGTAATGACTTATGAAGAATAAAGATTATTATTATAACAAAGGGGGAATTGTTTACCTTGATATAGCTGCAGCCTGAATGGACTGGGTGAGGAGTCAGCTTGAGAAATGACTGTTGTGAACAAAAGGCCTTTTTATTAACATGAAGCCCTTGTCCAGGCTCTTTATTTGCATTGTGAAAAAGGCTCCTTGAGTGGTGATGATTCTTTGTGTTGCTTGATAACAGTAGATATAGTTTAGGGTGTGGAAGAGTATGAAAATAAACCGGTTCAAATGCAGATTATATGGTCAACAACTAAGAGGTATACATTAAGAATAATGAGATAAATAACAAGTGAATTTCCATCAAAACCACAATTTACTTAGTTTCAATATTTTATGTTCTGTTAAAAGGGACAAATAATTGGATTTCCATTATATGTGTGCCTCTTCTTCTTCGCAAGACAGTACAATTACAGAGTATAATATTTAACTGCCGGAATGATTACCAAATTGATGTTTTTTGATGGCATTTTCACTTGTAAAGTTGTTTGCTGCTGGGAAACGGCTGACATGTTGCATGAATGCTACAGTAAACTGGGCGTAAACATAACTGTAGCTGGGAAAATGATGGATATTATATTAAAAGGTCTCTGTGGCCGGATGGAGGGAATGTCAAAGGAGGAAAGAAACAGAGGATAGGAGGAGGAGTGTCATGTGGATGATTGAAGCGGCTGAAGGCAGCTGGATTCAATCAGACTGTGGCAGGAGAGACGGGGAAGGAGAAGAGGGTGATTAAAAAGGAGAGGAACGAAAGTCTTTAAAAGTGGCATATGACTGTATGTGTCAAATTCAATGTCACTCGCATTTTCTGTATGACTCTTATTTTACTAGATATTCCCTTTCTTAAAAATAGTAACACTTTTTAAACTACACATGGAGCAAGAGAAAGCCAGTGTACAGTTCATATATTGATGTAGACGGTGTAACATTTACAGTATATATATATACTTAATTTGACGTGAATTAAAACTGATATGTGGCATCATTCTGAAAAGTAAGACTCCGTACCGGCAACACGTTTTATATATGAGGTTACGTAACATATCAGATTCAGATGAAACTGCATGTAGTGTATTCTAAATGGCTGCTAAATTGTTTTCTTTAGCACCTACCTATGAAATTCAAGCAGGGATGGATGTTTGAAATATTCAAATATGACTCATGGTGTCATCTTGCATGTTAAATAAGATGCGTTGTTAGGTTGGCCGTAATGTGATATAAATGTGATGCTCCTTGACAACAAATGAAATAACAGCATAAACAAAAACACAATATCCATATTTCCACACTTCCACAAAAACAGAAATGCGATATTACCACCCCTCTGTGCTGCTGATGTGCATCTGCCTAAAGATGATGAAATCATTATCGTGCATGTGTGTGCGTATGCGTGCGTGCATGTGTGTGTGCTGCTGGATCCCCGGACGCACACGTGCACAGGCCTCTCTCCTCCAATTCACCTCTATTACTAGCTATAATCCCATTTCACACTCTATCGATCCCCAAAACTGTTGTTCACCGGAACCAGCAGCAAACACTGGCATTTCTCCCCATCATTTCACCACCATTGTTCTTTATTACACAAAGAAGCCCCCCTTTGTCTCAGAGCAAACTCAGCCCCGCTGTAATATGAATTATAAATGTATGGCTAATAAAAGAGAAGAGGGGGGGAGAGAGAAAAGGAGAGAAGGGGAGAGAGATGGCGATGGAGAGAAGTGGTTGGTAGAAACATCAGAGAAAATGACTCCTTTACAAGAGTCTATTGATCAGTTTCTATCAAAGGGGGATGTCAGACATGAGATTACCTGGCAGTTTGAGCATTAGGTGCCGTGTGTTATAGCCCCGGGCCCTTGTACCGCTGCCAGAGGATTGTAAATAAAGCGGAGAGCAGAGAGCAAGAGGGGAGTGTGTTGGGGTGCATGTGTGTGTGAGTTTTAGATTCTACTTGTGTGTTACTCTTTGTCTTCGTGAGTGTTTTTTTTCTTCTTCTCGTGGTGTATTTGAGTGCATGACGGTGTGCGGCTGCACCTTTTGGCTTTTACCCAACAGCAGTGTTGCAAGCCCGTGAAACTTCAGAAAGAGAGCGGGAGAGTCTTGGGATGCTTTGGGACGTCTCCCGAGAGCACCTTAGCCCGCTACGAATCCCCCAACAAAGCCAAAGGAAGCCCCTATGAAGCCTTATGAAGCTTTTATGAGGGCCGGGCAGGGCCCGACCACTGATTCAGGGTGAGCCGGGTTTTCGTCCCTCTCATGTTAAAGGTTAGCCGTGAGAGCGGGGTAATCTGACCGCAGATCTGTGATTATAAACCGACACTATATGACGGACTTTGAAGCGCGTTTGAAGGCATTGAGAGATCGAGAGAGAGTTAGATAAGAACTAATGTCAGACCTTAAGTTGTGAAGCCAGAATAAAAAGGTCAAGAAAGTGAGAGACCCAAGATCTTCGATTGTGGACTAATGTCATAACTTAACTCTGAAGCCAGATGTAAAAAGACCCCGGGCCTCACAGTATGGACTATCTCAAGCTATTAAGGAGAATTGATTGTTGAGAAATCCTCGGCGGATCCTGGTTTAACGTTGGCAGTATTTTATCATCAAAATAAGCTCAATATACCACACATCTTATCTATTTGTCTGTGTTTCCTGCTTTCTACTTTTGTTTGTTTTCATATTTCTAGATTTCTTTATAAGGAAAGCTGTTTGTCTTTTCACTTAATATTTCGTGTGGGTTTCATCGGTGTGTGTATCTCTGCCTGTTGTGTGTGTTTTGGTGCAAATAGGAGCGTTTGTGTAAACGGTCAGTCTTTGCAGCTAATTGCTCTCTCTGTGGCCTCCCCTGGCGGGAAGTGTCACTGAGGTCACCTCAAAACTAATGCCTTGAATGCGAATTTGATCCCACCTCAAGTTTTCACATCTCTCCTTTTATTGATTATTGAGATTCATAACAAACTTTCACCTTGAGATTCAGGGAAATAGCCAAGGCAGGCACACACACAAATAAAAGTGTCTGTGTATCGTTAAATATTTAGCAGTTTCAATTTTCTGAGGGCTTTATTTTAAACAGTTTGGATGCTGCACAACCATAAATTAATCATAGTTTTATTAAATTTTGATTTTATGTTCTCTGTTTCCTCGTTTCTAGTATTGGTTTTAGCTTCCCCCTTATTCTGTCTATCCCACCATCACAGGGTGCGGCGCTAAAAGCATTACAGAAATACACTTAACATTTCTCTATTTCTATTTCACACAATCAAACACACAGGCTCACCCACAAAGTCAAGGTCCGTCCTGTAAATATTCAACACACACACCTCTACATATTCAGCGCGCACACCTCCTCAATATTCACTAGCCTTGGCCAGCGATGGCTGACAGTTTATGTTATATTCAATGAATACTGAATTTAGTGAAAAGGTTTTAAGAGCGATGAAGAAACATTGACTCACAAAACAGCACGCAGAACAAAAAAAAAGAGGAAATCCTACATTTTAAATTCAAACTGAGAAGGGTCTGAGAAAGCAAACCCAAGCAAGGAGCCGGACTGTCAGTTTATTATGCATCTGCTCAATGCGCTAAACTACTAAGTGTAGGACAATGGGGTTTTATTGCATGTAGACTGAGGAAAGGCTGAAAAGGGAATGTGATTGAAGGGACGCAGTCAGGAGTGGGAGCTCCAGTGGTTTGCTCAAGGTAAAGAGTGCCATCTATTGACCGAGTCAGGGAGCGCTCCTTTTGTCTACCACCAAAAGGGCTGCTGTCTTGTCTAAGAGCAAGCAGTGCAACACTTTCTGCCTCTGAAAAGCGTCTAGTGACTCTGTGGCGGATTTCGTTTGGCTTTGAAGGCTCACATTTTCCCTCTCATGCTGACGAGAATAAATATCCCCTCTGTATAGTATGCATGTTTTGTAAATCATCATATTCACCTTGGTGTGCTGGAGAATGTCAAGTACTATCTATACTCATGTTACATATTTCTTTCTTTTCATACAATTAAAACAACCTCAAGCGCTATCTGACATATTTCAAATGTATTTTTGTCATATGGCCATTTAAATGAAACCTTCTCTCTAATGAATGCAGAATTAGAGCCACTGATGTGAACTGTTGCTCTTTATCTCACACTTTTCTGTCTGTCCTCTCTCTCTCCTGCTCAGAGGAGGAGTTGGCAGCCCGTGCAGAGGAGGCGAGGCGGATGGAGGGGTGCCTGAATGAGGGAAAGCTAGCAGAGGGGAAAATAAGGTAAGAAGGGAAAAGAGGGGGAGAGCAGGAGCTTCCTCTGTTATCCCATTTCCCATCGTCCCTTGTGTAAGCACAGTAATCAAAAACATTTAGTTTTGTATTAGTGCGTTGCACAGTAGGCTGTACATGTGTTAAACAGAACGGCCCTAAGCTCTAAATACTGTTTAAGAGAGTCAAAAAAGTTTTGTTCTATCCAAGGATTTAGATATCCCAAAGCAAAAAAAAATGGTTCTGTTCCTGAGTTAATCTAACAAAATGTGTATCGATGGGACACGGTAGGTAAGCAGATGTTAGGTCGTGGAGTTCAGAGTTCAGAGGCGAGACCCCCGGTTGACCCCTGTGTGTTACAAGAGCTGCGGTGATGACATCAGCACGCATGTATCACCCAGTAGAGTGTGTGTTTGTGTGTGTCTGTTTGTGCGCATAGTTGTGGTTGTGGCTTTGGCTTCGACATGACCTCACTGCAACGGTCGCCGTCTTTGGGAGTTTCTTGTGGAGCAGTTTTTATCGTCAAAACTCTGTAGGAGACTTTATAGGTTACTTTCTGAATTATTGCATTTTATTACCAATTTGAGGTGGTGAATGGGAAAACAATAGCTGTTTTCTGCACATTATATATCCATTTGCAGAATCATGCTGTTTACCGTTAACCCGGTATTATCTAATAACTGCAAAGACATGAAAGGTTTTTAAGCAACAACACCATACTAATGGCTTCCATCTGTGCTGTGGGAAATCCCCTCCTTTCTCCACAGGATGCCTCCTCTCTTTCTTCCCTTTCTCTCTCCCTCGCTGTTCATCCTATCATGTGTTCTCTCCACGGACCAATCCATCACGCATTCTCTTTCCTTTTTGTTTTGGCCGCTCTGCTTCAGCTTTTACTACCCCTGAGTTACTCTGTTTCTATCAGTTTAAGTTCAGTGCTGCAACATTATTATCCTGTCTGTTGAGACACGGACGGAAAGTCAACTCGTGAATTTGTTTATATATTCTTTTATTAATCATTTAAAAAGATAATATATTGAAATGTTCGAGATGTTGATGGGTGTCCCTCACAGCTGGCAAAATGGACTTTCTCGTATCATTTTATGATGAAAACAGTACTTTGAGGATGTTTATTTGAGAATAGCTTTTGTCCACTTTCCAATAAAAGTAATTTTCATTTGAGCTGAAATTATCTGTTTATTATATAATTCTGTATATTATAAATTGAGTGCCTTAAATGATTGGTCTCTGAAGTGGGCAAAACATTTCATTCAAACAAATAACTTTTTTTAAATGACAGATAATTTTCACGCTTTTTTGACAAATAAATGAATGGATCAATTGATTAACAGAGGGAACAAACGGTAGGTACATCAATAATACAATCATGATAGTTGCTACCTTAAAAGTTGAATCTTTCAACTGAAAAATAAATAAATGATAGAGACAGGGGTAGATATTGTTCATGTTTTTGTATTTTATTATGTGTCAATTTAACACAAATTCCAATCAAAACGAAATGAAACGCTGACTTTGTGGTCTTTCCCTGCATAGTCATTCTTGCTTTAACTGTAAAATCTATAAAGTATCAACCGTCCCAAAACTTTCTCTTCTACTAGGCCCAAATCTTTTTTTACTATTAATAAACTTGTAGGCTTCTACATTTGCTTTCAGAGGTGTGGGTCAAGAGAGGGGGCGGTTTGTTTTGGTGCGTGTGTTTGTGTGTGAGTGAATGTTGGCGTGGGTGTTGAGGCTCGCTGAGCGGCCGGAGCGAGGCTATGGAGGGAGGTTTGTGGAAATGGTAATCATTTGTCGTATTGATCTCGCTGTAGCCAGGGCAGCTGGCACACATACAAACTGGCTCGCACACATGTACGTACACACACACACACACACACACACACACACACACACTTGCAGACACTAACTGACTCACATACACACATACGCACAGTTGCGTGGCAGGAATAGACCCCCTCATATTGATCCCCTTCACATTCCCTTAGCTCGGCTGCCACACACACTCATACACACACGCACACACACACACACACACACACACACACACACACACACACACGCACACTCACACTTTCTGGGCCTAAGTTAAACACTCCTACATATCTGGATTTTTTTTAAAAAACTTATATTTTTAAATCCATAAGTGTTGAGGATTAGTTTTTTGTTATAAATAATCCAAAAAGTGAAAATATATTCAATGATTATTATTATTAAACCTACTTTTAGGATACATTTGAAAAACTAAATGAGATCTATTCTACAATTTACATATTTATTTTTAAATGTATTATCAGTTTATTAAAAATGTACATCTTTGTTAAGTTAATGTTAGTTCAGTTTATTAAGTAAGATGAACTTTATAATATTGCTAATCTAATACAATTACGTGTAAAGAGGTAACAAAGTAAATGAAATGAAAGTTTACATTTCCTTTCTTTTAGCATATATTTGAGCAGATGTTTTGTGTGTGTGCAGGTCTGTGGCTGTGAGGCTGGAGTCTGAGGTTTTGGAGCTCAAGAGGAATCTTCAGCAGGCTGTCGATCACAAACTGGAGGCAGAGCGGGAGAAGCAGGAAGCGCAAGAACAGGTAAATAAATACACACCTGAGTGACATCGCTCCGCAAATAATTCACAGTGTTTAATCTCTCTTGGCAAAGTGTCAATTAAAGCATTGAGATACTGTCAATAATCACAGAAAGGTTTCCCAATGTTACCACTAAATATTATTTAAATGTAATCCTTCTGCCAGTTAGTGCACTAGTTTCTGTAGCTGCCCTTTTTGTACTTTAGGTCAAAATAAGTCAGCTAGTATACTACACCAACACAGATTTGTTAAGGTTTCCTCTCCTCCCATGCCCTCCAAGGTCTTCCTCTCCTCTCCTCCTCTTCTCTCTCCCTACACCCCCACCCTTACCTTTTTGATGATTAGTGGCATATATCCGGTGCTAGAGCCCGGATTATCTTGTCCAAGAGAAGGAGGGGTGCATGCGGGACCTAAACCTGGCAAGGTGATTTGGAGCGTTAATTCCTGGGTGTAATATTCCCTGATATTCCCTAATGTTCTGGCTGGGAGCGGAGGAGGGGGGGGGTCTCGGGGGAGAGCGGTTGTCAGAGCTGAGCCGCCGCCGTACAAAGGCAGAATGGATAATTAAGGGTAAAGCCAGGACAGGGAACTGATGTTCATTTAGATTCGACAAACTTTGAATTCCTTCTTAAGCTGCCGTGCACAGCGATGCTCTCTCGGATCCTGATTTTGCATTTTGTTCAAATTCTTCTTAAAGTTTCTTCCTCTGTCTCTCACTCTTTCTTTCACACATGTCTTCCTCTCTCTCCGTTTCTTTCTCTCGTTCTTCCTCACCTTACTCTTTTTTTCACCCTGTCCTTGTGAATAATGCAGCCCACATAGTGTGGCTCTGCTTTTTTCTCTTAACATTCGTGCACCAGGGTTTGACAATAGTGATAGCCCAAGGCCAGTGAGACTCTGACTTAGGACGGCTGATTGGTCGGTCAGTAGCCAGTGTAGAGAAAGGCCTTTCATCTCTGCCTTTTCTGTGCGACTGGCCATCTTTTTTTTATTGTACAATTTCTGATTAAACATACATTCTATGGATTAAATATATAGCAGCACATTTCACAGGTTTGTAAAGTCTTGCATGAAGAGAACATGGCAATGGCTACCTGTGTTTGAACTCTCAAACATAAAGTCAAACTCTGTTTCTTCTGTGTAGAGGCTAACGGCTTCCCTGGGCTGAAATTAGGCTGGTTACACTTTTCATGGAGTTAAATATTCTTTCTGATATATCACAATGTGGCAAACATATATTGTATACAATTCTTGATGTTGAATACCATGATTTTCAATGGAGACTTGACTTCAGACTAAGCCAGGCTGACTGATTTCTGACTACTTTTAAATCAAGGCTGAAGACTTTTCTTTTTGTCGCTGCTTTTAATTGAACTATTCATATCTTAGACTGCACTGAAACTTTTATCCATGTACTTTTTTCTTTTAATGTTTAATTGACAGCACTGTAACTTTTATCCATGTATTTTTTCTTTTAATGTTTATTTTATTAGCTTTTCTTTTTAATGACTGATTTTAAATGCCATTTTCTTAATCTCTTTCATTTTTTGTAAAGCACTTTGAATTGCCTTGTGTTGAAAAGTGCTATATAAATAAACTTGCCTTGCCTTCATGCAAAGCTAAGCTAACAGGATGACTTCATAATTATATCTAACAGACAAAAAATGAGTGTTATCGATCTTCTGATATCACTTTTGGCATGATTGGAAATAAGCTAATTTCCTAAAATGTCAAATTATTCCTTAATAATAAAGTCGCTAATACGACATGCTGTGCCTCCAACAGCCGGCAACATATAGTCTCTATAAGGGTGAAGCAGACAGTGCCACTCTCCATCGGGTAGTTTTTACGCAGAGCTCAGAAAGATATCCATGTCAGTTGTAGGCTTTCACTCTGGCAGATGGTCATTATTTTGGAAAAACCTCTGTTGATTTTTTAGTACATATACTTTTCTTTCAATTGCGGAACGTAACTGAGTAATGTATTCAACTACTTTTTTGACATATTGTTGCTGCTTCCATTAATTCCATTTCATGCTAATTTATACGTCTACCACACTACGTTTCAGAGTCAAATGTACTTTTTACTCCACTACATTTATTAACCCTCGTTTTTAATGATATCCTAAAATAATATAATGTGGCACTCAACGCAGTAATCAACCTGGTATTTCAAAAGTAACTAATATTGGCTCAACATTGACAAAGTACAACATTACAATTGTGTTACATGTAAGTGATAAAAACAGGTCAATAGAATAAAATAATATTTTAAAAAGTCCTTCTTCTTTTACTTTTCAAACTGCTGTTAAAATCATTATATTGATCTGTTTAAATCCATAAAACATTTGTATTACATTCCTTGAGTTGTAATTGACTTATCTGCATGTTATATGCATTCGTACACACAATCCAACATCTCCCCTCGTTGCATTCTCGCCATCTTCCATCATGTCAACAACAGATGAGCTTTTCAATGAATTTGACTCCAGACAGTGTTTAAACATCAGCGTGAAGGCCATTCTGACTATGACTTCTTCATTAGGTCCCAATCTGTGTTATTGAGCAGCAGAAGATGAATTATCTGGCGGTGAAAAAAATCAAAGGGTTTGAAATGGTAAATGGTACACTACAGTGGCCTATAGAGGGAAATCTATATTACAAATTGCCTCGGTGCACAGTAGCTGAACCTCAGATAGCTCTGTCTTTCTCTGTGTGCATGTCTTTGTATACACAGTGTGTGTGTGTGTGTGTGTGTGTGTGTGTGTGTGTGTGTGTGTGTGTGTGTGTGTCATCCTTGTTTGTGTTTTCCGGCTCTGTTTATGCATTTTCATTTTATGTTTCTCTTCTGATATGAAGAAAGGGATTTGCATGTTATCTGCCACTCATTTCTTGCTTGTGTGTGAGGCCTTTCAGCATGCAAAAAAACACACACACACTCGATCATGTCCTTCTGCATGAGTCCAGTTCAGATACGAGCTGTGGTAAACATGAGGCATGTTTTTGTGACTGATCAGACCCACCTCTCTCCTTTCCAACCTCTTTTCTTTCTCTCTGCCAGACTGCCACACACACACACACACACACACACACACACACACACACACACACACACACACACACACACACACACACACACACACACACACACACACACACACACAATCACAGTCATTAGTGTGTTTACCTCAACTTCTTAAGCATGGAGCAAAAGGTTTCAAACAGTCTTAATGAGAATTCGCAAAATAGTTTTCAGATTGCAAAAGTTTATGAGAATGTCTACTCAAACTTTTACTACTATTGAAGTCACCCTACAGAAATACCATTAGCAGTAGCTTTTAATCATTTCGAGTCAACAGGGTGCCTCGAGATAAAAGCTGCTTAAATATCTTTCAGAAAGGAAACAAGACGCTGTTTTAATCTTCACAGCATTTTCACATCGGAGTAAAAGTTGATTTGCTACAGTTTTTTTTACATTTTATTCACCCTTACAGCTATGATTTAGCTTCTGAATGTTGCCATTATCTAATCAAACACTATAAGGGTCTGATTTTATTTGAAATGTGGCTGAACTCTTACCAACACAAGTGTGTAGTGTTTTATCTGATCTGATGAAGTCGCTGGAACTTTCGTATCTGTTCATTAATCTCACACATTATACCTGACCTAGCCTAATTAGTTTCAAATTACCTTCTAGATCACACCTTTTAAGACACACACACACACACACACACACACACACACACACACACACACACACACACACACACACACACACACACACGCTGCACTGATGATTGAGATGAAGACACATTAAGCTCATTTGATTAGTTGATGAATACAAATAAGTGGTTCAGTTATACCATTATAAGTTTAACCATGGAATGGCCTTCGTATTTGTTCGGTGTGTGTGTGCATGTGTGTCCTTGTGTCCCATCACACACAGCTCCTTTAGCTATGCTCTTGTCATTCAACTGAAGGCATGAGACGGACAATGAGCAGACGCCGACCGCTATTTTTCTCAACGTCAACTCCATAGCTCTGTGTCCCTCTTAGCTGTCAAGCTGTCCTTCTTCACCTGAAGAAGGCCGTAGGTCTGTTTTCTCTGTGAATGGGTAAAACTTCAAAGTTACTGTGTAAAGTTCATTAGATGTATTTAAGACATGATGCTTCAAAGTTAGCAAGAGGAAGAAAGAAAAAGTTAATTAGGCCTATTGGTATTAAATAGGTACCTTGTTCTTAGGTCACATTTAGCTAAGTTTTATTAATTGTAGTTTTAATGTAAAATCTTGGATTAGTGAAACCTTTTGTTCTTCAGGTGCTGAAAAACTGTATTTACCATGTTTTTTTTTAGAAAGAAACCAAGGGTAAATCATATCCGTTGTTCAAAGTTCAGACTCCTTGCTTTTATACATGTTTATCTGTTTACTTTTTACCTTGCTCAAGGAAACGTATAAGGGAAAATCAGTCTCTGCAAACCACACTAGAGACTCATCCAACAGCTCCTTATTTAACTGTAAGTAATTGTTATAATTGTAATTATTCAAGGCTAACATTTCATCATCTCATCTTAGCTGCAAGTTTTACTCTTTTAAAAGTCCTCTTCACACACTCCAAAGAAGCTCTGTAGCACTGGTCTATTCAAACTTCATCTCAGTCTTTGAGCAAACGATGAAGACTAACATTATTGATATGATTTGATATTATGGACAAATGGAAACCTAGCAAAGTCAAGACAACTTTCTTTTCCTTTTGTGTGAGATGTTATCAAGTAGATATTCATGTTATACAACACGTCATGTAATGTCAACTTCCTAAGAATATCTGTGTATTCAGAAATAGTTTCATACAAATCAATTATCTTGCAGAAAGTCACTTTTTATAAATGAATGCCACCCGTCACTATATATTATTTTAGTTTTGAAATAATAACAGGGCTGGCAGTTGTTTGTTGCTTGCCTTTGCTCTTGACAAAAAAATACAGCAACATTAATAAAACTAAAATGGTTCTTTGCTTGGTACTGTTGCAGGCCGGTCACTTAAGTCTTCAGTCTTCTAATTTTCCTTGATATATTAAAATGATCCCTAGTAAGATGTGGGAACTTCATCTAGCTGGGAAGTGTCTGATGAACTTTTACCGAGCCTGGTAATGTAGTTCTGCTCATGCAGGCTAGATGCATAGATAGGGGACTTGAATAATGTCTGCCACTGATAAACAACCCAGCAGCATGCGTAGAAGAGTGTGTGATGAAAGGACTCGGGGAGAAGAGCGAGGCCATGCGGCAGCAGACGAGGGTAATTAAAGAAGCTATCATCAGCATCATTAATATGCTAGAGCTGCTGTGGCCCACTGACTAGTCTAATGGAGAACATGTCATCATCGTCACCATTAGGGAGAGTGGGACACACACAAACACACGCACACGCAGTCTTAATGTTGGGTCATGCCATGATTATCACCATTAAGCCTAGAGTGAGAAGACCTGCTCAGGAAAGCTCATTCTCTCCTACCGTCACACACACACACACACACACACACACACACACACACACACACACACACACACACACACACACACACACACACACACACACACACACACACACACACACACACACACTCACCCTCACACACGCCTGTAGATCTTTAATTCAGACCCTGTGAGTGATAAGTATGCATATTTAAGTGATGTCAGGCCTGTTGGGTCTTTTAATTAGACAGAATGAATGAATGTTTTATAAAAACGTGTTTAACAATAAATGTGTTCATTAATTTGATGAGAGGATGTGCTCTGATGAGCTGAGTGGAACAGAGTAATGGCTCGTATTCAGCTCTGGCGGTTTGATGGTTATGGTAGCAACAAGCAGGCTGTCTGCTTCTGATTAGATCCTCATCTTCATATTCCTCACAGAGAAAAGTTCACTTTGAGTTATGTTTATCCCTTGGACAGCACGGTCTGTTTTAGTGAAAAAGCACTTTTGTCCTGGACAGCTAATGTGAAATGTGATACAAGTCCACAGCTCCATGGAGAATAGAAAAGATGGAAAATCCATTAAGTCTCCACAATTTCTTTCTTTTCTGTCTGCAGGTACGCTTTATGCAATCTTTTTCTGAACTTATAGATCAGAATGAACTTCAAGCCACATCTTGTATCTATTGTGAATACAGAATGTGGGCTGGACTGTGCTTTATTATGATAGAATAAACCATCAAAATGATAAATACTATTGCAGCAGATCAGAAATCCTTCACCAGCTCTGCAGCAGTTAACTCATATTCCCCAGCAGAGGCCCGAAAGAACCAGTGGTATCGCCCAACTTGGTTATAAGTGTGTCCCAAATGCATTTCGTTGCCCCTTTTAGCCCCCATCATCTGCTAAAATATTTGTGCAACAAAACCAATCTAAATGTTAAGCAGGTGTGCTACTTTACTCCTCCCCCCTCGCGTGCAATCGCACCTCCTTTGTCCCCTTTTCTCTAAATGTCCTCACACTCTCCCCCTTTTCCTCACACACCCGTCCACTGCCTCCGTTGACACTGGTAGAAACAGAGTGATGGTGCGTAATTTAGTCCTAATCACAACATCAGACTTGTGGCGCGATTTACATCCCTCCGCCAGTCAGGAGGGAGATGTTAATGTGAGACTAAAGGTAATTACTGTCATTACAGCACACATCCTGCGTGCGTGTGTGCGTGCGTGTGTGTGTGTGTGTGTGTGTGTGTGTGTGTGTGTGTGTGTGTGTGTGTGTGTGTGTGTGTGTGTGTGTGTGTGTGTGTGTGTGTGTGTGTGTGTGTGTGTGTGTGTGTGTGTGTGTGTGTGTGTGTGTGTGTGTGTGTGTGTGTGTGTGTGTGTGTGTGTGTGTGTGTGTGTGTGTGTGTGTGTCACTTTTTGAGTGGTTCAGTTTGATATTTTTGTGTATATAATTAATATTGTAGTATTAGAGTGTGGGTTTGGTCTACAGCAAAATCAGGAAAGAAATCACAACTAATACTTATTCCTATTTGATAAATGCTGTTAACATTTATACCCCGACTCAGTTTTCTCTTCAAAATGTAATAATTTGCTCGATTTAATTTCGTCGTTGCCCCAGTTTTTCTTGATGACTGTATTTGTGGAAAGGTCCTTAACTCGAGTCTTATTAAAAGTATGATTCTTTCTCATGTTGTGAGATGTTAGTCATCAGATACGTGTCTTCTTCATGACTTGCTTTCACATCTCAGGCAGCCTATTCAGTTTGCAATTTGAGTGTCCATTTACTTTTTTGTTGCAGCAAATATTGTTGTTGCTGCAAAAGAACACAAGCTAAAACCTTTGAGTTGTTGCATGAATTTCTCTCATAGACTGTGCTACAAATATGACTGGTCAACTGTACAACTGTAGCTCAGGGTTGTATGTGGTGCAGGTAGATAA
>NW_022990413.1:152500-222500 GCF_902827175.1 Gymnodraco acuticeps
ATGAATGTAACATTTCCAGTGGGATTTTAAGTCCAGTTATAAAGAGAAGCTATGGAAGATGGACTCTTGATTTTGCTTATCTGCATCATCATGACTCACACACACACATGCACACTTACACACACATGCACACTCACACACACATGCACACTCACAGACAGGGTCGTGACATATTCCTCTTCCCAGAGATCAAAGCTGTCTAGCCCTCTCCTGTCATCCCCCCCCCCCCCCCCCTGCGGTGCCATGCCCTCCCCCCCGCCCCGCCCAGCAGCACCACCACCCTCTGTGTGTCTGCTGCTTCCTCTCTCTCTTAACTTCCACTGTGTGTGTGTGTTTTGTTCTTACATTTTTGTTATTCAGCAATGAAAACAGTCTTTCACAAGCTAGGTGAAGTTAGAGCGTTATAACACCTCAAAAACCTGATATTCCTACTTCCCCTTCCATTTAAATAAAGTATTACAATAACATTCTGGATACTGAGAATACAAATATTAAATACTGAAGTAGCCACAAGTGATAAATGGCTGCAAACATATCTGGCTCCATCATCATGGATCATAAAATGTGTGTATGTATGTCATAGATAACGTCTGATAGTTAAAGGCTCTTCCGGAAACACAGGCGCCATTTCTGTTGTTTGGTGGAGTATTTGTTGCCATGTTAACAAGGGTCCCTTGATGATAATAGGTGTCTTTTTTTTTTGTTTGCCGGTGTTTATTCCTCTGTTTAACTCTGTCTCTGCATCTCCCCGGCTTTCGTCAGACATCTTCAGGGCGCTAATAACACGCTGAAGGCGGAGGTAAAGAGACTGAAAGAAACCGTGGATAAGAAGCAGAGAGACATGGAGCGCTTCAAGGTGAACAGGTGCAAAGTGGAAAAGCAATGAAGTACAAGCAGGGAGAGATAAATAAAGAGTGTCGATCACAAACAGGTTTCATTTCATAATTGTTTCCAGGCCCGGATCCGAGACCAGGGCATCCGGCAAGACGACAGAACGTGAGTCGTGTGTGTGTGTGTGTGTGTGTGTGTGTGTGTGTGTGTGTGTGTGTGTGTGTGTGTGTGTGTGTGTGTGTGTGTGTGTGTGTGTGTGTGTGTGTGTGTGTGTGTGTGTGTGTGTGTGTGTGTGTGTGTGTGTGTGTGTGTGTGTGTGTGTGTGTGTGTGTGTGTGTGTGTGTGTGTGTGTGTGTGTGTGTGTGTGTGTGTGTGTGTGTGTGTGTGTGTGTGTGTGTGTGTGTGTGTGTGTGTGTGTGTGTGTGTGTGTGTGTGTGTGTGTGTGTGTGTGTGTGTGTGTGTGTGTGTGTGTGTGTGTGTGTGTACATACATGTTACATTTGTGTGCATCCACCAGCTGATCAGAGCTTAGCATTCATATCCAACAAAAAGCCCACCATGTTTCACACACAATCTAGCCTGAACAAAGCTGATGATGATAATAACAGCAGGAGTGCGAAGTTGTGAATGAAACACCCCGCGGGCCCAGCCACCTGTGTTTCCCTGCATGTGTGTGTGTGTGTGTCACTGAATCTGAATAAGTTATTCACGCTGGGCCTTTAACAATGATTACACTCTAATCAAGGGCCCATTCTCTCCTGCTTTGCCACCCCCATGGCTGTCAAATAGCATTCATCTGAAGAGGAGAGATATATTTGTTATGTTCGTTAAGGTAATTAAAGTGAATGTGGCACAGATGGGATTGGGTGTCGGATGGAAGTGAGAAAGGAGGGTGGGAGAGGGTGTTTGTGGGGGGGCACCAGTACTCCCAGTGTGACCCCCTCAGGTCTCACTCATTAACACCCCCCCCTCACATCATTTTGAGCCCCGCCCTTCAAGAACCACCAGGCTCTGTTTCCAAAACGGATCAGATTTGTTTTGACTGGAGTAGCTTTCCAACGCTATTCAAAGCTGTCAGTCATTTTAATGATATCATTAAGGGGCCGCGACAGCAAGATGAATCGCTTTTCTTTGTCTTTCCTTCATAATTGCGAATGAGCGAAGGGGGGGGGGGGGGGAGACGGAGCGAGAGAGGCAGTTCATATAGACGTATGCATAAGAGGGGTTTTGATTGAGCGAATATAATAACATGGGACGAGATAAAAACAGTGAATGAAAGCCTCTTCCATAGTGTCTCCCCATCCATTCTCTCTTCTTTCTCCATTTTCTTTATTATGAGGATTCCTAATTTATTTCATTTCATTATTACCCGCCCTGCTCACTCTACACCTACCTAACCCAAATGCCATATGTATGAAAATCATACATCCATAAGGCAACAGATGTGTCATGATATTAGCATGGCAGCCATATACATTGGATAAATCTCATTACTGGTGGCAAAGGAGATATCTGCATTGTGTCTGCTCTGTCACTATCACTGGCAGCAATCCACACGGCGTGAAGGTTTTGTCATTAGATATGCCTTTATTAAAGAAATGTATTACGATCACACGGCCTACTGTTCCCTACTGTTGGAGTGTCACCGCTTCACTCTGTCGATGGCAGTTTGTGCCGGTAAAGCTAACACAGAGGTGAGGAAGATGAATGGAGAACATTTACATATAGTTTTATAGTTGTTAGCAAACCCTGCCTGTTGCTGGAGGAGGATGCTTTGCCTGCATTTCCCTCCTGCAACAGCCCTTAAAATGCAACAATGTCTCATGTTTGTGACATGGAGCAGTATTTCTCAACATAAATACATGACATCTTTAGTTGATTAAATGATTTGCATCCACACTTTCACATTTAACCTCAAATAATCTGAAATTATAAATAAATATGAGTGTTAATTGAAATGCATTAAGTGGTGGAAGTGGATATTGATGCTGTTTGCTGTGACTCATCCCATGTGGGGGGTGCTCATAAAGCATCAGGCTCCATCAGGCGCACCATTAACAATGTGCTTCCAATTAAGAGCAGCCAGTGATCACAGCAGAGGATTTGTACAACCACGGAGAACTAAAGTGAAGTAGCAGCAGAGATAAGAAGGAGACTGTGTGATAGGAATCATGTCTTGCATAACATTTGAGATGAGAGCCGTAAATAAGAACGATGAGTGTGTGTTTGCAGCAATGTAGTTTATCGCGTAGTTTAGAGAGCATGGCAGCTTGGCTCTGACACTAATGACTGTAATTATGCACACACTGATTGGGTTAGGCCGCTAATTACACACATCCATGTTTGCGTGTGAACACATGTTTACACAGGCGTCACGCCAAGCACCGAGCGCATCGCTGCCTTCTCACATCAGGAGCATAAATCTCACACAGTTGTCTCAGCGGCGGTGATGTTTCATGATCTGCTGAAGACCACATTACCATCGAGGGGAGAGTTTAAATCATGTGAAGAATCTGTGGCGCTTCTGATTTTTATGCTCGTGCTTAAAGTTTACGCCTCCTGTTTTTACTTTGCTTTTAAGGCGTTTAGGATATAAAAGATCAAAGGGAATTCGAGCATTTCTTCCTATTAATGTTCTTTGTGTCGTCAGTATGGTGTGAAATTAAAAGGATTTGAAAGGGTCAGCTGCAATTATCCTCAGTTCATAAGTGTCAATTTCAGAAAATTAGGTTTCTTTAAGAAAATTAAAAAATGCTTACATTGGACAAGCTTGATTAGTCATTCGGTTAATAGGATGGAGTGATTCAGATAGTAGGCCGTCAGTTGTATTCATGCAAGTCTTTCATATTTATTCTCATGGTCCATTTTCAGTTTGTACATATATGGACAAATGAATGAAAATGAATATGGTATCTATATACTTTCATATTCACGTGTAAAGGCTTGGAACTACACATCAACACAGATTGTCAGTTCTACTGTAAATGGTTTGAAGTTCTTGTCCTCTTAGAAAACCATAAGAGATATCTAGAAATATTACAGTGGAGTGTGTTTTAATTCAGTGGTGCTCCCATTAATGTTGTTATTGTCTCTTGGTTGAGGTTTATTATAGACGGCTACAAATGCACGGCAGCTGAATTGTCCCGCTAATGAATCTCATAAAGTTTTCAGGCAAAAATGTCAGTTCACATATTAGCATCTCCCTCAAGTGTCTCCTCAGATCTTAAATGTTTAAAGTTATCGCTAATAGGGCCAAAAGCTTGTGTGTGTGTGTGTTTCAGCTCACCCACATCCACTGGAAAAAAAATAATGTCATTTATTAGCGTCTCCATGAGCGTGCGCGTCTTCTCAACTGAAGCAAAACGGGACTGTCTTTCCATCCGCTGCTCTGATAGGAAATCCCAGCTTGCTCTTTACAAGAAAATTAACATTGGGGAGGTACGGTGGTACTTTAATGGGCTAAGAAGTCTTCAATAAAGTATTTAGAAGGTTTTCCGAATGCTAACTGGACAGGTTCAGTGGGGCATGAAAGAAAGAGCGTAAAGCGGGGGCAGCAAGCGCTTCAGCCCGTACAGAGCACCATTATCCACCGTCGTTAATTTAATAGACATTCCTTTGTCGGCCCTGGGTCTGAAGACAGCAGACCCCAACATTTGTTTGTCATTTCCAAAAACGTTTTTAATAAACAGTTAAAATCTTAAATGGCTTCTTGTACTCTTAATGTTCCCTGGCTGCGGTGGTTCTGTTTCTCTTTTTTTTCTGTATTACATGCGCTTTCATCATTTAATGATTTCTGGAACTCATTTGCTCACCCATCTTTGAGTTTAGTAATAAGTTATAATGAAGATGGTTATAATGAAGATGATGTGCGCTAACTTCTTTTTGCCCTAGATTCGAAGGACTTTTGATTGGAGCTGTTCTGTCTTGCAAATGCATATTGTGTAAAAACACTAGAGTTTAAAAGTTTACGATGGCAGGAAAATGCTAAATATTCATGATAAACTACAAAAGCCAGTTTCAGATTGTTACAGAAAGCTACATTTTTATGATTCCTTTCTCTTAAACTACTACAAATACTTAGATTCTCTTAAAAAATGTATTTCTAATTCATGTTTGTGCACATGCTTGTGTTTCAGCTTAGAAAAGCAGGGCTGCGTTGCTCAAAATCTCAGCAAAATGGAGGACATGCAGACCAGACTGCGAAGCAACCTGGAGGCCGTTGGAATGCTAAATCAACAAGTAAGAGTCCACACACACACACACACAAACACACACACACACACACACACACACACACACACACACACACACACACACACACACACACACACACACACACCAGGTCCTGACAGTCCTTGTACAGATACAAGCACACACCCACACACCGGCCCACCTGCTGTTGAGCTCTCACAGAAGAGGAAGCTTTCATGCGTCCAACTTCAAACGCACACGCGCACACTTACACACCAGCGCGCACAGACATCCATTTCCTCTTCCTACGATAAAAGTTAAAAGTCAGCAGCGGGTTGGGGGGGGAGGCGTGTAGGGAAGGAGGAACAAATCGTATCGGGAAAAAGCAGTGACGTTTCTTTCCACTGGTAAATGATTTCCCTTTCATGAGACTGAGAGAGGGATGTATATCAATACAGCCGCGCTGATCTCTCCGTGACAGCATAGGGAAATGGCCCGCTGTGATAAAACAATGTGTGGGGAAAAAAACACAGAGGAATATTCTAAGGAAAAGCTGACATTCTTTTTTACTTCACAAGAGTCAACAAATCACTAAAGGAGAGACAAATCAAAAGTACTCCTCAGCCCCCTCAGTTCTCCAAAACTCCAGGGCCTGGGGAACGGCTCACCCGACTTTTGTTAGTTTGCACGATGGCCCGCTGATTGACGGGCTACGACAAAAGCTGGTACTTGTTGAAGTTTGTAATGTTGTTTCAGGGAAAAGAAAAGAGCGTGAGCTGCACTTATGACGCAGAGGAAGAGAGGAGTGTTGTTTAACAGGTCAGGTGTGTAATAGCACCTCTTAATCTCTAGTGTGAATCATTACACACATCGATCCAACATCCTACAAACATACAAGCACACTTGGAAGGGGATAGGGTGTAGACGGTTCATTTACACAAGGCTATTCCCTTCACTGGACACACACTCACAGATATCAAAGAAGAAGCTGAATGGAATGTCTCAGTTTATCTATGTGCAAAGCGTCTGGTTATAAATCAGGCCTGTGTCTCTGCTTTGGATCGGTCTCATTTACTCATAGTCACAAACTGGTTCAGTGCTGTTGCTTCCCCACTCGCCCACAGGCGCACATTAACACACGGCGAACAACGCGCGCACGCATGATTTACATCCGACTGTCAAGCTAATTTCATGCAAACTTTTGAAATGTCACACGAAATTAGATCCGAGTAAAGTGATTTTCCATCAACTGGGATGAAGATGAACATCAGAGGGAAAAACTGAGAATCTTTCAAGACTTGATTAGCATTAAGCGGGCTGTTATTGTGCTTTAGCACCAGCTCGTGTCCAGGTTATTTCATGCTTTCATGCAAAGATGAAAAGGATATGCATTATCTCCTCTACAAGCAGCTGCAGGGAGAGATGGATCGACAGGTATTGCAGAGTATTTCCACATTTCAAAAACTCCTTCTGTTGTTTTTAATGGGAAGATCATATGACAAGACTTCCATGATTTCCTGTTAGTGTTTTTATCATGTTCTGTTGCCTATTAACGTTTTTTTCCTTTTTTAACAAATTGTACGGTGTCCTTGGGTGTCATGAAAGGCGCCTAAAAATAAAATGTATTATTATTAAGACTCCTTTAACCTTTGTGTCGTCTTCAGGTACATTTTCACCCATTTCTCAATGATTTTATTTATGAATGAGGGGTTATTTCATCCAAAATGTTGAGATAAGTGTTTTTTTAATGCTATTTTTTTAATATATGGATGGTTCCATGTTCAATCTTTGCAAGAAAAATGAATGATGACTACTTACATTGAATTATTGGTGTTTAATCCAATTGTTTCATTATGTACTGCCATCAAGTCGTTTTAAATGACAATGATGTTTTTCTTTGTGCAAACAAGGCAAACTAACAATAGAGTGGTGCAGTGACGCGTCCTAAAACCCAGAAGCAAGCTGCGCATGGGTTCCCTCGACAAAAAAGCAATGGGATTTCGGGAAATAACTCGAAATAAGGTCTGTGGAAAACGAACAAAATGTGCATTTATCTTTTCCACAGACCTTATTTCGAGCTATTATCCAAAATCCTATGGAGAAACCCCATTGCTTTTTTGTCGAGGGAACCCATGCGCAGCTTACTTCCGGGTTTTAGTACGCGTCACTGCACCACTCTATAAATGCAAACGGAAGACTTGTGATAATGAATTGGAATAAGTTGGCTCAATAGGTTTAACACAGATTTGCATGATGATGTATATGCTTTATGAACCAGGAGGAACAACTGTTAAAAACAAACCACATTTAAAAACTTTTGTGCCAATGAAAAATAAATCACTTTATTTAGTTTTTCTAGCTCAGTAATTTTCACAATTTATTTTTAAATATTTGAATGGAAACCCAGCTTTCCAAGTGCAAACACACTCACGCACCAGCAATAAAACACACACCCCCCCTCCGTGTCTTTCTGCCTGTCTCTTTCTTCCCCTCTCCCCCCACTAACACACTTCCTTTTCATCCAAACGTTTGCCCACCAGTTCACCCGCAATATGTGAAGGTTGAAGGGACAAGCTGTGATTTTTAATTTCACCCCCCTCCTCTGCAATTAGAAAATCATCCAGAGCGACCAAAGATGGGGGAAATTAAACGGGTCCACTTGAATATACGGTTAATTACAAATGTCAAACTCAGTGTTTTTCATGTGGAAACTCTATTGCTCTTAGCGAAGCATAAATGAACACGTTGGAGGATGTTTGCCTGTTGAAGATAGTAAATACTCTTTAAGCGTCTTAGGATAGTTTTTGACACATCGACATGTCATTGGCTCTTTGAGGGTTAAGCCTTTGCTATTTCTAGTCATGAGATGTAATACATTGTGTGTGTGTGTGTGTGTGTGTGTGTGTGTGTGTGTGTGTGTGTGTGTGTGTGTGTGTGTGTGTGTGTGTGTGTGTGTGTGTGTGTGTGTGTGTGTGTGTGGTGTGTGTGTGTGATGTGTGTGTGTGTGTGTGTGTGTGTGTGTGTGTGTGGTGTGTGTGTGTGTGTGTGTGTGTGTGTGTGTGTGTGTGGTGTGGTGTGTGTGTGTGTGTGTGGTGTGTGTGTGTGTGTGTGTGTGTGTGTGTGTGTGTGTGTGTGTGTGTGTGTGTGTGGAAAGGGTAATGTTAGCAGAACCATCCGGAAATGTGTCTGTCTCATCTCCGTTTGTGTTTTTCTCTCCCTCTATCACACACACTCAAATGCACACATACACACACACACACACACACATGGCCAGACTTGTCGTTGTGACATCATTCTTGAACCGCAAAAGACACACACTAAAAAACAGATGTGAATAAGTGCAACTGTCATTACCCGACGTGTCTTTTTGTCCCTTTGTCCTATAATTTCTTATTTTTCTCTTCCTCATAGCTAAAAATACATTATTTCAAATCTTTTATTTGCTTTTATCTGCCTTATTACAATTTTTAGACACAGGCACATTTGCATATAATTACCACGCATGAAAAAAAATGTTTGCCTTCAAAGACAAGTTTTGACTCACACACCTCCCTACCTTTAACCAAATGTCCCTGTCAAAAAAAATGAAACACTCTCAATTTAGCTAGTCTGTAATTGTGTTTCGGGGAGCCCAATCATGTTCTGACGACGTGCGATTTGTTTTGAGTCACGGATGATTTTGTGTCAAATCGACCTCTAATGATCGCTCAAATTGGTTGTTTTCATGTAGAAATTTACACCGTCGCATGACTCCTACTTGCAAACCGTTTCAAACTGTGAACACAATACTCTCCTGAAAAACCTCCACGCAATTTTCCACCGGCATTTCCGTTTCAACAGGCGTGAAAGCAACTGTGAAAGATGAATTAAGCACATAATGGGATGTCAGCTTCTTCATCAACTTGATAGCTGTTGACTTCTGATGGTTGATATTTATTGCTATCTTCCAAATTAAGTTTTGTGATTTGGTTGATTGAGATGAAGTGGGATGTTTACATGTTGAAACTTCAAAAAGTCTCGTCCTCCGTCACTCTGTTTCTAAAGTCACACATGAAGATTTCCTTTCAAAACTATTATTATTCTTTCTGTTTGAACATGTCTCCTCCATATGTCTCTCTGACGGTCTTTTTTTTCTCTCTCCAGCTAACCTCCCTCAGCAGGGAGAACAAGCAGTTGCATAGGCAGCTGGAGGAGGAGAATTCTAAGCGTAGACAAGTGGCCCTGCCTCCTCCTCCCCCCTCCCAGCAGTCCTCCTCAGTCCACCTCCCTCCGCCTCCTCCTCCTCCTTTGGGCCTGGACACAGTGACAGGGGACATTGATGGGATTCTAACCCAGACCAAGGCTAGGGAGAGCAGGTGAGTCCCAGGCTTTGGGGGTTCAGGATCAGGCCCCCTGCCTCTCTGCATGGTGCTTGGTCTGGCAGGACAAGCAGGGATCTGAACAAATGAAGCCCCCTGAAGACTTTGACCTGTCGAGACCTCTTGACCTGCAGCTCCTCACCAGGGAGTGCGCTCGGTTTGAGGTTAATGTCCTGCAGGTCAAAGTCAAGTCCCAGGGTGCCTTTTGCCTGAGGGGCGCTCCAGAACCGGGGAATGATGATGGAATTCCCTCAAATCGTCAAAAATCAAACATTTCTCTACTGCTGTGCCATGAAGAGATTATTTCATAGAACATTCACACCTCTTAACATTTGAAATCTGATACTGAAGTGATGCCAACCTTAAAATGCTGCAATGATATGAGCAATTGCAGCTAATAACGGTAGCAATTATTTCTTTAAATAATCTTCAATTGCAACAAAACTGTAGCACTAAGCACTAAAATACACCTTCACTGCACTTATTTGTAAATCCAGACAGTCCTGATGAACTATAATCAATTTATTTCAACTAAAATGAACTAATAAGACTCATTGCAATTCTTAAGTGTCTTACACTAGAGGAGAGTTTAGGGCACATCATCAGTATCCACAGACGCAGCTCAGATGTGGATGGCTGTACCACAGTCTCTGATTACTCTGCAGCTGTGCGCCATGTGTCCTGCATCTACTGCGGTGAATGTGTCCGTACGTCTTTATGCGAGTACATTATGTGTCTGCGTGCTTCTGCCTCTCTGAAAGTACCTGTGGGGGAGTGTGTGCTCATGAGTGATTGAGTATATTAGTTGTTTATTGTAGTAGATGTTGTTTTATATTTCAAAAACTATTTATTGATTTCTCTCTTGTCGCTGTGTTTGGAGCCCATGTGTTGTAACGACGGGAAAATAAAAACGCGGGCGTACATTCTTCCACTTGATTTCATAATACTGACAATAAATCAACAGGATAGCAATGCTACATGTTCACATTGCACAATGCCAGCTGAGACACAAAGATTATGACATATTTGCAACCAGCTAATAAACGAAATTATTTAAATGAGGTTTTGACGAAGATAGGACATATTTGTCTTGCCTTCTTTCCATGGGCATCTTCAAATGACCCTAGGTTCTTTTTTGCTTCTAGTCGAACATATATACTTGAACAAGAGCACTGTTCCAACAACAGAAAAGAAGCATGCAAATATCTGATCAGCAAGAGCACTATTATACTGTGATAATGAGAATTCTAGGGAAAGCAGGTCTCAGGCCTCATCTTGCCATCTTCTCTTTCCTTCTCCCCCCACCTGTCTCCCAAACCCCCTTTTTTATCCTTCATTGGTTCAGTACATACATAGCTGTTGTATAGCTATAGTCAGGATGTCTTACATTTTAATGATTGCGAGTAGAACTGCATGTCCTTGTTAGCTTCCTCATTTGTCATGTCACACTAAAAAATACCTGTCTTTTATGTGCAAACACACAAGCGTGCACCCACTCACACATTTATATTCTTTCACAAACAGTAACACACACACACACACACACACACAAACGGCACAGTCATTAAAAATGAAACCACAGGCTTTTTGAAAACTCAGAGGACTGAGGGAAAAGTCAGCAGCGCAGCGGTGAAAAGAGTCCCCCTGGAAACAATGAGGAGAATGATCATTTGTTGTTCTTGAAAAACCCGGTGAGGTTTCACAGAGGTTAAGCTTCCCTTTGATGTGTTTTTAACTCGTTTCAGCTCTGTGGAGGGATTAGTCAGCCTCTCACACACACACAAACACACATTCAAACACATTCACACACACAAGCACATACAGGCTCTTAATTTCCACACCATGAGCTCTTCTCTCACAAAAGGCAGAAAGCACCGAACAGGCTCCTTCCTAACCTAATTTCATCAAATGAGAGTGGGTGGTACTTCACTGCTGTATGTGTGGTCCCTTAGAAATCTGTGGTAAACCAGACAAATATTGCAAGTCAGTATTTTTCCTTTTTATCCCAAATTAGCGTCAGGCTGTTTGTGAGCAGTTTGGGCCCTCAACCACGAGAGAGAGAGACGCAGAGAGAGAGAGACAGAGTTGCTGTTGATCATCACGGCACTCATTACAGTGTTTACGAGGCGTTATCTAATCCCTATTTCAAGATACAAATGGTGTGTGTGTGTGTGTGTGTGTGTGTGTGTGTGTGTGTGTGTGTGTGTGTGTGTGTGTGTGTGTGTGTGTGTGTGTGTGTGTGTGTGTGTGTGTGTGTGTGTGTGTGTGTGTGTGTGTGTGTGTGTGTGTGTGTGGTGTGTGTGTGTGTGTGTGTGTGTGTGTGTGTGTGTGTGTGTGTGTGTGTGTGTGTGTGTGTGTGTGTGTGTGTGTGTGTGTGTGTGTGTGTGTGTGTGTGTGATCAGCTCCAGTCTGGGCTTCCCTGTAGGTCTGTGCGGTTGCCCATGCTAATAATCACACAAAAGTTCACAGCCCATGTTGTAAGCAGCTTTGCAAAAGCTAGTGTTTGCAAATGATTCTTAGTGTTTGAGTTTAACAAACTTAGAGTACCAGATGTGTGGGAATAGACCGTAGAGGCCATTTTATGTTGTTATATTGCACTTCTATGAATTAGTAATTGACTTGCACTAAAAGTTTTTTTTATTGTAACAGCAACTAAATAGTGGTAAGGGAGAAGAGCTTTGGCTCTGTGTAGCCACTGGACCACTTTAATGCCACAATAATAAGTACTTGCAATTTTATATTTGTTATCATATTAATCATGGCTGCATGATTTGGAAAAAATGTGTCGAAGAAAACCGTTTGTCGGCTCGGATTTTCCTGCAGTCTCACAATAACTAATATAGAATACAATTTTCACCATCATTTATTTTACCAAATATTGCACTTGTCCATTACGATTAAATCTCAATTAATTGTGCAGCCCTTATTCTAACTTTTCCACACATACGGTTGTTGCATAGTTTCAAAGTCAAATGCATCAGTCTTTGTGCAACTGAGAATAACTCATAGAAAACAGGGACCTCACCAAAAAGACTTGCCCTTCAGGAATATATATAAATATAAACAGCCATTTTTAAAATTGTCATATCATGACAACCTACATATACAACATGTGGAACAGCCTGTTTATCATATGAGAAATGCCGGGTCTAGCCCAGTGTTCTGCCACCGTTACGATGACTTTTAGTGGGAGAGGCGGTTCTGTCACAGCACGAGCAGAAAGTGACATCAGAGGCTGAGAGAGAGAGAGTGACAGGAGTGCTGGCAACATGTCTCCTCTAAAAGTTAGGTCACTCAAACAAAAGAATAGGAAAAAAGACAGTTATTCACACACTTTTAAAAAGGTGGGTTTATGTTATGTGGGTTTTTTTTATAGACTATACAGCGACACTATAACAATATGTGACATTCTGTCAATACACAGGCTTTTTAATCTGTAGGCAGAGATTTAAAGAGATCAGTTTGATAAATAAATGTCTGAAAGCAATGTTTAAACTTGAGTTATACAGATTACTTGCTATAGTGTAGGTCTAATTAATGTTCATGAGTAAACAGAAGCAAAGCTGTACCTTGAAAATATATTAATTAATAATATGAGTATATTAGATTTTTGCTATTGGATGTTCCTTTGCTCTCACTGGAAAATGTATTTCTTTCTGCTTATTAACTCTCATTCTCTGGTTAAAGGGGCTGAAATAGTACATCGTTAATAGACAGGATCCTACATGTAGTGCCCATTGAAATATTGTTTGAATGAATTACGTTTCTTTTCTTATTTAAAGATTACTCTTTACTAAATGTCAGTTGTGAATGAATTGTGTTTATCTTAATGCTTTATGTAGGGGACATATGACCGATGTTTGTGTCCGTTTCCATCTCTTAATGGATAAAATGACCATCAGTCCAATTTCTCTCAAACGCTGAAGTGTTTCCTCAGGGAGTAAAGGACGGGGTAAGAGAAATGGGGGGAAATGGTACGGTTTCAGACAGTATGAAACCTAGAGGGGAAAAAAGAGATTACGAGACAATTTGAGGGAGAGGAGAAGAGTTAAGGACTACAGGGAAAGAGGAAAGGAAGTAGTGAAAAAGGGGTGCATGAAGAGAGAAGAGGCTGAAAGAACGTGGCCGGGGATTTAGGGACTAAGTTTAAGAATGAAAGGCGAGTGAGAGATGGATGCTGAGGGACACCGACAAAAGGAAGGAAGTGAAGGAGGTGCAGTGTGTGATTTAGAGAGTGGAGAGGTTAAGATGGGGAAAAGACGAGGAAGAGAGTAATGGGACATTTAGGAAAAGGTGGTGAGACGGAAAGAAAAGTGAAAGGTGAGAGAAGCGTGTGACGGGGCAGAATGAGAGATGGAGGAACCAGGGAGACACTGGAGATTTAGCGAAGGGAAAGATGGGGGAAAAGAGCAGAATGAGAGGAAGAAAGAATGAGAGAGTAGTGGGAGATTTAGGGGTATATATGGAAGAGAGAGTCTGGAAGAAGAGCATATTGTCCTTATCGGCCTGCTCCAGAAAGCCTGCTCCCTAATGGGGCCGGGGTGAAGGGGAAATGAGGACTAGGCCTGATGCTACCTGATTAGCCATCGACTCAAGCACACATCAAAGGGAGGAGGAAGGAGTGCAAGGTGTGTATGTGGGCTGAAGGTGAGTCATCATCATCACCTCATCCAGCAGAACCACGAAAGAAAATCACTCTCACTGTCCCCACACACACATACACAGACTCATGGCCATTTTCTTCAACCTTGAAAGGGAAAGCTGCTCTGAATAAGGAGATCCTCTGAATGCGGGTGAGTGGGAGAGAGGAAGGGAGGGGTAAATAGACAAAAAGGAGGCGGGGAGTGAGAAAGGGAGGAAGAAGAGTACAAGGAGGGAGACATCAAAAAGAGTCATCATGCTCCATATTAGCGAAATAATGAAATTTGCCTTTTAGCTAATGACATCTCGGGACAGCTCTGTTAGTTTTCACATAAATTACAGCGGGCCGGACTGCATCTCACTCACTACCTCGGCACAAGCCACACACACACACACACACACACACACACACACACACACACACACACACACACACACACACACACACACACACACACACACCCACACACACACGAAGAGTGATCAGTGGCGCAGCGGCGACCGGTCGGTGTCCCCGTTTGAAATTCAACACTCTCAGGGACCTATATCCCTTTTCTATTCCACACCCTGAATTCATTACTGTCACACACACTTACACACCTATAATCATATTCATCACACTCACCGGAGCCTCCCCTACCTATCTCCCTAAATTTCTATCCAAGGGAGCCCCAATATGGCAGCTGATGACCTTCATTAGTCTCCCCTTTTCTCTTTCACCTACTGTATTTCATCTCCCTCACACTGTGCATGCTCACAGACATCAGATTTTTGTTCTCTTTCTCTTATTTTCCTCTGTCACACACATTCAAACACTTTGTCTCACATGTTCTTTCATGCACCATTTCCTATGCCTTTCTTTTTCCCCTTTTTTCTTTTTTTAATCCGTCACTCTTTTCTCATTACTCTCTCTCTGTTTCATTAGCATACAGAGTAAGAAGATGGCGCTGGGGGTAATCTGCGCGAGTCGGCGGTGACAAAATGGAGGGCGTCATCAGAGGTCGCGGCGCTGTCATCAACCGCCAAACGTTCCGCTGATGTGTGCCTGTCACACGCTCACACTCCTGCATGCATCACACACATTTGCAGTGCACAGGGGAGAAAGAAGGCAACATGTATCCGTAATCAGGTGTGACACATCACAGCGTAAATGCCGCAATCTCACCTGACAACCACGAACACACATGAAATGTTTGCGTTGTGGACCACCGCGACTGAAACAGACATTGACAGGTATCTGAGTATATTCTGGGATGCACATAACAGCGCCTTTAATAAATACAGCCGGTTTGTCTGGTTTGTGTTTTTTTTGTTCTAGTTGTTGAATTTATTACGGTTTTAAAGGATGTAGATGTGGCAGCTCTGCGGAGGGAAACGGACTGTGATTTCCTTTAAGCCTTTTTCCATCTTCAAGTAGCTCTGATAATCAGTTCAGTAGACTGACATCGTTTACTGAGACGTTTTTATAGTCAGCGTTTGTGATCAGCAATCTGTCTTCTTTTATATGTATATATTTACAAATACAACGCTTCAGTCAGAACATGCTTCCAGGTACAAAGTCACGGGAATAGTATTAATTAATTCTCCATTTGCCTCATAGTTGAAGAGAACTGAAATAGCATTATTTATCAGGAAATTGTGATAAATGGCGAATGAAAACGACTTTAGCTTCTTAAGGCTGATGACTCTTGCTACTTTAGCTTCTAATGTCTTCTTTGATTTTGCAAAATGTCACTTTTGCTGAATGATAACCCCCTGTAGCCAAACATGACATATCGTAATACGTACTAAATGGCAAAATGTGACACAAGTACAGAAGTCATAAAGACAGCAAACTTAAATGTCACACAGAAACATTTGTAAAGTTTGCTAACATTAGCTACACGTCCTATTAGTCCAGGTAAAAGCTCATTGTATACATTTAAAAAGGAGACTTTAATTGCTTATGAAATTACTTTTTAATTTGTAAGAGAAAAATAATTATCTGATTTTTTAAATGTTACAACCTTGCCTCAGGATTCTCAAAAGCAGTACGCATGCTAATGACTTAGCATGAGGTTTGAACATGCTTACTGCCTTTATTCCTACTTATATGTTAGAAGGCGTTTGCAATGTTAGTGCTGCACCATTTTCCAAATATTTCCAAACAACTGTACAATGATGACGAGAAAACGGACGTTTGCACCTGTGGTTGACCAATGTTGGAAGCTCATATTACGTTTATTTTCAGAGCTAAAGTCTTGGGTGAGTTGATCAGCTGATGGCCTCCGACTGATCTTGATTAGATATTGCCTCCTTATTAATATCTGCACTTGCTTCACAAGCTAACTGTGTCTCAGCCAGGTGAATTGTGATGGGTTTAGACAAATGAGTGTTTGTGTATAAAGAGGATGAGGAGAAGGGGGAAAAAAAAAGTGGAGGTGAGTACAAAACAAGTAGCCAAGGAAAGGGAGACATGGAGAGGACAAACAGAGTGAAGGATGGATTCCCAGGAGGCAGTGTTAAGTTGTATTGGTGTGTGAGCTTGTCACTAATAGTGTCCCTGCCATGGTTATGAGAGCTAGACATACTTTGGTGCTAATAGACAGATTATAGAAAGAAACGAAGCATGTCCTGAAATCCTCTTAGCAAGACTTGAGCGTTTTATTTATTTATTTCCTGCCATATTCTTTTTCTTTCCCTCTCACTTCCTCTCCCTACGTTGGTGGCCTTGGCATTGTCTCGCTGAACGTGTTTCATGTTTTGTCTGACGCTTGGCGGGTAGTGTTGTCTCCCTCTCTCTCACACTCCCCTCTTTTTCTGTGTCACACGTTTTCAAAAGGCACTTTATTTATTGTCCCGGGGGAGCACTACATTATGCATTAACCTGTTCAATTATGCATTCATTTATGCAGCCGTTGCCTTATGTAAATGCACTTTATGATTAAACAAATTGTTTCGCTGTTTGGCCGTGTGTTCCCCACATTGAGTGTTTGCTAGTGACATCATGCAGCGGTAGCAAGAGACTCCATGCCTGTTGTGTGTTTGTGAGTGTGTGTGAGTGAGTCCTATGGGTGCCCTATTTAACTGGTGAAAAGGCCTCTGAGATTGCAGAAACACTTTGTGGGCTTCACTCGCTGATACCGATCAGACAAAGCTTTCCATCCCTAATGCAGAATGTCACTAAAAAGGCCAACTGATAAAAAGGATATATTTTTTAAAGGTTGTCGGCTTAGAAACAAACTATTGCAAGGTCTTGTTTAGTAAACATTTTAGGAATTGAAATACTTCTTCTAAAACTTGTTTTTTCGCTCTCAAAATTTGTATTGAGTGATTTTCACACTTTGTATCATCGGGAAATGTATAGAACTTCATTTGAATGTACTAGTCAGTATGCAGTCACAATCAGCATTTAGTCTGGATCATTTATGACTCGTTTCAGTAATTTCAACTTTTAAAAAAAACATAAAATGCATACAAAATTCTTTCTGAGTTGCCGCACTTAGCAAAAGTGTCAGAAGTATGTTTCTTGGCAAAATGTCTGCTAAAAAAGCAAACAGTGAAATCACTATGGGTACCCCAGCCTGCCAATATATACACTTTCATGAGATCAACTAAGTGGATGTGTGCCCAATAATTACCGCTGCGGCAAAAAACATACAATCTTATAAGAGTTGAGAACCCTGAAACAACCGCTAATTCAAAACAAATCCCCTTAATAGGCAGTGTTTCGAGAGGCCTTGAAGGTCTCCTATTGACTAAAGACTGAGAGTTGCTCCAGACATCTTAATCACAGCTATATATAGAGCTTTCCTCTATCTGACAAGAGAAATGAGCAGCCATTTAAGACAGATGAACTGTGTCTGGATGGCGGTGGACTTATCTAAACCGCAGCCACACCTTTGATCTACTCCAGAATCTCCTATTGCTTTCCATCAGATACAAACTATCTGATCCACTCACGCCACTGAGGAATGAGACGTTTTTGCAGATGAATGGAATATGCATTAAGACACCTTGACTATACAGCCACTCCATTTTTCTGCCTGGCTTTTTCTCCTCACATGCAGCCATTCCTCAATCATGCAGTTGTAACACTGTAGCAGCACCACCTTCCTCCTTCTTTCCCTCCTAACTCCCATATCTGGCGGGGTGTGAGTGAGTGATGGAGTTTTAGTGGACCCTGCGAGCGTCCTGTGGTTTTTCAGTGCCACACATCAGAGGCGGAGCATTAGCCCTCTGCATGCTTCAGGAGTTTGGCTTGGCAGAGCACCAGGCCCCTAACTACCTGAGCCCCATTCTCAATATGCACCAAATGATCCCGATGTCCCACTGTTTATATGTATACTCATTAACCTTTATAAGGACCTATGTGTGTTTTTATTACATTCATTTTCAGAGTGCCCTGTCACAGAATGAGTTAAAGTAAGTTGATATTGGCTGTTTTGAAGGAAAGCAGGTTCCTATCTGCATAATAAACAGTAAATCTTCATTATCCAAACCTCAGAAAGACTGTACACACTCAACGGTTGAAGGAACAAGCTTAATGAAGAGAATATACACAGCAATGCAAAGTTATAGTCTGATCATTTTGTGTATTAATAATAAAGCTACATGGTCCTGGTGGAGATGCTGGAATGAAGGAAGCATGAGACATAAAGAAAGGATATTGCTGGTGCGTTATTCGTGTAGTTTAATATATATATATATATATATATATATATATAATTATAAACATATATATTAACTGGTGTACAGTGCATTATGTGTCTCTGAGAGAAAAGCTTTTTTCTATCCGCCTGCAGCCCATTTTGTAGTACTCGCAATTTCACGTACAGTAACTAATTAAAGACAGATGAGCGTTGGTAATCTGGTTTTAAAACCCTGCAGGGTCATGATTGTACATGAGTGTTTGATAGAGGAAAACATAAACAGCCATTTATTATTTACCACATGATATTAGTATGCTGTATGCAATCAAATCTGCAGCACTGACACTTCTGACTTTCTCTGTGATTGCAGATATTTCTGAAGCTGCTCTTTTTATGGAAGAGGATTTTAAAATGTGGCTGCGGACAACAGGTCATTTATTCTGGCTCTTGGCCCGTGGGTCATTAAAACCAGCTAGACATCTACACAGTAGGGGGGCCATATTAACAGAGTCCCTGACACTATTTTTTCCTGAAAGATATTTTAGAAAAACAGCTTTATTGTGACTGAGGGCGTCTAAAGTCACTACGGTAGACGGATGGCCTCAGGCTGTGCCACACACTGTCTCTGCGTGAGTGTGTGTCCGTGTGTGTGCATGACCTTGTGTGTGATTCTAAAGATGTATCTCCTACTCTCTTGTCAATACAAACCACATCTTTAAAGCTTGGGGTTTTAATTATGCTGCTTTATTAAATAGTAATCATTGAAATGCTACATAGGCATAATTTATTACATTTCTAATGAAGGCCAGAGGAATATGCATGCTCCACACATCATGTTCCAGCTAATTCCTGGACATTACATGTGGCTAATACACATTTGAAACATCTCTCTGGTGATGTTGCAACAGAATAATTTATCAAAACAAATGCTCTACGTTATGCTGTCCCTCAATTGAATGTGACCAGCACTAAAAGATGCAATACTTAGCCATGCAATATGCATGACATTATGCTAATGCACAACACTTGCATTCATTTATATCTGCATATGGACATATGTGTGGTTTGATTACTTAAAGCATAGACTGACTAACAATATATAAAAGTACACTCAGCAGAAGCCTTTGCTGATTGCACTTCATTGACGAGACATTTTCAAATGAAAGACTAGTATGGAAGAAACATGCATTTGAACTTCATCAATCCAAATTTGCTGAAATGTCCACGTGATTCAGGAGAAGCTAAATCATATGCAGCAATGCAACAGCATACTATATAATGATGTGTATTTATTTGCAGCTACAAGATACTGGAACCTGTTAACTTCACACAAAGACATTCAATATTTCAGTTTTATTCTTTTGTAGTGTGATCAATTAAGTATTTCAATATGCAGTTTTTCCGGTGCACAGTTTCTAATATTTTATGGTTTGAATCACCTTCAGAATGTTTTTGGCAATGAACCACAAGGGGATTTAAATATTCATATTCATGAATTTGAATCCATCACCCAAACGGATGCATCACTTGTTTTATTAAAAGCAGATCCGAATAGATAGCGCCGACTACTTCTTTTTAAAATGCAGTTCCAGTCAGAAGCTATAACGATATTAAATACTGCCTAAATGGATGTTTAGGGGGCAACACTCTCCCCATACACACTCATGTATTTTACAAACATTCAGTATGCTGGCGACACCTCAGTAGTCACATGCTCGGCTATATATCTGTGATAATGGTTACTATGCTGATGATCAGAGCTATTTACTTTAAATGGGTCATTATCAGTGGAAGACTCTACCTTGTGATGGTGATGAGGGCTTTGACAGATATATTGCCAAGCGGGAATAGGTGGTGATGATGAGCCACAGAAGTGTGCTACAATTCGGCTCTTTCATTCTCTCCTTGTGTCTCTCCACCTCATCGTCACTTCACCTCTTTGTCCTTTGGTTCAATTTTCGAATCACAAGTCAGGAGCAGTCAAGTGCTGCCATTCCCCCGCACAACGGCGTGTCTCGGAATACTAAAAGGAGACAGTGGAAACGTATTAGTTACACAAAGTCTGTGCTGTGTTTTTATTGAATTATGAAGAATTTATGGCAGCAATTTGATCTGGTGTATCACTTTCAGCTCGGTTCTTGTTCTGCATGTTTAAGATATACTGTAGTGCAGCTCTTGAGTATCTGGCTCTTTGGGGAGTTGGCGGGGAGCAAAGCATGCTGTGTGATGCTCCGCTCATCCCCAATCACAGCTTTGAGTCTTCAAAGAAAATAGGATGACTCAAATTCATATTTGACACGGTAATAATAAAACTACTTAAAACTATAAAGTCTCTCCCAATTCCCCCATTTTCATAAGCCTGTGTTTATCTCCCCATTTTAATTAGTAAGTGCCATTAATTTCTGCTGTTGCTTTTATCACCAATCATTTACAAGCACAAGGATGATCATGTTAATATTACCGAATTATGGAATACATTCCCTAGGTTAATTAGGTTGTTCTTTTTAATTAGAATGTAATTGTGTGAGTTGGTGTCTTTTAGAGGGGAAGTGCAGGCGGTGCAGAGTTATAAAGTGTGAGACTGTAGGCAACAGTGCCCTCTAGATGTGAAATAGATGACTGCATTATGGTTTCTGTGTGCTGAAACTGGCCTAGTCATAGCAGGATTGTTTCTATGTGACTGCAATGCATTTGTGTAACAAATCCTCATTTTGAAAAAAATGCTCTACTGTAGAATGAATTATCAGTTTATACAAATTGTTACAAGGCATTTACTTACAAGATTATGCTGTGTGGTGCTAACATCTGAAAAGTTTGAGAAAGAGAAAATGGTGAGATGTCCTCTCGTCTAAGTGTTCTGGGTTGTGTTCAATTTTAAAATGTGTAATGGATTTGTAGAGCAGCCTCAAAAGTATAGTTGAAACCTGAATTTATGAATAGTTTTGGTTCCTATAGTCAGGACTGCTCCCACTGCGAACACTAAGGTCATGTCTCAAGTCATATTTCTGTTTAAAATTCTATGATTACACACATATTGCTTTTTCAAGGCTGATTCTACAACATTTTTTCGAGTAAATCTCTCAAAATGTTAATATTTTGGGAATTGACTAAAACAAATACAATTTCTGTTCTCCATCACAATTACAGTTCATACCTCACAGTGTAGAGAAGGCTTTGAAATAACATTTAGACTGAGGAGACCAAATTGAAATAGGGCCTCGTGGTAGTTCAGGCGGGCACAAAAGTAATTTTATAGCCATGTTCCATACACCATTATGTGTATCCACGACCTATCTCTCACAATAGGGGGTCCATATAAACATCGGCGCTCATTCAGTCTGCATTCAACGAGGCTGAGCACCCTGCTGCCTTCGCTCCACAATGCAAACCTCCCCAGCCTCCTAATATATTAGCACTTAGTTGTACCTGAGTTTAATGTGTTTCTTTAACATGTGTTGATGTATATCACATATTGTGTACCTCAGGGTCTGCCGGGGGGGGGGGTCTGTGAGCTCAGGGACAGTCTTTGTCAAGCTTGCTGAGGCTCAGGAGGTAGATGGTAGAGGAAGGTGGTTCAATCCCAGTGTCCTTGGGCAGGATATTTAACGATGGCATCTCCAACGGTGTGTGTATGTTAGTTCCCTGATCAGGTGGCCCCTTGTGTGGCAGCTTCTTCCTCTGTATGCATGGGTGTGAATGCCGACTTGTATAATTGTAAAGCGCGTTGTGGAGTCACAAAGACTGGAAATGTGTTCATTTACAATCACAAGAGCAGAGCCATCACAAAACTAAAACATATATTGTTGCAGTAAATAGAAATGTATTCAAAACATCAAATGAATCAATGAAATGTGACTTTTTAAATAGCCCAAACACAATCTTTGAGTGCAAGTCGAATATGTTATGTGGTTAGGATGATGTTGGGTAACATTGCACAGAGACTCAGTATTTCCAAAGTTTAGGTGACAAGAAAAGTATTCAGGATCATGAGTAATAAATCGGCACCGAGAAGTCCTTAGAAGTTTTCCGGCTTTCCATGTGTGGACATTATTCTATACCTTTCTATATGTATGTTTGCCTCCAACTTGATCATTCCCTGCAGTCGCTCTCCCTCCATCTCACTCACAAACAGCAAACAGAGGCGGCCACAGGTAAACAGCACACACTCTAGGCCAATCCTTCACATGGGGTATAAGGCAATTACAAACTCTGCATGTCACCCCACCTTGCACATTACACACACAAACACACATCTGTGCACACACTCAGAGACACACCCCTCAGTTTCGAACCACCCTGCACACTCACTATTTCATCTCCCTCTCCCTCCCTCTCTACATGTCATTCTCTGTCACTCGCCTTGTGCAAAATTGCACTGAGGCGAGCTGCCACAGTATTGAGGAATAGTGTCATATACTGGCAATTTCCTCCCTAGGTGTCAGGCATACTTTACCTTAATATGTCTGCAGCAACTCTTAATAAAACAGTCTTGTCTATATACATATCTCTACCGCAGCCCGGCCTGCACCACACTGCACACGGCACTCGATAGCATGCTGTTAAATATTTACCTCCGCTGAATGTCAATGTAGGAGGAGTATGTGGAGAGGAGACAGAGGAGAGAAATGGAAAAATGTGTCCCCGGTTGGTGTTTTAGCTGTCTGGATCTGTTCCAAGGCAGTCTGGGAGAAATTCCATATCAGCTGGCAGAATGTTTAAGGATATCATGACGCCATATCAATGTAGTCTGCTTGCTTGAGTGGAAAAAACGATTGGGAGAATTGGAAATTGAAAAATAGTTGGGTATTTGTGACTCAGACCGGAAAGAGCAAAGTATTCAGATGCCTTGTGTTCATGATCTTCAAGCCTTGCACACTGTGTCAGACCTCAATGTTCTGACAAGCCTTTGAGTCAGAAATAACCAGCAGCAGGTATCTACGCTACCCAAGACCGCTGTGGGTTGGGATTAAGCCATGCATTGCATGATTTCTCTGCTAACCATGCTTCTTCTAGGAGACTTCTTGTTTTTGTTGTTACATCCGACACACACAGCTGTTTTGTGTTATTTTGTGTCTTTGCAGCTGCTAAGGATAGCAGGACTGTTTGATTGATTGATTGAAAAGTTTATTAACAGCTTGTATATTGGGTACAGTACAGTACAGCTCAAAACATACAATTGTTAAGGGGATGCAGACCAGAGAAAGACTTTCGTCTTGTTTACATCAGGGTCCCCCATTTCCAATTCATCATGTCATTTAAGACATATAAGACATATTTGACATACAGATGGCTTATTTACAATTTACATACAAGTGGTTTTTTTACATACAGATTGCTTATTTACAATTTTCATTTTAGATTTCGTTCTAATACATCCTAACCGGACATTTAAGACATACCAAGTCTACAGATATACAGTTAGTAACAGAGTCTAAAATGCGAGTATATACATAGATGGGGGGGGGGAAGCTGTCCATTGAACGACAGGTTGAGATTTGTACCATTACCGGGGCCAGTTTTGCAATACTCTCCCCCGAAGGTGCTCTTTAAGAGAGGTTTTGAAGGTAAGTATAGTTTTACTTTCCTTTACAGTTGTGGGAAGAGCGTTCCACCTTGATGTGGCATAATTGCGAAACGTGTATTCCCCCTTTGTTGTGCCAAATCTGGGTTTCACATGATTTGTGGAGCTCCCTCTGGTGTTATGATCATGGTATTCCTTGACCTTTGGGAAGAATTTTGACATGTACATGGGTACCATAGAGGTGTAGTGGATCTTGTAGACCAGGCCCATTGCAAGTAGCTGTACTCTGTCGTCTACTCTAAGCCATCCTAGGTTGTCAAAGTGGGCAGAGGTGAGGTGGGTTCTAGATGAAAGGTCAAGCAGTAGTCTGACCAGTTTATTTTGCGATGTTTGAAGTTTTATTTTTAGCGCCTTGGAGGTGCTATGGTACCATGACGTGCAAGCATAGTCATAGTACCCTTGAATGAGTGCTCCTGCCAGAGTCTTCAGGGTGTTTTTGTTTACCAGAGAGGAGATCCGGTATAGGAATCTAGTTCTTTGATTGACTTTTTTTATTACATTGGATGCCATTTTGTCACAGGAGAGGTTTGCCTCAAGAATAGATCCTAGGTATGTAATTTCCTTCTTACTTGTGACAGTAATGTCGCCCACTGCAACTGAGAAGTCGTCGGATTTGCTGAGATTATGTTTCGAACCGAAGAGAATGGACTCTGTTTTACCCAGGTGTAATGATAATTTATTATCGGCGAGCCAGGTGCAGATTCTGCCGAGCTCGGAGCTGAGGGTTTTTTCAACCTGCAACCTGTTCCTGTCAGAGACCAGCAGGGCTGAGTCGTCCGCGAACAGGAACAAGTTGCAGTCACATGCTGATGACATGTCATTTACATAAATTAGGAACAGTAACGGACCTAATATGCTTCCTTGTGGAACACCACAGCTCACTGGGAGGGGGGGGGGACAGAGTACCGTTTACCTCCACCATCTGTTCTCTCCCCTCCAGGTAGGATTGCACTGTAGGGATGAGAAACAAATATAGACATTTGACCCTCAGTTCCATGGTTCTGGCAGACATGTTGGTTGTCACCGATATCATATTGGTCTTGGTTTATGACTTGTTTTAGCTTGGCTTTCTTCAACGCTGTCACATGGAGAGAACTGATAAAAATGCAATATACAGCATGTGTACATTCAGGGAGATAACACAGAGAGTGCTGGGCATGTGTCATAGCTTTCAAAGCCACTGGTAAACTGAAATAATCCTGCTGTAGTTCCCCTGGATAATCGCTAATACCGTGAATTATTAACACATGGTAACCTCAACCCACTGTTTTACCCTATGAACTCTGTCTCACAGCAGTATTAATTTGAGTGAAAGTCAGAGAAGTATCTCCTGGATGTTAACTATGTGGCAGGTGATCCTGATAATGATCATGAGCTTGAAGGAAGGAAGAAAAGCCAACATCTTCTTTGAGTGCAGATTTTCCAGCTCTGACTTAGAGGCAGAAATATTCTCAGCAAGGGGAAACGGAGAAAAAGGAAGAAAAACGGCGGCTGGGTTTTTAATGACTTTCTGCACATTAGAATAATCTGTCATTTCAATTAGCGGGATTGTCATCTGTGAGATGTCTCCCGCTGCACCCACACACACACCACACATACCTATACCTTGAGGTTGTCATCGGTACCCCTCATGGGAGAGAAGCAGTGGTGTCAAAGCAACCCCCCCCCCCACCACCACCACGATGACACACACACACCACCAACACCACCACCACAACTACACACACACACCCTCCCTAAAAAACAAAGCAAGGTTTCAAGGGAAATTGCTTGACAGCAGCTTAAAAGCCAGTCAGGAATAACTTATCAGGCGAGGGCTGCCATCGTGCCTCGCGGGGTCATTTCATTACGATTACCTTACCCTCCTTAACTCAAAGAGAGTGAAGAGAGAGAATGAGTAAGGGAGAGTAGGTGTGTGGGGGGGGGGTTCAGGTGGTAGTGGTGGCAGGGAGGGGTAAACTCTTCAAGATAGATAGAAAGGAAGCCAAAGTTTCAGAAAGTGCTTAACTTTTACTTTTCTTCTTTCTCACTCTGGTTTTTAAACTTGTCTCAGTAATGAGCTTACATCTTCTTTTTTTTTACTTCTCCCCGCTATATACAGTATGTCATTCACTGCTTCCTCTCCTGCAGGTATTATGGAACGCTTCAAGCTGTAGAAATTAAATACAAAAACATTTCTTCCCTTATATTAGGATTATAAGGTCACCATTTATATACAGGGGAACATATTTGACCCTAGACCTTATTTCCCTGAAGGGCATTTCCTGCGTTCAGTACAGTGAGTGCAGCAACCAGAGAAGAAGAACTTGCCCCTATGTCCAGCGCTGTAACTTCATTACACTTTTTGTTTATTGAGGATAACGTGACCCACTTTCAAGCTGTTATTACTTCTATCTAATTATGTTTTCTAAGCTAAGGAAGCATGTATTTCTTTTTGTTCCCCTTTCTTCTTCTGTACCTCAAGGCAATTAAGTGGCTTCCAGAAAAGAAGGCAGTATGGCATGTAGGGATGATGTTATGATTGCTAATTATGCTCTGATGCAGCCCTGAGAAATGCTCTGCGCTCTGGCTTTTGTCCGGCCGGCTTTGCCAGGCCCAGATAATATTTATGAAATGTAGACATTCTTGGGGCTAAGGCAGAGTCTTTATAATGGGAGACAGATGGGGTCTGCTTCGGATTAAGAACATTGACTCCACTATCTGTGGGAACACCTTCTCTCTGTGTGTGTGTGTGTGTGTGTGTGTGTGTGTGTGTGTGTGTGTGTGTGTGTGTGTGTGTGTGTGTGTGTGTGTGTGTGTGTGTGTGTGTGTGTGTGTGTGTGTGTGTGTGTGTGTGTGTGTGTGTGTGTGTGTGTGTGTGTGTGTGTGTGTGTGTGTGTGTGTGTGTGTGTGTGTGTGTGTGTGTGTGTGTGTGTGTGTGTGTGTGTGTGTGTGTGTGTGTGTGTGTGTGTGTGTGTGTGTGTGTGTGTGTGTGTGTGTGTGCTTAGATGAGCCCCGTTTGCATCCGTGCGTATGTGCACCTAAGTGTTCGCTCATGTGTGTGTGAACGCAATTGTCTTTGACAGCCGCAGTGTAGTTATTTTTTAATGCATTTCTGAGTTATGATAACCATCTCGCAGTCTGCCTCTTCCAATGGCTTATATATCTGACAGTGGAAATGGGAATAATTGTACAAAAACGCTTCTCAATAACAACAAAAAAAGCCCTTACAATTACATAGCTGGAGTTCATTTGGGCCAGAACTTTGTTATTGCCAACAACCAAAGCTATGTTTCTGTCTGAGTGTTTCTCCATCCTGATTCATCAGAACCAATGAACCTCCAGTGCCTCGTTTAGATGAGGAGATATGCAATACGCAGGCAAATTGCAGATAATATTCCCCTGACAGTGTACACTATAGCGTGTTGTTTACACTGCTAACATGCCATCCTAATCACACTCTAATGATAGCATGATAATTCCACAGGCACAAATGATCTTCAGGCCGGTTCAGCAGGCAGAATGTGGCTCTGTCTGTCTATCGTTTGCAGTTATGGAGATACAATTATGTCAATGTGATTCCAGGAAAGGGTGAGAGCGAGTAACGGCGTCGCGTTATGCTCGGTGCCGTGGTGGAAGTGTATTATGTGTGTTATATTCCAGAGTAACCATAAAATCAGATGATGGCTCTGGATTTATAAAGGTGGTTTCTCCTGGCGCTGATGTTAATGACACCGGGATATCAGCCGCACGACTGCCTATCACCCTCTGTCTTTCTTTATCTCTCCGCCATCTCTTTCCTTCCCTTTTTTCCCACTGTGCTTGCAGCTTTCTCACCTCTCTCTTCCTCTTCTTCCCTCTCTCCTTCCCAGACACCTCCCTCCCTCTGGAGCAGGGCTTGACAGGATAAGAAACATGTTTCAATAAGGCAGTCCAGGAAAGGAAGGATTGATAGTGAGACAAAGGAAGGCTTTACTGCAGTGTGTGCACGCACTGTATATGTGTTACTGAGTATTTTTGTACATGCATGCGCTCCTGTCTGAGCTGTACGTCAGGTCTTTTAGCTGGAAGAGACAGAAAATGGAGTAAAACTTGGATGATTGCATTAGCATTGAACGAGGCTCAGATTCAACCAGCAAAACACTGCTTCCATGAAATACGCTGGCTGGAATTCATAAAGACACTCCAGACCTGAGCGAAGGAAATCAATATTTTTAAAAATATTTTCTCCTGTTTGAAGTACTTTAAAAGTGTTGGACTTCACTCTACCCTCACTCTGAAATCCTCAGAACTCCTCAGTAAATGTAACTAAAACACCTTTATGCACATTCTGCAGAAGTGTCTCTACTTCTCTAGTGCAAAGAGCTCTAATGTGCAATTTTATGACACAAATCTCCAGTTTCAAAGACAGAGAAACAAGGTTGAATTTTACCCCATATTAATACTCATCCTTCACCAAATTGAGCAGATGTAAATTAAGTGAATCTATTGAGGCCATATTAGTCCCATTTGGGTAAGTGTCATTGAAAAGATAGTGAACAGAGCTAAGTCGAATGACACTTTCCAGCTCAATGAATTAGGCACAGTTAAGGATTAGCCCACAATGGAGGTCAATTGATTAACAGTGTTAAATACAGTATTAACTGTTGAAGTTTGAATAACGGGAACACAGAGTGGAGGAGAAGAGAGGGCCTTCACAGGAAACTCGGAGGCAATCTTCTTTGTTTTTTCGCTTCTATCACAGGTCAGGTTTGCATAATCGTGTTTTACCAACTAGCATGCTTCCTCCCCTGTTGAGATTCTGTTTCTCAAGTGTCAAAGACTTGGATCTTCCTACTTTCATCCTTCCCTTCCCCTCTCCTTCCTGCCTTTTTATTTATTTCCCCCCTCCGCCATATCTTTCCTGTCACATCCCATCTTTTGTCGTGCCTGGTTTCAGCCCCCAACGATGGGGCTGAAAATGACATTTTAGCTGGAACGTTTCATGTTGCAAAGCACCAGCTGGTGTAATCTTTTTTTGCAAAGGTGAAAACATCAGGCTGCATTTGCTGCACTTCATGTATGTAAATCAGAAGAGTGATGCACACCTTCTGAGGCCGGCTAGACGATGTGTTTAAACTGCTTAGAGAGACTGATACAATGTAAGCTCTCGGGGTGTGTGAGTGTGTGTTTTTGACTTTGCCTGGGTGTGTGTTTGTAGGCCTGTGTTTATACCCTTTAGTGACAGCCTCAACATAATCTGCGCTTGCTCTACAGGCATGGTGGGACGATACTTCAAAGTAAGTACCTGCTAACAGACATTAGTCCATGTAAACAGGGCATACTCTACCTAAGCTGGGTGTGTAGTAGCATGTGTGTATTTGTGTATGCATATGTCTTGTGTGTAGCGGCACAGGCATATAATTACACACTTGTGTGGTTTAGTTTTATGTCCATGTGTGCAGTTATAATAGTATGTCATGCTGTGCTGGACAATTCGGCATGAGCGTGTGTTTGATTGTATGTAGGGGTGTGTGTGTGTGTGTGTGTGTGTGTGTGTGTGTGTGTGTGTGTGTGTGTGTGTGTGTGTGTGTGTGTGTGTGTGTGTGTGTGTGTGTGTGTGTGTGTGTGTGTGTGTGTGTGTGTGTGTGTGTGTGTGTGTGTGTGTGTGTGTGTGTGTGTGTGTGTGTGTGTGTGTGTGTGTGTGTGTGTGTGTGTGTGTGTGTGTGGGTGTGTGTGTGTGTGTGTGTGTGTGTGGTCTGTTTGCATGTCATATTACCTCTGTGGTGGCAGGTGACAGAGTCAAATGTAATGAGGCTGTCTCCCTTATGGTTTAAACATGAGCATGGGAAGATGGAGACAGAAGAGAGTATCACTTTAGCTTCTTGAGGCGGAGAAATAAAAAGGTAGGAGCGTTCAGCTGCATAACGTTTGCAAGGAAAACCCTGTGGTAAGAAAGAAGCCTTTTTACATCTTTGCATGGATTCATTTTACAGACTTTTATATTGCCTGTGTTGGGGCGCATTAAAAACATCATTAAAAAAACTGCATTTATTGCAAGGGTGCAGGCTTTGTTGTTGTGGCTTTTTCTCAATGTTTGTGAACACTCTTAGGCCAGAAGGACTATACGTGATCGTGACTCTTTAGTTCACTTCTTTAAACTCTTTTCCAAAGTCAAGTAAAACATGAAACACAATCCTGAAACAAGAGAAGTAATCAAGTGAAACCGGATCGCAGACAAATCAAATGATCTCATCTCTCTGGTCATTTATTTTCACTTTTCTTAAGAGTAAATTAGATCTAAAGGCAATTGACTGAATATGATTCACCGACTTAGATTATCTTTTAAGACATAACCTCGGAGTCCGACACCTTTGCCCTTTACTCCCCGGTGCTGCTGACAGAATATCAAATGCACTTATCAAACACCATTATCACACCTTGGGATGCACTGATGGTCACCCAACCTGCCCAAACAGCCCGTTCCTCCCTCACCTCATCATCACCACACCATATGTTTCTTTTGGCCCTGATAGAAAATGAGATATCTGATAAGAAGAAGAAGGTGTTAAAAAAAAAAAGCCACCATGTAGACATTGATTTGCCTTTGTGTGTGCCTTCCATCCGACATACTTTTGCACTTTGAATCCCTCCTCCGTTCTTTATGTCGATTCCCTCCATGTCCGGGCTCGTCCCTTATCACTTCATGTTCGACACAGGCTGAGGGACTTCTCTCCCTCTTCCTCGCTGTCTTCCTCCTCCTCCTCCTCATCCTCCTCCTGCTGCCAAGACAATAGGCCGGCAGGATAACTCCGTACTCACAAATTAATTATCTGCCCTTTTAATTCTGGGCCATGCTGATTAGCTCTGTATGTAAAACGGAGTCCATATTAACATAATATTTGGCTATCTCCTCTAAGCGGAGGTCCCTTGACCTTTTCAGCCTCCCAAGTCTCTCTCTCTGCCTCTCTCTGTCATCTTTTCCTCTCAGGAGGTACCTGACAGTCCCAGCCTATGAATGTGATTTGAAGGGGTAAATTAGATTTCCCTTCTTTCTCTCTTTTCCTCTCCCATCCCTCCCTCCGTTCCTCTGTATGTGTATGAAACTAACGACAGTTCATTTCGAGGCCTGGGTATAATTATGTGTGCTTTTTTTCTTCTCTATCATTGACTGCTCCGATGGCGAGGCTGATATGCTGTGTTAATATAAACGTTTAGCCGGGTTATTATGAGCCCTGAGAGTCGTAAAGGACAGCCAACCTGCGCGCTGATTGTCTCCCATACAGGACGTCCGCCCCCACCGTCGGCTGCTATTCTTCCCGTTATCGCTGTCCCCCGTCTCTCTGTTCCTCTATTTATCGCTATCTTGTGTCTTTTTTTTCTATCTTTGTCTATGCTCAATGTAATGTAATGTTTCCAGGCAGAATTAGAGAGAGCGGAGAGTGCTTTCAAATCAACTTTCCTGAATGGTCGGCTCCCCTAAGATGGCTGCTGTAAGACGTGTGATAATGTCATTTGGGGAAATGACATTAGAGTGGTGCCATCTTCATCATCACTGATTCATCACGAGGATGAGCACTGCAGCACAGTTGAAAGAAAAACCCAGCATAGATTCCTATAACTTCTAGACAGTAACTCGATGTCATTTATTATGGTAAATGTAAGGCTGTATTTTTGTATTAAATCTGGGTATTGCTTTCATAATCAATGAATTGACAAATGATCAGAACAAAGGGAAACATGGCCTCTCACTGTGTTCCAGCAGTAGTTTTCTAAAGGTATAGAGTTAGCAGTATGCTAGCTAACATATTCCCGCCTCCGTTGTAATCTGATAAACATCAAATTCATTAAAAAGGGACTATAAATGTAAACGTTTTTGACAGATCTCTCAAAAGGATATCATTTAATTTTGTCCCTGTCCATTCTTCTTCCAGGGCTGCGTGAATATCAGACAGGAAGTCAACATTATTTACATTTGAGTCACAGAAAGCATCAAATAGCTCATTGGCATAAATTATGTTTGTCTATTCTTATTTTTTGCCTGTATTAGATGGACAGAAAGCGGACAACATGCAACAAAGCGCAACAGGTCGGATTCGAACCATGGTGCAGTAAGCACTCAGATTTAAGGTGCACACTTGAACACATCACACACTCCACAAGCTCATGGGTTTTATATATACAGTTTGGCCTTGAGAGAAGAAACTAGTGTCATTAAATCAGTAAATCACTCTAGTACTATTTTTGTATAAAATGTTATTCTTATTTTACATATTCCCTTGTTGAGTTGATGGCTCACTCTTGACATTGTAAACAACCTTTAACAAATTTGTCTCCACTTAAGGTCTACTTTACAAGCTTGCCTTAAATGCATTTTTTAGCTTTACAAAAACAAATTCTTTCAATCATCCGAATGCAACAGGAGAATCTGGTTCTGGATGTGGTATTGGTTGATAGTTGTTCACTACACCAAATCAAACTTTTTACAATCACATTTCAGGTTTTTTCACACCCTAACTCACATAGAATTAGCAAAACCCACAATGTCAGATAAGGAAAACAGGCTTTTAATTGCCCAGTATTGTGTTTGGGATTGGCTGTGTGTGTGTATGTCTGCACTCTCATCCTCCTTCCTCAGGCCATTAGGCATGGTGCATGTTGTTTCAGCTCAGGGCAGGTAAACAGTCAGAAGGACATTCCAATCAGCCCGTGCTATATCACCTAGAAGTTTAATTAATCTCAATCCATAATCCATAGGGCATGCATGGTGTGTGCGTGTGTGTGTGTGTGTGTGTCCGTCCGTCCGTCCGTGTGTGTGTCCGTCCGTGTGTGTGTGTCCATTTAGACTTCCTTATAACCCTTTCACGGTCAGGGTGTCTAAAACTGCTGGAAAGGTCAGCACTCTCTTTAGCCCGCCTCACATTTTAATTGACTATCGCCCACGCGCTCCACCCACACACATGTACTGTACACACACACACTCCCCCATCATTACGGCGGGTATGGATCCCAGTATGAATTGATGATCTCCTATCTAAAGCCTAATCACTCTGCAGGACCTTAGGGAGGTGCAGTGATCCGTTTCTCTCCACCACACGACGGGAAACTCACACTCACACGCTGAGCCTGTTGATGAGTAGAAAATGAGCATTCTACCTGGCTTAATATTGTACTTCATCACAGAGTCCCGTGAAATATTGAAACGGACATAAAATGGCACTGGGAGACAGGCGTCAAGATTGGTAGAAGTGAAGGATTAATAAAGGCATGCAGAGGCAAATTTAGATCAAGAATTCCATGATGATTTGCCTTCTATTGGCAAGTAATCACAGGCAATAACGGAATATAAGATGTATGGAGATAGAAAGACAGATGAACGCACAGAATTGACGATCGGGGGGTTAATTTGTTAATTTGTTAAGCGGTGCCAGCAAAGGATAACTTTATTACATGCAGATCAAGTCCAATAGAGGCTGCAAGGAACGAAACATGGGAGAAACACTGAAGCGTAAGAATAATCAAGTTTAACTTATTCTGTTATATTTATTCTTCCATAAAACAGGCAAAAATACAACCAGTACCAATTATCCAATAACAAAGTTTTGTAAGTGCTTGCGGTCAACAGAAAATATTGATCCTAGGCTCACCCTTTTTCTCTGTCTTTTGCAAATAGTGTGAACGGGTGTGTGAAGAAGAAGCCTTCAACACAGTTGGCATGGGGGCATGGTAAAAGGCACACTGAGGGTAACACACATTGATAAAATAAAACCCAAGTCATTGTTTGTTCAAAACTAATTTATTGGAAGTCTTTTTGCAAGTAACCTGCTTACCCTCTCCTTCAAGGTTGTGAAGGCCAAACAGAGCAACAGAAAGAAGCAGCCTTAAGTAGAGGCTCAATCAGTGGGAACACCGGTGCTCAATTGGAGCATACCATGTAGTGCATGGGCGCGGGTGGCACTTTTCTTGCGAGTATAAAAATGTTATTGTTTGGGGCTTCTGTGGTCAGAAAGAGATAATATGTTGACCTATTTTGATTTGGTGTGTTTGGGTAATTTGTCTTGCATTGTGAATGTGTTTGTAGATTAGAATGACATTGGTTAGGGGTATAAATAGTGGATTATCCTATGGGGAGGGGCTTAACATGTATAAAACCCTGGCCACAAGTGTTTTGGGGGGAGTCTGACTGTGGCTGTAGAGCAGAGAGGTACCAGTTATATGTCCTCGACCTGTAATGTATATATGAGGTTTTTGTTTTCTTCCTGTAAAATCCTGGTTACTTTGTGGTTTTTCAGCACGTTGGCTGTCAATAAAAGCACCTAAGGATACATTTTTCGTGACTCTAGCCATCTTATTTAATTCCTAGTTTTTCCATCGAACCTTTTTGTAACAGCATCAGGTGTAACCGCTACCATCAAGGCTAAGATCCAGTGAACACACCCCCCACTCATGAGTTAAAAATACAACATAATAAACAAAAAACACTGAGACTTTACATATGGCTCCTACATTAGATATTTATTAAACATATGGAGAAATCAGTTTTGAGGAGACCAGGCTGATCATCTTTATACTTATACCTACTTGCATATACAAGGGGAGGAACAATTGGGCAAAAAAAAGGCTCAAAAGACACCTAGCATAGACAGAAAATAAGAAATGTGGTAAGATATGTGCTTTTGAACACTCTGTGGGTAAACAGAGGGGTTTTGAATGACCCTTATGGAGAAATATAATCAATTCCCTGGTCGCAAGAGTCTAAGAACAGGGACAATTCATGAAGTGCTCCTTAAAATGCATTACAAAATCACAAAGGGCTCCTTGTTATCATCATTGCAGTTTTTCCTTAAAATCCGTAGTTGTTAGGACAGACTGCGAGACAGACAGATTCTGGAGACCCAGATACACAGACAGACCCTGGGTGGCAGCTATTCAAACATCTACATAATGCCCATTGATGCACCATTTCCTGAAGGAGCAAGACAGGACCATACACACACACACACACACACACACACACACACACACACACACACACACACTTCCCCACACACCCACACAAACAAAATGGCAATAACACACAGGGCTGCTTTTGTCTCAGCCTTTTGGAAGTGGAGAATAAGGGGAGTGTGAAAATGAGTGCGAGAGAAAAGCAGCCCAGGATGAGGTGTGTTATTCAGCCTCTCCACAGGGGTTTAGGACAACTAGGAGACCAGGAGAGTCTGCCCATTGTCCACACATGCCACACACACACACGCACACACACGCCGCGCTGAAAGCAGGCTGTGCCGCTGCAAAACCCAATATGTCGCAACATTTGCCAAAGAAAAGTGAAAATGAGTGTAAATTGAGGTTATTTTCTCCACCTCTTCCTCACTGCCTCACACTTGTTATCCCGTCACCTTCGCCTGTGAGGGGGAGGGGGGTTCATTCTGGGCCCTTTCTGTGTCTGAGGTTCAGCACAGCCACCATGTGCAGGTGTCGCCAGAAATGTAAGTAAGGAACAGAGAGCTGGAATTACTTTTTGCTCAAAACGTACTTATTTTTGACACAGATTGCTCAAACTAAGATAAAATAAGTGTTTTTATAAATCCATATTAGCATGAGAATGAATGTAAATGTAGGAACTCTGCTTTCTGTGACCAAAAGGCTGCAAGAAGCACACGAAAATCAATGATCCTTCCGAATCCAAGGCTAAAAAACAATGACACCAGCACTGACTGAAGAGTGAACTGTTATCACCAATTGTCTCTTTTTCAGTTTTATTTGTGAAGATGCACCTTGAGATGTTTTAATCTCAACGTCTTTGAGGCAAATTGAACAATCAAATCAGATTTTCAGAGATTCACTTTCAACATGTCATTCCTGCAGCCCTACATTAACAATCTTAGTATTCTAACATGAAATACATGTGCTTTTTTTTTCTGTATTTCTCCGCAGGTAATTTTTGACACAAACCTCCGTCCTTGTCTCCGGTGCTTAGAGATAACACATGGCACACTGTCGCCTGTCAAAGTGTTTGTGGCAGCCTTTTATTCAACACAGCTAAATAAATCCTGTCTTGACAACAACCTTTGCAAAATGAAGAATAATGTTGAAAATTGCTACAAATCTACACATTTATGAGGTTAATTTCCATTATATGTCACTTTAAACTCCTACTCCACCACAATTGAAAGGCAAATATTGTACTTTTATACCCCACTACATATATTTGACATCCTTAGTTACGTTCAGGATTGAAATGTATTATACTCATCAGAACATTTGTATTTTAATATATATATTCTGAGTTAAGATAAACATGTATTTTTTGTCATTTGCCCTGATTTGGCTTAGTAGGAATAAAAAACATGTGGTGCTTCATCAACTCTTGAAATCCTGTTTTGCACCTCCAGATCCCATTCAATTTTTCTTCCAGAGTCTTGAAGTATCTGATTCATAGCTGGTTTTGCAACATTAATATCACATATAGTATATCTAGGCCTGAGCTTATTTAATAATGTATTAGATGTACTGATTTTCACGTCATTGAAAGTCATCTTCCAAGACGTGTTTTTACTCTGCCTTGTCAAAATTCAGTTGAAACCAAGTGTGAAAAATATTGAGACTGTGTGTTTTTTCCCAGGGACGGGCTGATCAAGGGGTTGCACATGAAAGCTTCGATCGTTTATTGATTTCACCTTTTTAAACTGCGTCTCCTGAGGGTAAGATATTCAGATTATGAGGAAGACACAGGTAAGAAAAATGTATTTGCACATTGACAGATTGGTTGTGAGAAATGATTATTAAAATGCCATTTGGAATATTGTGTAAACTCGGTGTTTATGAGAGAAACTGAGGTCCTGATTTGTCTTCACTCATACATCATATTACAAGTTTCTCTATCTTGTGGTGTAAGTACAAAGTGGGGACATGTAACACATCTGGTTGCTTTGAAAAAGAAAGTTGATAAGGGTTGATAATAATATAGAGAAGTACTGTAGAAACTGTCATCATTTGTTCTTTTTGTAGCACCTTCCAGTCTCACAAATCAAAACTCCAAACCAGAGGCTCTCCATTTGTCTCGGAGCATTTTGATCATCCTGCTTTATCACTTTCAAAGACGATATTACAACAAAAAAACGTGTCACAGGAGCTCGGCAATTGTGACACTCGGGAGAGGAAAGAATGAGCGTCGATGAAGGCGTTCATTGTTGTTAAGCACCAAACACGTCTGTTTGTGTTCTCACTGCTCGTGCCTTATTCCTGCTGGTCCACTGCTTTAAATAGGTGAATGCAATTTGTAAATGTTGACTTCTGTCAGGTAAGTTTTTGTGTGCTTTCACTGAGTAATGAAAGAAAACATCTTTGAGTTGCAGCCATGTAATTCACACCAAAAAACTAATTAATGAGCCCTCCATAAATGATTGCAGTGTAGCATCTGTGTATAGCTCACATATTTGTTTTATTACAATAAGCAGTTTATTTTAACTGTGCAGTAGTTCATTTTACATTCTGTGTTAATTGTTATTATATTTACATGTATACAGCTCACTTATTTCTGCATTTACTTGCACATTGGTCACTTTCACCATCCTCTTCAACTATTTTATATCTATTTCTGTTTCTTCTTGCACTATTATCGTTATGTATATTTATGTTGTATTGTTGGAGCAGCATGGGACTTCAGATCTTCAAAAACACACTGTAGCTTTTGTGCATAAGACTATAAAGCATTTGTGTCTTGAGTAAATGTTGCTGTTGTACACGACATGGAGGCTATTTCAGTGTTGTTTTCTAATGCATATCAATATTTACTGCATGCATATTGTTGTGAAACGACTTGACGGGCTATTTTATCTTTTATTCAATCCAACAGTTTGTAAGAGAGACACAAAATGGCTCCTGAAGAAGTCAGCCTGGACAGCTGTGACGCTGTAGAAGGAAAAAAAAGCAAGTCCTCATCATTTCACATTATGACCATCACTTAAACTGATGTGCCGCCATTGGCTGGGCAAATGTTCCATAATGTGCTTAACCGTAATGTGTTCATTACAGGTGGATTTGTGAGGGATGGAAATGAGGAGAGGAAATCATGTTCAGAGAGACACAGACACGGCGAGACGCTCAAGAGGAGAGAAACGGTGATGTCAATCTTTTCTTTAATTGTCAGGTATCAGGAAGAGTGTGAGAGTGTGTTCGTCCTCCACCACGCAGTGCTATGTGTGCTGTATGTTTATGAGCGCTGCGTAATGGTAGATTCACAAGCTGCTCCCGTCCGACTGGGGCGCCTCTGACCTTTGACCTTGAAATCTCCAGTCAGGTTTAATGATCCAATCCTCTCACACCCTGGTATATGTTGCCATGGAAACATAGCCTCCCCCTCCCACTCATAATGCAGGAGAGTTCTCCATCCGTGTCTAATTCAGTCTCAAGCCAAGTCGGTGACCTCTGAAGAGATGTTTGCAGTCTGATCAGTTCACCGCTGACGTGTCACTTCTGCAGGTAGATTTAGGCGGTGACTGTTGCCCCATGCGGAAAATATATGCATTATATAATTAAAAAAACTCAAACTAATGCAAAGGATTACAAAAAATGAGTCTATAAATCAATAATAAAGACTTATGATGCTTATTTGTAAATGTGTCACTTGCTTTTGGACACATCCAAGACGAGCTACAATCCTTAAAGTGAGCTTTCATTAAATATGTCATATTATATTTATGCCAAAGTAATTACTTTTATGTGTCATATCTGTTATTAAGAAATTACATTTGTAGCCCATAGCCATTTTTTACCCCTAGTTGTTCTCAAGTTTGATTAAATGTGTGAGAACATGGCCAGTAATATATTAATTATAATAATAATGTCCTCTTGCACATGGCAACACGGCTTTAAATCTGCATATTACTGATTCATATTGGATTCCACATTCAAATAGAAGCAATAAAAGCTAAATGTTAACCAGATAAAAGTGAACAGTGTCTGTTAACAATGTCCAGCTATTGTTGAGGGGGAAGAAATGGTCCCTTTTAATCATTGTGAGTAATATTTGTGTCTGTGAGCGGGGGACCGGCCACATTATCATGTCAAGTTACAAATTAAAATGCCTGGCCGCAAACAGACCGCGGATATAAATGGGCCATCATGTCCATCTAAGTGTTCTAATGACATTCTTAGCCTGCCAGACAATTAATTCTATCAATCTGCATAACCTTTCCCAAAGCTCAGAAAACAATGGCATTTTTATGGGTCAAAATGAATGGAGTCCAACTGAAAAGAATGCTTAGGCAATCATTACGTTATTTAACAAATGTATTTAATTGGATTTTGATGCCTGGGTGTCTGTTTCTGCAGCGCCGCGGCCAATGCGCTGACTCCAGCTATGGCTAATTCAATGAGCTAAATGGAATCACTGGAAACACTCTGCAATCATCACTGCATTAGGACACTCATTCCCATCATGTAAACATTGCTTTGAGCTCTCGCCATTTATCTTCTGGTCTCTCTGTCTCTGTTTCCCCTTTATTTCCACCACTTCTCAAGACATTCGTTCATCCTCCGCTTAATGAAAGTTGAGGTTGAGTTCCGTTTTGGACTCAAGTGAATTCACAAAAAGCAATTTACCAAAAAGCTAGCACTTCTAGACCCATGAACTGCTTAGCTCCTCACTTTTCATAAATTAGGGGTGGAAGGCTTCCATCAGACGGGGTCTCTGAGGGATTGGGAAGGTGCTAAGCGCGTCTGCCTTTAACGGAGGTGAAAAACAGACTAATTCATTAAGCATTGATCACCCCAAATGACAGCAAAGTGCTTCGACATTTAGCGGGCAAATAACTGACAAATTGGCACACAATTTTTGTACATTTCCAACTCTTTAATGGGTAAAGTATGGAGCAAAAAGGCAATAAAAATGTTAGCAGACAACCCGATGAACCCACACCCAGCCCATTACGCTCACCACTCCTTACAGCTAAACGCCCTTAATGTCTTAAACTGTGAGCAAGGGCTGCCCTAATGATACATTTTGGTGAGTGTTTCTTACTTTTTGATCAAAATTACATGTTTTATTTGATTCTTTTGAATGCAGTTTGTAATAGGAGCCCCATTATGCAGTGGGCGGATGGACCCATTATGAAGGGTTAGGCTGAAAGTACCTGAGTATGTATTTGAGTAAAAATGCTTAATCTTGGATGGCCTAATATCATTTCGATCAACACTCAACCATGTTCCGGCCTGTGAGATGAATACTGATATGACCTCATTATTGTGTTATCATTGGTCGGACTGCATTGCGAGCGGACACACACATGCACACACACTTCCACCTACAGACAGAAAATGCAGACATATAGAACAGATTTAGATGTGCAACTGAACAGAAATATAACTACTGTTCTGTATTTTTAAAAGATTCAACCTTTGACTCAGCTCCTGCTAAGGGACAATTAAAAGGGGTTAGGCCATGTCAGTCAACACAGGGATGCAGGGTGTGTGTGTGTGTGTGTGTGTGTGTGTGTGTGTGTGTGTGTGTGTGTGTGTGTGTGTGTGTGTGTGTGTGTGTGTGTGTGTGTGTGTGTGTGTGTGTGTGTGTGTGTGTGTGTGTGTGTGTGTGTGCGTGCGTGCGTGCGTGCGTGCGTGCTGTGCGTGCGTGCGTGCGTGCGTGCGTGCGTGCGTGCGTGCGTGTGTGTGTGTGTGTGTGTGTGTGTGTGTGTGTGTGTGTGTGTGTGTGTGTGTGTGTTGCTAGATGAGCAGTGTGCTGACCTGAGCCCCGGCCACACTTTATTAATCAAGGCAGGAAATGTGTGCAACCTCTCAGGCTGGGCCTAAAGACTCCATGTCTTCATGATGTCTGCTTCTCCATCTCAATGCTCATTCTCTTGTCCTTTTTTTCCTCCTCATTTCTCTTTCTGCACCGACAACGCCTACCTCACAGTCTCTCTCTCGCTCGCTCTGCTGATACATTTTGTCTCCGAGAAGATCAGATAGCAGCGCAGGGATTTCAAAAACAATACCTCTTCAAGCAGGGACTGTGAGAGGTGGTAATGATTTACAGCATTATACCTGTGGAGACACGAGAACTCCTCTGTCTCCGTGATTCATCGGTTTCATCTTCTCATTACATGGCCTCTGACGGATTGATGCCTGATATGACTCCCCTTAAAACCCTGTTGTTGTTGTTGTTGTTGTTGTTGTTGTTGTTGTTGAGCTAAGTTGTGCTCATTTGCAGTATTTTGTGGTCGGTTGTGATTAAGACGCTTTGGCTTCCTGTGGCTTTTTTAGTATTTGGTGCTTGTCAGGCTTTCTTAGTCAAGTTTTACAATCGGTTGTGGTTGTTTGTGGAATGCTGGCTGCAGGTGGTTAAGGCCATAAACCTTTACTTCCTGTAACAATTAACTAGTTTGTGACTGTTTGTATTTATTTACCTAAAAGGCCATGATCACTACCAGCACATTAGACCAAAGGCAAACAAAAATGGTGGTACTTCCACCTACATCTCAGCAGTGGTCTCATTTTGTATGCCTTGATCAAAGAAATTACTTGACATAAATGTAGTTATGATTCATTACCATTGTAGTACAGTATCACAAAAGAAACCTTTTAGCCTCAGTTTTACCCCTGCTGCTAAGTGCTCAACTACTCTAACTCTCTTAATTCTCATGGAAAACCGATTGATAGCCTCGGTAAAGTAGATGGAATAAAGATTGACAAAAACCGTTGAAAAGTTGCTTTGTTAGAAACTTTAACAAAATCAAATGACAGTTATCAGCGACTATTGCTCTTACTGAATATTGCTGACATGATTTGAGGAGTACGCTGTCAGTAGAATATGCAGAAAGAGCCCGATTTAACTGTGAAGTATATTCACTTGGGGCCTCAACATTCTTATAGCAAATGACGCAAATAAGGCAGAATGATTAATGTGATTGCATGAGTGATTGCAGGACCGATTGATGGTTGGCCTCTTTTAATGAAAAGTTTGTGACAAATAATGTATTTCTCCATCAAAAGGAAAGGAGAAGAAGAGCAGCAGAGTTGGGAGGAAAGTACAAGTTGGTGCAATATTGACTGTGCCATCTGTGATGTGTGTGACTTCAAAGCTACAATTACTTTGAGCGCTTTTAAGACTGATACCTGCTCATGTTAAGAGGCAGCCTCTCACCTCCGGAGAGCTGCCTGCCAGACGAGAAATAATTCATTTTTAAGAAACTGAGGCAAGGGCAAAATCTGCCGTGCAGCTCTCTTCACATCCATCTTCAAAGAGAACCAAGTTCCTATATATGAAACAATAGAATATTTGGCTTTTTATTCATGTCATGGGGCTTTTTTGCCAGTGCAGGGTCCCTTAATTCCTCTATTGTTACCGACAGGCCCTACTGGGAAGGCCTAAGAGGCTTTTTGGACCCCACTGGACACTCTTAAACATAGACCAATCAGAATGCACAATAACAAGTTGAACATTCATTCCAGAACTGCAGGGATTTCGTTATCGGGATGATCTCCATCTTTAGAGAGACAATAAAAAGTCCCAGAGACATCCTGGGTGTTTCCACGAGAGGCCATTTTGTTCACTGCAGCCGTTTCCTCATGTCTCTTAAATGACAGCTTTGCAGCAGCCATTAACATGCATGCCACTGAAACAAGTATTATAGTTTAATTCCTACCATGAAAAGCTTCCAGAGGCGTAAAAACGGAGCCACGATATGGAAGAGGGGGGGGGGTGCAAAGACAGACAAGCTCCAGAGGCCTCATTGCTTGTGTGTTGCGTTGACTTAATGGCAAATGGATGTCATTGGAATTTCGAGCGAGGCAGCAAGATCTTATCGTGCAGATAAATGAATTAATATTTTACACTCCTGCTGGATTTTTTTCTCTTGCAACAAGGAGGCTAGAGTTGAGGGGGGAGTCAAGTAAATTAAGAAAAGGGAATGAGAAAGAATGGGAGAGAAATAAGAGCTAGGGATGTGAACTCGTCTAATGTTATTCAGAGGCAGTGAGTCATGTAAGAGAAAAGGATCTTTTCTTGTACCAGTCAAGGACATTATCTGCTCCTGCTAGCAGTTATTAGCATTAGCATTTATATATTCAATGCAATTTTGAGGTCTGGTGATACTCCGAGGGGTCAGGAGAGAAAAACGAAATGAGGGAGGAAGGATATAAAGGGTCTTTTCTCTGTGTGCAATTGGAACTAAGCAGGACAGAATAACCAATGAGCTAAGACACAAGGACATTTCATGCTGGAATTCAATCTGTGATCACGGCTCAAATTCTCTTCATCAACAGGAGGGGCTGCACCTTGGAATCAAGTAGAAATCATTGATCAAGAAACAAATATTTTAAGACTGTGAACTTGTATCGCAGACAGCTATATCTATGTATTAGTTTAAACAATACATAATGCACCTATTTAGTCAAACGTTTTGATATTATATTTGGAGCGTGTTAAACGTATCCGCGCTCCAGAGATGTGCGATTTGTGGGTCGGATTGTATTCGAGCAAATGGTTTGAATAATTGAAAATTGGGTATTAAATGTGTGTTTTCCATGAAAGAAAAAAGTGGGGGAGGTGATCCACTTGACGGACACACACACACACACACACAAAGTGTCTAGATATAGTCAGCTAATGGTCCTCCCCTCCACCCCCCACCGCACAGGAGGGTCAAAGATCATCAGCTCAAGCACTCAAGACGGTTCGACGCAGTTAAATGCATCATCTGTTCAATTTAAAGACAATAAAAGGCAATCAAAATGGCCTATACCTCGCCGCATAATTGGTCCATAATGACACAGATGATTTTAAAGATTCTTCTTTTGAGCTCTTTGACAGACGCTGGATTTAGAAGTCATTATAGGTTTGCACAAATAAATGGTTATGGCTGTCAGTTACAGCTGCATGCACTGGAATAAACTGGATACGGCAGTGGGAAAATATATGATTATACTTCCAGGAAAAACCAAGAAAAAATATCAATTTAATTAGTATTGTTGTCGACAGGCTCTGGGTTTCTTCCCTTTTCAATGATTCTTCAAAATTACAGCTGTTCGCCTGCATTGTGTTTTTAACGAACCAATGGTAAAACAGTGCATTTGAACATGCCATTTTAAATGTCTAAGCACAATTATACACTGTAGTTTCATTGACTTAAAGACAAAGCTACTCCCACTACATTTTACACATTATTTGAATTTGGAATTCCTCTCTGAAAAACCAAATGAGTTTTTCTTGTGCGACAACGAATCTGCAAAAAGAGAAAATAAGCTTTGAGACTCAAACAGCTTCACTTCTCCATTTTAATATAATGCATAGACTATGAGAATGAGAGAGTGTGATCCATGCATCTTTCATCAACATTTATATTTCAACATGGCTTTATACGCTACCTGTGTGAAATATCATCTGTACAGTACATAAATCCATCCCTGAGTGTGTCCACAAAAGTCATCTAATCTCAGGTATAATGAGTGTCTTTATTCTCATCATCTTTCAGTTTGTTCCCCGAGTAATTTGGGGGGGCCCTAAGTGTCACAATTTGCCCCCCACCCTCCTCACACACACACACAGCCACGGCCCACCTTGTCCTAGACAGTCATTGTGCAGTTGTATTAAGTGGTAGGGGGCAGAAGAGGAGGGGATGGGGCACCGGGGGGGGGCACATTCTCTTCTGAGGCTGACTTTGAGATTGTTATTATCATTTTCAAAGCATCAAAGCTTTCTCTCTCGCTTTCTCTCACTCTCTCTCCATCCGAGCTTAAAGAGATGAAAGTTTGCCTTTGTTCCATCCCCTGCTACATTACCTCTATGCATTAGGCCTCCTCTTTATCCGTGAAATTACCTTTTAGCTTTCTCATTCAGCGCAGGCAGTCTGCATGCGACGAGATGGCTCTCACTTTTTCACCACATCATATCCCCCCTGCACACCTCTCTCCGTCTCCCTCCCTTCTCAAAAAGATTGTTGCATTTGCGGTTTGATTTTGTCTACACCCCTCTCCCTCTCTCCACTTCATATAAGGTCCATCTGTCTCTTCATTATATGGTTAGTGTTGTTCTTTGATCGTTCTATCTCCAAAGCAAACACAGGGGTCTGTGTTGTTCCCCCCATCACGCAGATGGCTCGGATATGATGGCTGAGATGCTTGTGTTCTCGCTGCTGTTCAGAGAGCCACTTTACCGGCCTCTTAAAGCGCTCTTTGAAGCTGACAGGAAGCACTCTAAGAGAGGAAAGTTGCTTGTTCGTCATGCAAAAACACTTTACCCCCCGATTTTGGTTAGGAATATATATGTTTTTCACTTCGATTTGCCTGATCTCCATATTTCTGTCTCTATCCATCCATCCATCAATTCATTATCAGTGTCAATCGATTACATTTTTTTAAATGTATGACCATTATAATCTTTGATTAATCCAAAATGTTAAAATTATTGTCAAAGTATTGTAGGGAGGCTGTGGCTCAGTGGATAGTGCGCTGATCTTTACGAATCCTTTCAGAATCCCTTTATTAGTCCCACAGAGGGGAAATGTGCAGCGTTACAGCAGGAAAGAGCCACAGACAGCTTAGTGTTGCATATCTTACATGCGTTAAAAAAAGTACTAAGTTATAATATAATAAACAATATGCTAAAAAAAAAGATAAAAACAAAAAAAGTTACATAATTTTCAAAAATACAGATAAAAAACAAATCAAATCCTGTAGCAGTTCTTAGGATTTAGCAGCCTGGTATATATTACAAGATGGCATATGTACACTGAATAAAAATATAAACGCAACACTTTTGTTTTTGCTCCCATTTTTCATGAGATGAACTCAAAGATCTAAAACATTTTCTATGTACACAAAATAACCATTTCTCTCAAATATTGTTCACAAATCTGAAAAAATCTGTGATAGTGAGCACTTCTCCTTTGCCGAGATAATCCATCCCACCTCACAGGTGTGGCATATCAAGATGCTGATTAGACAGCATGATTATTGCACAGGTGTGCCTTACCCCCTGATCCCACCGGAAGCGTCTGCGCTGCGGCTGCGCCGCGCTGCGACCTCCTCCTGCGTCATAACCCACCAGGCGCGTTTCAAAACATTGCGGAAGCGGAGCGTTGTGAGTGCAGCCTCGCAGTATTCTACCAGACCCGCTGCGCTGCGCTGCGTCAAAAATAGGATTCATCCTATATTTTAGAAATTCCTTGTGGCGAGGAGCTTCTGGGACGCTTCGAGCCGCGGCGCAGCGGGTCTGGTGGAATAGCACCCATTAACTAGAGTGGCCGCGATCGCTAAAAACGCCGCAGCCGCAGCGCAGACGCTCCTGGTGGGATTAGGGGGTTAGGCTGGCCACAATAAAAGGCCACTCTGAAACGTGCAGTTTTGCTTTATTGGGGGGGTCCGAAAACCAGTCAGTATCTGGTGTGACCACCATTTCCCTCACGCAGTGCAACACATCTCCTTCGCATAGAGTTGATCAGGTTGTTGATTGTGGCCTGTGGAATGTTGGTCCACTCCTCTTCAATGGCTGTGCCAAGTTGCTGGATATTGGCAGGAACTGAAACACGCTGTCGTATACGCCGATCCAGAGCATCCCAAACATGCTCAATGGGTGACATGTCCGGTGAGTATGCTGGCCATGCAAGAACTGGGATGTTTTCAGCCTCCAGGAATTGTGTACTGATCCTTGCAACATGGGGCTGTGCATTATCATGCTGCAACATGAGGTGATGGTCGTGGATGAATGGCACAACAATGGGCCTCAGGATCTCGTCACGGTATCTCTGTGCATTCACAATGCCATCAATAAAATGCACCTGTGTTCGTCGTCCATAACATACGCCTGCCCATACCATATCCCCACCACCACCATGGGCCACTCGATTCACAACATTACCCTAACCCTACCCCTACCCCTCACACCAGATACTGAATGGTTTTCGGACCCCCCCAATAAAGCAAAACTGCACGTTTCAGAGTGGCCTTTTATTGTGGCCAGCCTAAGGCACACCTGTGCAATAATCATGCTGTCTAATCAGCATCTTGATATGCCACACCTGTGAGGTGGGATGGATTATCTCGGCAAAGGACAAGTGCTCACTATGGGACGGGTGGCGCAGTGGTCTGTGCATCTGATCATCAGATCAAGGGGGGTGCTGGGGAACTCCAGTTCGAAACCCGCTCCTGCCGCCACTGCGTCAGGCCGTTGTGTCCTTGGGCAAGACACTTCACCCAGATTTGCTCCTGTGGGTATTGTCCACAGTACATGTATGATACAAATGTGTACTTGTAAAAGCGCCTCGATGACCTCGAGGCGTGAAGATGGACGGTGTGGCGCAGTGCACTGTGCAATGATCATCAGATCAAGGCGTGAAACCCGCCGCTGCTGCGTCTGTAAAGCCGGTGTGTCCTTGGGCAAGACACTTCACCTGAATTTGCTCCTGTGGGTATTGTCCACAGTACATGACCATTGCGTGTAATGTCTATTTGTAAAGCGCTTTGAGCATCTGGAAAAGCGCTATAATAAATGTAAGGAATTATTATTATCACAGATTTTTTCAGATTTGTGAACAATATTTGAGATAAATGGTTATTTTGTGTATATAGAAAATGTTTTAGATCTTTGAGTTCATCTCATGAAAAATGGGAGCAATGTAACGGAGGTGATCTCTGGGCCCATAGATCTCGGCCTCCGTTACGGGTAATATAGCATTAAAAACATTGCACAGGAAGCAGGGGAATATATGTAATTTATGTAACTAGTTTGTCTGTCTCTGTTTCCTGGTTTCATGTTAAAAGTGTTCCCCTTCCCCATGTCTGTGGCTGTTGATTGTGTGCACCTGGTGCCCTGTGTTGTCTCCTCCCCCCCCACCTGTGTCGAATTGCTGATTAGTGTGTGTATTTAGGGTCTGTTGCCCTTTCTGTTTGGAGGCTGGTAGTGTGGGTGAGATCCTTGTGACTGCTGACTGTGTTCAGGGGAACAGCAATTGAGGCTGTGAATCATGTGCTTATGATTTGAATAAATGCCCACACCGGGTTGTATTTTTGGACGTTCTGCCTCTGCCTCCTTGCTCGCTCAATTGTCAGCTTCACAAGCAAAAACAAAAGTGTTGCGTTTATATTTTTGTTCAGTGTATATAAAGTATATATTGCACATAAAGCACATATTGCACATAGTTTGACAGTATTTAACAGCAGCAAGTTACACAATTTACTAAATACATACCTTGTAACAGTAACAAGGGTTTAGCAGCCAGGTATACATTACACAGTTATTAATGGCATATTGTAGTGCCAGGAAAAGGGAGTCGGAGGCGGTGTATTAAGAACAGAGTTCTAATCTTTATTAGCCATTAATAACAGAGAGGTTATCACATGAACTGCTCTGCTTGATGAGCTAGCAGGAATGGAAGCTAACGCTACAGGTGTTCCCACTAAAGGGTCCGTGTGGCAACACAATACGAGAGGTGAATTATGTCCAATAACGTGTCACCACAATATATATATTGCACATATAGCACATATTGCACAAAGTTGGTTTGTATTTAGCAGCAAGGGGTATTATAGTCTGTGTTGTGGTGTGTGTAGGAGGGTCCGCTCCTCCGCTCCCTTCACTGGCTTCCGGTAACTGCTAGAATCCACTTCAAGACACTGGTACTTGCTTACCATGCTGCGAATGGATCTGGCCCTTCCTACATCCAGGACATGGTTAAACCGTACACCCCAGCGCGTGCACTACGCTCTGCATCAGCCAAACGACTCGTTGCGCCCTCGCTGCGAGGGGGACCCAAGTTCCCATCGGCGAAAACACGTGGGTTTGCTGTCCTGGCTCCAAGATGGTGGAATGAGCTCCCCATTGACATCAGGACGGCAGATAGCTTGCACATCTTCCGGCGCAAACTGAAAACTCATCTCTTTCGACTCCACTTCGAGCGTTAGAACTATTAACGAAGCACTTTTATACTAATAAAGGACTGGCTTACCTAAAGCCAGTTGAGTAGCACTTGAAATGTTTGGCTCTATGAAACCTGATGTACTTATATGATTCTGTTTTCTTCAAGGTTGTGTCTTCCTGGTCGAATGTACTTATTGTAAGTCGCTTTGGATAAAAGCGTCAGCTAAATGCAATGTAATGTAATGTCTACTAGGGGCAGTGCTGGTTGTAAAGTCTGACCGCTGCAGGAAGGACCTTTGAATCAGGGGGTAGCAAGTTTGAGCCCCACTGCAGTCAGCATGTCGTTGTGTCCCTGGGCAAGACACTTCACCCCAAATTGCTCCTGTGGGGATTCTCCATAGTCGCTTCGGATAAAAGCGTCTAACAAAATGACATGTAATGTAATGCATTTAGGTACAAATACACGTGTTGTTGCATGATACACCGGTAAGATAAATCAGAGGGTTTTGTACCTTATACTATTATTTCTGAATGATTACTATCTATTTACACATACTGTTTCTTTAAGCGACAGCGTCTCAACTGGAATCTCCTGAGCAGGTGAAATGACTTTGTATCGTATTTTACAAGCCACAGTAAAACATATTCTAAAACTCCCAACTAACATCATTACAAGCAATGAATGAATGGTAAGGGTGAACGCCTCTGCAACTGGTGCCAAGTCGATAGATTTAATAAATGTCCCCCTGTCCATAAAATGCTCTTGGAGGAGTGGCCTGTGTTTGCTTTGCGAGTTAAAGTCCTTTCCACACTCATAAAGTCATCTCCAGAGAAGCACTTACTGAGTATTGTTTGGCCGCAAGACTTAATAATATACAAATGAGCAAAAAGTGTATATGAGTAAGGATGGGTGATACACACAGGCGGAGATACACACACATTCTACACAGCTGGAATGACTCTTCGCACACTAATGTAATTAATAGCTTTTTATCCATGTAGAATTTGAAATGAAGATGTAAATTGTTCGTTTAACATAGCCATAGGACATGGAGGCTTCTGCTGTCAAAGTCAATTACAGACTCAGCATAGTCCCAGACTTTATGAAAACCTAATCAAGATGTGTGTGTGTGTGTGTGTGTGTGTGTGTGTGTGTGTGTGTGTGTGTGTGTGTGTGTGTGTGTGTGTGTGTGTGTGTGTGTGTGTGTGTGTGTGTGTGTGTGTGTGTGTGTGGAGGTGAGGCATGGGCTTTGTGAGTGTGTAGCTTCTGTCTTTGTGTAAGCAGAATGTATTACGCTGATGTTGGGCAGTTACACAGATATAAAAATATCTACAAACCGGATCTTATCGACAAATGGAAGCAAGTTGTGCTTAGCCTCTGTAGCGGAGGACAGTTATCATCTTAGAAAACTGCTTTAGTCTGTCTAATGTAAAATAAAACTGGAGTGGTGAACAACTGTGCACTCCTGATATACAGTCTGTTAAAGTTGTATTGAAGTTGATAAAACAGCAGCCTACAATTATTTAACACAAGATAAAACCACTAATAACTAACTAGATCTTTTCAAATCTTGTATAATGAAAACAGTTGTAATAAAGCATGCCGTTTTATATGTGCATGTACACTTTCTACAGCACTATGACCAATCTATGAAATGATTGAAGTTGACCTGGAAAAAAGTCATTTTAAGCAAAAATGCCAAAATTCACTGAAGGCAGCTTCTCAATTTTACATAATTGCTATTTTAATCGTCTGATGGTAAATCAAACTAATCATCTTTGGCATTTTGATTATTGCTCTAACTGAAATAAATCCTTTTAATACTTAAACTTTAGATTTGGGATACTTTACTGTAATTTCTGTAGATTTCATTGATAGATGAATCAAGTTAAGCCCTATATACATATCCTTGTGCATGATAGGGACATGTTATAAAACGATTTGAATCAGCAGGATCTTTCTGTGCAATAAAAACCAGTTTCCAACAATATGGCAACCGTGGTAACATTCTATCTGCACCTATTCAGTTTCTCACATTCTGATCATGAACAAGAGCTCATTCTTTAGCATCTTATGTATTTACCAATACAACACTGTTTATTACTTAAAAAGTCGAAAACAGTAGTGAAAAACCTTGTCAAACTTTCTAATGCAACTTGTCATGCCAATGGACAACTGACACAAATTCTGTTGACAGAACTCAAATACCCAAATGAGCTGAGCGGAGTAAGCCATGCAGACGGAGGTTTGCTTGTGTGGAAAGTCATTTATAAACGCCAAGGGTAGCCATTCATGCTCAATGATTTAGGACTTTCAAAACACATTTCTAGCTCATTTGAATAATAATGGTCATAAAAAACATTGCCTGAGGCGCAGCAAGCATACATCAAGCAACAACAAATGCCTTCTGAAGTTGTCGAAAGGCCCACAAACACGAAAACAATTAGGACACACAACTTAATTTGCGAAGGCTATGTTTCTCTGTTACGCCGTGCTCATTTGAATGAGTCTGAAGGCAGAAGTGTCCTGTAGTTGGAGATGCTGATTGATTGACTGTTGCAGCCGTGCAGTGCAGGTCCAGACGGACCTCCATTAGACCTTAGCTATGTGTTTGTAGGCGTACACAAACACATTTCCCTGCTTCCTTATGCCTGACTTAATCGCACCAGGTAGCTGCTGATAAGACGTTCAAACATCAACATGCACGCGCTCACACAAAGCTGGATCAAACAAACCCATCCCCTTCAAACAGATGACCTCATGATTGCCTTACATCAAAACTAGCATGCAATTAAGGCTGAGTAGTGTTCATCAGCCTGGCCTTGCTTTGTCCAGAGGCTTTTCATTGTCCAGCACACTTAGCGGCAAACATCAGTGTAGAGAATCAAAAGATGAGTGCAATTACACATCATCAGGAAAAAAACCTACCTCGACTCTTAACTTCTGAATAAACAGAACATTTCATTTAAGCATGCATTCATGCAATGCAGCTGACTTCTCCCCCCCCCCCAAGATAATATGAATGTGATAAAACATTTTAACACAGTATCAATGATACTATTCTTGATATCAATATAGATGTTTTATTTAATCCCACATCATCAGAAAAATACAAGGAGGCCTTTGCAGCACTTTATATTTTGTGTGAGTATAAGCTTTAGTTCATGTATTTTTTACAGCTGCACACAATATGATACACTCACACACTCTTATTGTTTCGGTGATATGCAGTAAAGTATCTTAACCACTAGGCTTTTTAAATGATAATATATACACTTTACTGAAATACTCTAGTCACTCTTGGTGTCACCCCCTGCCTGAAAACACCTCCATTGGACTCCTTAGTTTACTTCCCTGACATAGAGACTAGTGACATCACTGCGTCACACTTGCGCGTGATAGGCTAAGGGGCGGGACATCTCTAAACAGGTTGACAAATCAAAACAGAGCTGTCCAGCTAACCAATCAGAGCAGACTGGGCTCTGGTTTCAGACAGAGGGTGAAAAGAGGTGCTGCAGCACAGGCAGGCAGTATGAGAAAAATAAAGAGCTTTTGAACATTAAAGCATGGAGACATGTCCCAGTAGAGACACTGAACACCTGAAAATTAGCCAATTAGGGCCGACCAGACGACCTGATCAACATTTCTGAATAGTAATTTATAGAGAGCCTCCGACTGTTAAATATGTTGATTATTTTCATAAGGAATGTTTAATTCATTATTAAAGCATGCCAAAATTAGCCTTTTCATTTGTGACACGTGGAAGAACAAGGAATGTAAAGTAATGAGAACTAGATAACTAGATCTCATAATTACGACAGTGATCTAATTTCCGCAAGAAAAACATGGCACCTTGTTTTCCAGGTGCACACTTCCATACAGCTTGAATCACACACTGACGCCTTCCCTGTTCCATAGCTTGTTATACATCGAAGCCTCACTGATTGGCTTTTATTGTTTGTGTATCAATAAGAATGCTTCCACTAGAGACCATGTACACCATCATGCATCCTCACATGAAACAACACACAGACACGTACTGCCATAACACACACAGGACAATACCCACCGCAGCCTAGGTGGAACTGACACAAACAAACACGCACAGCTCACTGACTAAAAAAGCTCCCAGCAAACAATGCAAAGTGAAAAGATATTAATATTTAAATAGATCATTTGCAAGATTGGAATAATTAGCGACTCATATTCATGTATTCACTTCAGGGATATCACATTGAGACATGTCTACTTATTCAAATAAGATGCAACATGTCACAGGGTGCATATATGCAAATGCACATATGCCGCTAATTACACATTGCCTGTCACAAAGAGAGAAAGGCTCTCAGCAAAAATGTTCAAAGTTTTCTATGAACTATTCAACCAGGCTGCTCAGGCTGCTCAGGTCTAATTAAAACATGCATGTCCCCGAGGCCTTATCAAAGCGCTGTAGAAATATGTACATCTCAAATAGAGAGGAATTAGCTAAATAAAGGACCTCCCTGGTGCTTTTGTCCTGCTCTCACATCCCGGCTCCGCACTAACAAACTTTATTTCTGATTGATACTGATAGTCCACCGCAGGGATTTCAGAATATTTTGACCTGAGGCGGGAGACTTTTATTTTGACATCTCCTCCCCTGACACAATTCCAGATTTGAGATTGTACTCGATAAAGCTTCTGTGATGGAGGTTGTCTTTACAACGAGGTGGAAATGAGCGGTAAACCTTCTTGGATGTGTTTCCTAATTAACCAAATGATTTGGCCCTAAGGGTGGGCTACTGACTAATGTGTACATTGTGTACCACCCAAGATTGATGGCAGAGTATATTTGAAGGCATTAAAGGAAATTAAAAACTTTTTCGCAGTTGTACCACAACTTTGGACTGGTTCGTACTGAGAAAATAATTTCGAAGAAGTTGTATTTATAGCCAAACATTTACAATAATCGTGCCTAAAACTGGGCCTCCAGCATGTAAGAGCTTCTTAGCATGCAGTAGTCCATTTACTTCATGCTATACAGCAGTGACCACCAACTGGCGGCCCGCGGGCCACATACGGCCCGCCAGACATTCTCATCCGGCCCGCACGACGGGGGTGACTGTGGCGTTGGCGGAGTGGTTGTCACTGTCACTGCCCGATCTGCAGTGCGCATGTGCGAGATGGTCCGCCATATTGGACAACTCCGGACGCCAACCCAAGATGGACACTTGACACAGTGGCTTTTAGCAAAGCTCAAAAATAAAACGAGAGAGAGATGAGTTATTGTTATTACAACGTGACTTCACTATTATTTAACAACTCTTTTTATGGGGTTCTTTTATTTGGGGTTAAGTACATTGTCAGAATAAGTGAGAAATGAATTTAACTTCTGTTAGACAGCTATCATACTGAATACATATTTACTGTGAATGTGTGCAAAAATGTCTAACAGAAGTTAAATCAATTTCTCACTTATTCTGACAATGTACTTAACCCCAAATAAAAGAACCCAATAAAAAGAGTTGTTAAATAATAGTGAAGTCACGTTGTAATAACAATAACTCATCTCTCTCGAGTTTTCCTTTTGAGCTTTGCTAAAAGCCACTGTGTCAATGTTGTCCTACTTGGGTTGCCGTCCGGAGTTGTCCAATATGGCGGACCATCTCGCACATGCGCACTGCAGATCGGGCAGAGCTGCAGATCGGGTAGTGACTGCGTTCGCCTCCCACCCATTTTTTTTTTTTACAACGTCGTGAGTAAGGTGCAGTACCGGAGTCCAACAGAGAGGCAGCAGCTGCGGGACAGTAGACTGCGTACTGCGAAACCTTCCCTGCCTTGAAGAAGAAGTGATCCTTCGTTGTGAAGAGTCTGCTTTGTGCGCTTCGCACCACAGCAGCAGAGCCATATATGGCTCTGCACAGCAGTAGCCCCGCTGCGACGGAGTCCAACAGAGAGGCAGGAGCTGCGGGACAGTAGCCTAGAACTGTATTCAGCTGGCGTTACATTTGAAAAACGAGTAATCTGATTAAAGTTACTTTCGTAAACCTGAAGTGAATACATTTTGGAATACTTATTGGAATTATTGGTGGAAAAGTTTCCTCACAAAATGTAATATTCATTACCGGCAGAGCTGTGTGCACACTGCACGGCGCTGCAGCATGTCTGTGAGCGAGAGAGAGATGCAGCGTGTCTGTGAGGCCCCGCCCCCGCGCGCAGATGAGAGAGAGATCTCTTTTAAAATATATTGAAAGTTAGAAACGGAGATGGTTCGATAAAATGTGCAAGATAACGTTTATGTAGCATTTCTTTATTGTCGAAATTATGACATTTCATAACGATCAAATCAAAGTGAATGGCCTGCTGCTGCTGAATGCATGGGGCAAGTGACTGGAACAAGTTTGAAAAGTTATTACATCGTTTCAAATAATAAATTAAAGGTCCGCAGTAGCTGAGCGTGCTCCACTAGCATTGTGGACTATATGAAAATCGCTGGCCCGCGATTGTGTCTATTGGATACATTTTGGCCCTTGGACAAATGTAGTTGGTGATCCCTGCTATACAGTATGTGCATAATAGCATTTATGACTTACACATATTTACCATCTGTGGTGAAAATAACCTCAAACTCTCTTCACTGTCCATTCTGTCTGACTAACATGCAAATCAGGCTTTAAAAGCTTTCCACATGATGCAATATAAATTGACAGTTTCAAATGTGCTTTTCTGACAAATGACACTAATAATTTAAGTAAAATCTCAACAAAAAAAAAAAACTGACAGGTTGCAGACAATGCATCTGACAGAAGTGATCGTTGATTGGTGTGGCTCTATGGCTTTGAAATACATATGCATTCATGTTAACATACATTTGCGAACACAAAGGCTAAAGCATCCATTCTGCAGAGTGCTGTCCAGAAGCCTGTCTGTGTGAGGAAAATATATGCAGCTCAAATCAAAGTGAGGTTGCACACAGTAATCTTTCTCTATTAAGGATGTCACATTTTGCAATCTTTTCACAATCGCAACCTAATATGCTTTACCACTCCGCTGCTGGGTTGGTGAGCTTCTGCAATTCGCATACACACACACACACACACACACACACACACACACACACACACACACACACACACACACACACGCACACACACACGCACACACACTCAGGCTCTCATCACACACATCCACGCTGTGTAGGTACCCTGCTGAAAGAGGCAGTCATGTGTGTCTTTCAGATAGGAGTTGAGAAAGCCCTTGATTAGGACAGGAAGTCATGTGTGTAAAATTCACACTTTTTTTACCACCACTGTCTCTCTCTACATTGCGATGGTAGTGTGTGTCTGTGTAACGCACACCTCTATAGAGATCATAATTAACTGACGCAAAGGTAAATAGTAATATAAAATTAATTACACGCTAACAGTGAATTCCTTTGTACCTTTTAAAGTGAGCTCAGTTCTAATTTCGGGGTAAAATAATTATATCCGGAGCTGTTTTGGAAATGAAAGACCCTGCCTCGGCTATGAAAGGCAAATTATTTACACTTGGTTTGTTTCTGATGATAAAATTCAAAATGGAGACCCAACAGTCTTGTGAACTGGAGATAAAAGTGTCTATTGTCTAATTCTACTGATCTCCCTCAGGTGCATTTAGATCTTTTTTTCTGTTTAATTATTAAACTTTTACTCAGCAATGCGGCACTTAGTTTCGCAAATGTCCGTTAGCATGCTAATGTTAGCCATACCTTCACTGAAGCAATTGGCAAATCCACCTGAAGATGATCCTGTACATTTGTATATGTTGCAATGTTTTGTAATGGTGTGCTTTGCAAAAAACAACAACAACATACAATTAAGAAACTTCCATAAGTCCCTCCTTAATGATAAACTTCTTGCTTCAAGTTGGTGAATTGAGTGGGTTAGATGCAAATGGAAAGAGCATGGGAGCTTTTCCAGTTGAGAAAAAGTGAGGGTCACCAATTACTCAAGACACAACATGTCTTGTGACTGCATTATCGCATTATGGACTATTGATGGGACTGTCACTGGGGAAATTGCCATCTCTGCCTCTTCGGTGATGGATTTGTCCCTGATTGCAGAACATAAAAATGTTCCAAAGCTCTTCCTCTTTGATTCTCAAGGACTGAAAACAAACACTTCAAACTTGACAATGATGTTTTAGATACATTAGATACAGATTATTTTAGCTATCCAGCACTATTGTGCCTTCTTGAAACATCTTTGTTTATAATATAATTTTCTCTTTGTTATTTGCAGGAATACTACATGACGTACCGACTCAAACTCAAGCTCAAGCTCATGGCTGAATGCAAGGTAGGCTGTATTTATTTCCACATAGCCTACATGTCTATATTTTGTGCCGTGAAGGCAGCATTGCATGTGGACGGCAATATTTGTTGGTAGGTTTTTTCACTATTTGGATAGATGTTAGACATTCACGTTTATCAGAAGTCAATTTCTAGTGACTTTGGCAGTTCCCTGGCTTGTCCTTTTGGTAGAACTCAAGTGGACATTTTTGTAATTTAGTGAAATTTTTTGATAACTATATGACATATTGTAAATACATTTGGACTAAATCATCATACTGAGCAGATGGTACATCCTAATAACGTTGGTAGTCCCCTTACTTCTCCTGTAGTACTCCCTGCAGTTCAAAGTTTTCATTTATAAGCTCAAAACCTCAACATTTACCAAGTTATTCATGTTTCCAGAAAATGCATTAAATACATTCGTAATCCACTGCTTTTTTGTTAAGTGGCACTATAAATGTTGCATTTTATAGATTGACTTGTCACGGACATTAGGGATAATAAGCAAATGTTATAATGCTAGCATACTCAAATAAGATGGTGAACAACAATATACCTGGCAAACATCCCTATGTTAGCATTAGCATTGAGCTCACCACAGCGTTGCAGAGCTGCTAGCATGGCTTCATGTTGTTCTAAATAGAAATGTGAACTGAAGGTCATGGGTTGGACCCCTGCATTAGCAAGTGAATCCAATCCTATCACTGAGGCTGTTGGGTCTTCAACTCAATGCTTTTAAGAAGGGTGTCCCGGAAGGTTGTCATTCTTCCTGAACAAGCGCCTAACTTAGCTGAAAAACAAACCATTAACCGAAAAGCTGCTTGTTTGCAAAGAATAAAAACTGCAGCCTCTTGGCCTGCGTGTCACATGGTCAAAACAAAGTGAAGGCGTTTTGAAAAGAGAGCTAACCAGCCTTACTTATAGCTTTGATTCCATGCTGCTTAGGGTTTAAATAAGGGCGGTATTCATACACCATTATTACTCTTTGATATCACCTCTTATGGTGCAAAACACAGCCCACCTACACGCTACAATTTGCAATGCATTTAGTGTTTTTGACCAAGGTCCATAATATGAACCCTATCATTTAAGGAAACAAACACTGACTTTTACTGCGCTTCACTACAGGGTTCATAATATCCTTTGGATTGAAGGTGCTTCCGTTTATGCTGAAGAAACCTTAGAGGGGGTAGAGAGGTAAGCATTTCCTTGATGCAGATGGAGTTATCTGAAGTCATGGCTCCAGTATTTAGTCCTCTCCCACCTTCTTCTCTCCTCTCTCCTCTTCCCCTCCTCTTCTCTTTCGCCCCTTCTTTCTCAATTGTGTCCCTCGCCTCTGGCAAATGGGAGTCATTTGTTTGTGTGAACTTCCCATAACCCGCGGCGCATGAGACACTTATCATTCAGAGTGGGGCTGCTTCGTCCTGAGTTGTAATACCTCCTCTCCTCCTCTTCTTCTTCTTCTCCTCCATTTTTCCCTCTCACACCAGTTTGTTCCAGCTGACATCATCTTTCTCCATTCTTTCACTGCCTCTCATACTACTTTCTCTCCCTTTTACATATGCCCCCTTCAGCCCATCTCCCCCCTTCTCTCCAATCTCATCCCCCATGTAATCTCGGGGTACACAGGACCGTTTTTTTTTTTATTACTGCACTACTCATCTTATCATCCTCCCTGTCATCTCCCCTTGCTCCGGTCTTTTTTATATTCCTTTATTCTAACAAGCCTGCATCTCTGAAGCCATCAGTGGTCCAGCCCTTTTCATTTCCCTAATGTACCCCCCCCCCCCACACACACACACACACACATACATACACACACACACACACACACACACACGCACACACACACACATACATACGCACACACACACACATACACACACACACACACACACACATACACACACACACACACACACACACACACACACACACACACACACACACACACACACACACACACACACACACACTTGCCCTAACCCCTAGTTTCATTGCCTTAACCTGCTTCCCATCATCATGATGTAGAGCAGCCCAGTTTCATGCAACTGTGTAAATCACTGTGTGTGTAGTCAACATTATCCGTGCATGTATTATCTCTGCAGGCGAAGTGAGCAGTGTCAACACAAAACAGATAGGGAATGAGGGAGTCAAAGAGAGACACAAATAAAGATGGAGACAGAGGGGTGAGACAGAAAGAGTAAAACAAGGAGAGGAAGAGAGTGATTTGAGGGAGGGAAAGCTGTCACTGAAGGCCGAGGGGAGCCTTAACCCTATTGCTTGCTTTAATCCCTCATTTATGTGAACTCAGCTTTGGAAATGAAGCTGTCACTGTATTTTCCTTCCATGCTGTGGTATAATCAGAAACCACAAATGCATGCCACACACACACACACACACACACACACACACACACACACACACACACACACACACACACACACACACACACACACACACACACACACACACACACACACACACACACACAAAGAGACAGTGGCAGGACAGAGACACAGAAAATCACTCAGGAGAGGTTTTAAATTCATTCCAGAGTTGGCGGCAGAGATTCGTACAGCTCACCTTGTCTCCTAGAGGAGGTATCATCGGATATGTTGGAGACAGGGGGGAATTATGGGTAAATGCACTGGTGAGGAAGATAGCCTGCAATCTCCGGCTCTAATCTGGGATCTGACACATGCCATTCATTTCAGACCGTGCCAATATTCCCCTGCATGGTGTCGAACCTACGTGTGTGACTTTCTCAGTCTTTTATGCCAATTTCAGACAAAATCGATTCAGAACTGAGTAGCTAAATCACAGAATGCTAAAACAAACAAATTACAATAAGTGTTGTTAAGATCATTTTAATGTATAATACTTGAACTGCAGTTGCAAATATCCAAATGTAACTTTTTTACAATTAAATATATTTGAGTATGTTTCTCACTTTAGTTGAAAATAGTTTCAATACAATAATTGTGATAAACTCATCTTAAATGCTGCAACCAAGCAATACATGTATTCTAATGGAAATCAAATATGATAACACATTATTTTTTAAATCATTTTTTGAAATAACTTTTACATCAAATTAGCTCAAGGCATTGGTTTCAGCCATTAAAGAGATGTTTCTATTGTGAATCCACAGACCTATACTGCCATCTAGTGTTTATAAGAGGAAAGGGTGGATGGAGTGGTGATGGGTGGATGGATGGATCAGTTATTGATGGACAGATGACCAGAGAAGTGGAAATAACCTTCAATAATACAGGTCACACATTAATTTCACATTTAAGCAAATCACTATAATGATTACATACAAATATGTCAAAATGTTAACCACTTCCCTAAGGTTTGGTACTTACTTTATGGAAAGAATACATTCATTATCGATTCACATTTAGTGAGTTGTTATTAGGGTTTAATGATAATCAAGAGCCTCTTAAAATGTATATACATTCTCAACAAATTCACATTATCAGCACCTAGTCTGAAAATAAAATCGGACAAAAAAATCATATTCCTGTCCATCCTTCGCTCCTCCATCCTCTTCCTCCCCCTCGTCGCCCTCCTCAGGTGGATCGAGCGTCATACTGGTGTGTAATATCGTGCTGTCAGTGTGGGCAGCGGTGAGGTGTGTGTGTGTGTGTGTGTGTGTGTGTGTGTGTGGGGGGGGGGGACAGTGCGCCTCAGATTAGATATGTGACTGGCATGCTAACACGCAGTTTTATCTGAGGACAGAGACAGGGCACCCTCATCTCCTCACTATGGGCCTTTGATTAAAGCTCCCTGGGTACACACACACACACCAAAAACATACACACAGGAGCACACAGATTATAAATAAATTGCAGGTATAGGAACATACACACACATACAGTATACATACACACATCCTCCCACTGTGGGTGGTATTGTTTTTGATCTAAGCCAGGTAGCTTGTCCATTATGAAGTTGATAGGAGGATTTGGCTATGTTGATTCTAGACAGCATCATATCCTCCACCATAAATAACCTGAGTGTTGTCTCCGACTCACACAACAATATACAGAGAATAAGAACTCTCTGCTTTATCCCCCAGTCTCATCCACTGCACACACACACACACACACACACACACACACACACACACACACACACACACACACACACACACACACACACAACACACACACACACACACACACACACACACACACACACACACACCACACACACACACACACACACACACACACACACACACACACACCCCGATAAAAATGATTGTGTATGGATGGAAGTAAACAAAATAACAGATTTAAAAGTACAGTTGGTCCCGGCACGGCTCAGCTTCATCTCCCATTGTCGTTTAACAATCTAGTTTGGCTTTAGGCTTGGTCCCAAAGTGTGTTTTCTCAGGTGGATGGAAACTCGTTTGATTTTAGATGAGCAGCTGCATCCGGCAGTGCCATCTCAATAGCGTCCAATAAAGCTTTACATACACACCATACACTCTAACCAATGGAACCGTGAGGCAGCGTGATGAAGGAAGTAATGGATGCACCTCACTCTGTATTCTTGCATGTGAAGACACCATACTGAAATACATTCTGTCAATGTATCATCATCTGTCTGTTTAAATTGTTTTTCCTTTTTGGATCAAATGTAAAAATGTCAATTTCCATTTATTCTTTAGCAATATCTATTGCAATGGTTTCCTATGACTGCAGCGACAGATGCCTGTTTGATTGAAAAGCTATTTATCTTTTTCCATTTTACACTTTATTTAGTCCTATACAAAAAAATGAATGAATGCATTCTTATATAACACATGGTTTTCAATTGATGCACAATGTATACAATAAGTAGTCCATTTACATTTAGTACAATGCTGTATTTCCTCTTGTGACAGCAAGAGGGCGCTACTGAGCCACAACACACTATGTCTCTCACTGTAGGTCTGACCCCACATTCAATTCATTCATTTCAAATAAAATAGTCAAAATGACATTTTAAACAATTAACTGCATAAATTAAGAAATATACACATTATCAAAGAAATACACAGTTGATTCTAGAAATGTAAAATAGCAAAACACTTTTATATTCCAAAAACTTCCATTTGTCTATATACAATAACAAATTAAAATGTATCCATATTCCTTTTGCATTTAACTTGATTTATTTCAAATATATGTATAAATTATAAGATTGTTGTTAATATCATGTTTATTCTGGCCACTCTGTTCCCATTTATATTATATTTTAGCTGCTGAATGTATGTTAAAAATACTAGCGCCATAGTGTATGACAGTGGTTCTCAAACTTTTTCTGTCAGGCCCCCCCTTTGGAGAAAAAAAAAAGTCGGGCCCCCCCCCAACACAAATAGTCAGGCTCAGTGGCGGCGCCAGAGATTTATTTTGCGGGTACTGTGGGGTAGCTTGACGTTTCATAGAGGGTGCTCAAACATTTAGGGTTTCCCATTAATGTACGAGGCGCTACAGTGGAATTTTCTACTGCAACACTCCCCACGCATATACACAATGTACCCGCGATTGTTACAATGAAGGCTCGATAATCAGCTCACGGCATATAGGTGTAAGTAGGGGTAAAGTGCTATTTTTATAGGTGGTGTGTGGACCTCACATAGGGGGGGTCCTCACCTCCTCTAAGGGGGTCCTCACCTCCTCTAGGGGGCTCCGGGGGCAAGCTCCCCCGGGAAGATTTGTTTTTAAATATTGAAGTTAAAAGCATCAATCTGGTGCACTTTGAGAGCAAAATTAAGAGATCTATGGATACCTCTCTCAACACAGATTTACTATTTCTTTATGGATATTTTACAAATCACCCTTTTCAACTTTATTCTTGTTTTACTGTCATAGTATTTCATACCTGTTTTTAATGTATTCTCTTATTTTTGTATAACTATAATGATCATATAAACGTGTGCCTCGGAAATAATTGTTTACATTAATGGTGACCAAACGTTTGAGACCCACTGAGATAACACTGAGAGTCCTTTAGCTCAGAGTCTCTCAGTCTGACAGGAGAGGACTCTCCTCCACTTTGTTGTTGAAAAAACTCCTTATATCCGTTGGCGTAGCTCGCTAGCACCAGAAGCTAACAGCAACGATCTCCGGTACCGGTGCGCTCTCTCTCTCTCGCTCGCGCACGCACACAAAATGGCTCGTTCCACACACACAGAGCCAAGCTTTAATGAAACACAGAGACCCAGACGTAATAGTACTGTATCGTATTATTTTCGAATCAATAATTTTTGAAAATATGTTTTTTTTTTTTTTTTTTTTTTTTTATCTTTAAAAAAAAAAAACGTAATAACCATTTTTCCTCCTGGTCTCTCACGCCCCCCCTGTCATGCCTCTGCGCCCCCCACTTTGAGAACCACTGGTGTATGATATATGTATTCATGGCCCAGTATTAAATACAAACCAGTACACTTTCAGATTATTTTCAGAAAATTCAACTGTTAACAAAGTTACTTCCTCTGGGTACTCTAGAGTCTTTTTAGATAGAAAACCTAAATCCTGAAAATAAGCAGCAATGTCCCTGAATTTCACACACATTTCATACACAATGACTGATGTATACATTAATTCATAATGTATATAAAACAAAACATTCCATTTGTATTTGATGGCAGGAGGGATTTGTTGACAGCAAGCCTTGATTATTATTTTTTTCATTGCAGTTTTTTTAAGCTAGTACTTGTACTTTTACTCTTTGTCAGAACTCGCCGTTGCAGTCTTTGCAGTAGTGATAGACCTAAAGAAACATATGTGCCCAGGGGCCATTTCTCTGCAAATATGTGCCTAATAAAGCAGAACATTAGTCAAGCAAACAATCAAAAACATTTGAGGTTTTTAAAAGAAGAATATCTAGTTGTAAAAACAGAGATACTGTTGTATTTGTTTAGGTAACCAGCAGTATGCACCGGAAAGTGAGATATTTAAGTAATTGTAGCTTTTATTACATCTGAGTAGTTGTTGCAACATGAGCAGGAGTCACAAGGGGGAGAGGCAGGGTAAAGTCTAACCACGGAACAGGGAGGTTTCCTAATCTTTACACCATGACCACGCATGTTTAGAGGACACCGTGCCCGTGTCACGCTCTCTGACAGAGTGCAGGTCAGAGATCTGTCTGTGAGGGTGAGGGGCTGGCTGGAGGACAGAGGGGCTGGGGGAAGTGTTTGTACTTCTCTGGGGGGCTGGGTGATGGGATGGGAGTGTCAGGAGAGGCTGCAGGGAGAAAGAGACATTATATGTTTTTGCAAATATTAGGAAAAAGGTAATATTGTATACACAAAGACGGTAAAATGTATTGACTGTGGCCCACGGGAAATGTAACACTGCTTTATAGATACAGCCCCCATCAATCTTCCGTGGCCATTAGGTGGTGTAATATCGCCAAATGCATTTTTTATTTTAAATGAAATCATGCAATACTCATCAATTCTTCAGAATGTTACATTTTTATGGATTCACATTCAGGTGGCCTATTTATTCTCTTCAAGGTAATGGAAACACAACTGGGGAATACTTTTTTGACATTTCACGCAGAGAGATGAATTGGACATCAATGTCGCTTTGATATTTCATGTGTGACTGTATGTGTTTCCTACCAATATGTGGACTGTGAGTGACAGGCATGGTGCTGATGACCAGTGTGTGTCCAGTCAGAGGGTCCTGTGCCAGCTGGGTGTGTGTCGAGTGGTGCAGGTGTGTGGGCTCCGACGTGAGGCCTGAACACATATACGTTTTAGTTACAGAGAAATCTATATATTTATATAGATTTAATCAGGTTGCATTTAAGGGATCACACACTTAATGAAACACTCCAAACCCAGATTCCTTCTCTCACCTAACAAGCCCTCATCAAACCAAAAAGAACCAGTGCACGAATAAATCCCTATTCTGGACATTTTAATTAATTAAGGGAGTCAAGTTTTCCAAATGTATTCAGAGTTTATTTCAAAAGTGTATTGGCATGTATGCATGTTTTATACAGTAATTTAGTCAGGCTGCCATTTAAAAAGCTGATAGATCTATGTAAGAAGCTCTGCATGCTAAAATACACCCTCGTTTTATAAGGAAAAGAAGACATTTGTTTAGTTTCACTTTCTTGATTGTGTGGCTTGGTTTGAAAATGTATGTCAACATCACATTCACATAACTAAATATAATCCCCTCAATATTTCAATAGTTGTTATCTGTGTTTGGTTTGTTCTGCATATCTACAGGATGCTGAAAAATAAAACACACATCTCTTTTTCTAAAGGTCTTCTAAGTCAGCTTGTCAGATCGGTGGGTTGTTTTTAGCATATATGGAGAAGACATTTTTGGAGATGACTTAGCTTTTATTTCCCACCTCACCCGGTGCTTCTGTTGTCTGTCATGGCTCTGCTTAGAATATGTTTGATGCATTCTACCTTTAAATACAGATTTCCTTATTCATACACATTTCAATGTGTTTGCAGATGTCTATTTTGTCTGTGTTTGGATTATCTGAAGTTAAACCAACTCCCTGCAAACTTTTACCTATGTTATATATCCAGGACAACTTTGGAGATGTACTTTTTGTTTATTTGTTTCACTTCTTCATGCCTGCCCAGTTGCACACATGTATCATTGAATAGCTCCACTGGATCTTTTGTTTTTCCTAGCTGAAGGTCACCCTATTTTTCTTTCTGCAGGTTTACAAGCAGAAACAGGGGTTGCTCTCACCTCCCAGCAGCATCTCGTGCAGCAGGTTGTCTATCTTGGCCAGGCCGCAGAGCTTAATGAACTGGAGCTGTTCGATCATCTGCCAGGTGATGCTCTGCAGGGTGGGCAGCAGGAGCAGCAGCTCTCCAAAACGACCCCTGGAGTCATACTGACGGTCATTAATGTAGTCCTCCAGACTCATCTGAACCTGCACAAACACAAGGCCAAGTCTCCTGGTAAGTGGATGGATTATTATCTTTCAAAATGTTTGATAAAATGCTAAGTAAAAGCCACAGTGGTAGTAAGGGGGCTCTTCTTTAACACCGTTTAATGGAAATTATAATAGAGCATAGTCGAAACATCACTGCAATAAGAGTCAAATGTTCGCCCTACCTGCAGACGGATGGCCTTGATCTTCGACGGGTCCCTCAAAGACTTTGCATCTGCAGATTGAAAAGGCACGGTGTGGGGGTGGGAGAAGGGAGGGATTGAAGGACAGAAGGGTGAGAGAAAAAAAAAATCAGAAAGATCAGGAATGGGATTGAGGATATGTGTGGAATTGATGGAATGATTATGGTCCAACTGGGGCATGGAGGTAGAATGAGGAGATTTAGTGAAGGGGAGAAAAAGGGGGGACAGGTAACACCAGATGGGGGAGGGGCTGCGCTCACACTAGGCCAGGGAGATAAAAAAGGGAAAGAGGGATTGGGATCTCACTTCGAGGGGAAATGTAACGAGATGAATAGGATTGGTTGGGAGAGGAGGGATGTGGACAGCAATATCAATGGGTATTGGACAAGGGGTCAAATATTTAGTTTGCTATTGTCAATACTTACTATGATATTCTGTCTTTAATGGTTTATTCTTTATTGTATTATTATTGCATTATCTATCTGGAGATAACACTTTGATGTAATGTTTTTAGCCCTTAATATTAACCCTTTTGAAATTCTGATAAATATTATACAGATGTGGGCCATTACTCAGATCAATCCCTGTGCCAAGGAGATTACCAAGAGCAATTTACAAAATAGTATATATGAATCTTGCCTGAGTCAATTAATCTTGTTTTCCAAAGTGTTCTGAACTTACGATAAATCTAAATTGCAAACAGACGAAAGATATCCCTAAGAAGAGGGAAATTGTTTTAATTACCTGGGTCAAAGAAGACGATAGCCTTGAGCGCTGCATACTCGTTATCGTCTATTTGAATATCCTGAAAGGGATGCACCAGCTCACCCAGCACTCGGTTAGCAACCTTAAACATCTCCTGCTCAGGACTGTTCCTGTGGATCACACAGCCACTTCCTGTAGACACAGAGAGAACCGTTTAGTACCGAGGGGGGGGGTGTAAGGTGTGTGTGGTAGAGTGAGGAGAACAAATGTAACCTTTAGAGAAAACAGTTTTAAATCTGACTTCAGTGGTCCTATATAGCAATAGACATCGTGTGTGTTTGAGTGTATGTATTTGATATATCTGCCTACACTATGATGTTGGTGAGTGCCTAGGTAATGATTAATGTCGTTTACAAGAGACACATTTGAAGCTACAAAGAAATCACTTTTGGTTAATCATTCTCAGCTAATTCAACATTTAATCGCAAACACTTCACAATACAGTACTCAAAGCTGTTAGTAGTTGTCAAGGCAGGAGGGAAGAAATACCTGATGATCAATGAATTGCTAATAACTAATTCCTGGGTAATCCAAGGGCTATATAGTAGATCAAAGACAGGGGAATACTACATTGATGGATCATTAGCTAATGATTAGTTCAGTGTTCCTTCATCATAGCTGCTGAACTCAACGATTGATTAATGATCAGGTCGTTCCCCATTATCTACCCGGTCGTTCCCTAAGAAACCACGCAATTTGATCAGCCTTCACACTTCAGAGTGCTTATACCACGTTAAAATAAGATGCTTTTCTACTGGAGAGTTCATACCTAAAAGCAGGAAGTCCTTGAATGGCATTGACCTTTTAGCGACCCCGAGCAAAAGGTGCTCACCTGCATGAGCCCTGAGCAAACTCACCTGGAAACACACACACACACACACACACACACACACACACAGTTAAGCAAAGAACCCAAGCAATGCAACAAAGCCCCCACTTTTGCCCTTACACACATCACATAGCTGTAGTTTAGGTACACTACTGTATATTTAGTAAGGTCTATAATGTTCTACTAATATATTGCTTTTAATAATCTTTCATTTAATCTTTCTTTCATCCAAACTGAAAGTTATTTGTTATAATAAACAACTTGTTTAAGATGCAGGCACAAACATGACCAATATTAAAAGAAAACACTTTTAAGTCTGAGAGGTATTACTTTACATTAATGACAGGGGATTACAATTAACAAGGAGGAATTATTTCCTGCAAGCGACAGAATAATCAAAGTCAAAGCCCCATTACCTGGTCATCCAGTGGCAGTTCTCCAAATGCAGGAATGTACTTGGCCCACTCCACCAACACTAACAGCTGTTGTCTCATTGAATCACACACATCTCCCACAGTGGCCGACTTCTGCTCCGAGATGTCTGTTAATCCGACTGGAGCAATGACCTGGAAGGAGAACAATAATAGTTTCCAGGGTCAAAATCCACTGATTTCCTTGTCTAAGTAATTTAATCACGCACAGGAATAATGGATTGTCACCTGTTGGGCCAGTGATTCAGCTTGAGCCAAAATAGTAATGGGGGGCAAGTCTTGGGAGTCAGGGATACTTCTTCTGGAGCTGATCCGATCTCTCTCGTTCTGTACAGCTAAAACGAAACAGAGAGCTGTAAGGTTTCTGTGTATGAAACAGAAAAAGCAATTAACAGGAATTGCAAAAGTCCACTAACTTTTCAAACTGGAATACATCTAGCTATCTTTCTTGTATTCAAGTGTCTGTCTTAGTTTAGTGTTGGGGATGTAGCTGTGTTAAAAGTTGGGGGTTAATCCGTAAATGCAAACGATGAGAGAGCCGCTAGTGGAAGTTAATATTTAAGAAAAATAGTTATACAGGCTGGCATCAGCAACCGGAGTCAAACGTTAACCAGTTGGATTCCAGAACAACATGTTTGAATAACACATGATTAGGTGTCATATAATTCCTTGCCAAGGTTATACCCCTCATAAACACACACACACACACACACACACACACACACACACACACACACACACACACACACACACACACACACACACACACACACACACACACACACACACACACACACACACACACTAAGTAATCACCTAGTTTATTGCCCAGCCCATTTCAACCATCTTGAAGCAGCTTTCAGATTCTCTTAAGACAGCCTCTCTCTAAGGGCCACCAGGTTTATGTAAAGAGTCTACTTTGAGTCAGTGGAAAAGATGAAAAATAATCATTTAAGATGAGCATATATAGCCTATACTTCTGACAATACGGAATAAATATCTACTGGGGTATCCAAATAATTTAGACATTCTATTTTGTTTATCTACATGTAAACTTTTGGTGGAGTTTCAGGATGAAGCATTGTTTAGAGAGGTTTCCCTACCTTCTTTCTTCATGCCAGCCCTGAAGCATTTGTTGAGTCTGCAGAAACGACACTGGTTCCTCTTATCTTTATCCACAATGCACTGCCTGCTGAACCTGAAGTAGACACATGTACAACGATATAGGTAGCTTCACAGAGCAATACAACAATGTGCCATGCAATGACACATTTTATTTAGATCTGCAGGCTACAAGAGTATGTTAAGTTACCTATGTAAGTGTGTCATGATATAATGTGTGCTCTCACAGTATATGTTTGCTATCTGTACCTGCAGGTGTAGACGTGGCTCTTGCGTATGGAGCGTCTGAAGAAGCCCTTACATCCGTCACAGCTGGAGGCTCCGTAGTGTTTCCCCGTGGCTTTGTCTCCACAGATGGCACAGTTACTGCTCACCCCGT